>NC_089821.1:160865815-161207958 GCF_035046505.1 Tiliqua scincoides
TCCCGCACTTAAAAAAGAAAAAACTATGAATAAACAAAAAAAGAGAAAAACCAGCTGTCGGCTTTAAAGTATTACAAATAAATATATGGAACACAAGCAAAGCAGCTTTGAAGAACCGTTGGGTCAGCGATCTAAGGGAAGTCATTATGGATAAGGAAGGAAAGAAAGAAGGAGGTGTCACAGCTGGAGAAAGATAGGCACAACTTTAGTAAAGAGCAGAGCATGTAACTAATGGCTTTACCTGAAAACATAGAGGAGATCAACCAAAAACACAGGAAGTTGGCATTGATAGCCCATTTGCAATGCCACTCCTGGCACCCCTACCTCAAGCATGAGCAACTGCACAAAACCCATTACCCATTCTACTTGGAGGAAAGTCAGGTGAGAACTAGATCCCACCACAGTACCCACTTATCTCTGCTGGGTGCAACCTCTCTTCACCAGCCTGGCCCACTCCAGAACTGAGCAGGTCTGTACAGGATGGCCACAGAGTTCCTATGCATGAGACTGTGTAGATTTGGGACTGAAGCTATTTAAACCTGCACAGGGACATTGTGACTACCCTGTATGTGATAATCTGTACATCTCTTGCATTCATGGGTGAGTTTCGTGGACACCTCTGCATGTTCCCCTCCTTTGGGCCTTCTGCATATCCACACTAGTCCTTCTGTCAGAGCTGAACAATCAAATCCACCCAAGCGATTTTGTACAATATACGTACCCCAGGGACAAAAGGTACTCAAAGAAGGAAAACAAAAACAAAAAACACTATACCAGCTCCATGACCAATTCTGGTTCCCACAGAGAGCAGCCAGCAAAAGTCCAGAGTAGCCCAAAACTGGGTGGAAGGGGTGTGCTGCCTGCCTAGCCCAATTCAGATCCCAAGTTAGAGTGGGATCAAGTCCAATATAGGCTGTCTCTATTCCAGCTGTAGCAAGACTTGGGCAATACCCACCCCTGAGCCTCAGGTAGCAACACTGAGTAATACCTATCTGTCCCTTTTCCATCCCTTACAGTCTCTCCCCCCAACCACCCACAGACTTTACCATGAGTATGCCCCAGGTAACCATACAGTTGGACTTACTATTTCTAGAGCATATGAAGTTCCACAGAGAGGTTAGGGAGACCAATCTAAAGACTATATTCTCTTATAGAAAACCACATACATCCCATGAGACCTTGTGCAAGTCATTTAATCTGTGTCCCACCTATAAAAATGAATTTGATAATACTCTTTTATCCTAAAGAAAATTTGAGAATATGGGCTATTTCTGGGAACACTTTTCCTGGAAAAACCCAAGACACTCAGGTGAAACATTTTCAGGTCCAGAACAAACATACAAAACCCCCACATGGGAAATCAGCATTTTCCACTGATATAACACACGTTTGCATGCAAAACCCACTTGTGTTTCCTTATCTGTGTGTTATCTGTGAGTTTTTCCCACAGAATAAGTCATGTACTTTTTTCACTTCTTAATCCATGAGTTCAGAAAGTTTTGTGTGTGTTTTGAATGTCTGGATGCAAAACATGTGCTTTTTGTGGGTGTTGAGTTTACAGAAGGTGTAAGAACATAAGAACAGCCCCACTGGATCAGGCCATAGGCCCATCTAGTCCAGCTTCCTATATCTCACAGAGGCCCACCAAATGCCTCAGGGAGCACACCAGATAACAAGAGACCTCATCCTGGTGCCCTCCCCAACATCTGGCATTCTGACATAACCCATTTCTAAAATCAGGAGGTTGCGTATACACATCATGGCTTGTACCCCATAATGGATTTTTCCTCCAGAAACTTGTCCAATTCCCTTTTAAAGGCATCTAGGCTAGACGCCAGCACCACATCCTGTGGCAAGGAGTTCCACAGACCGACCACACGCTGAGTAAAGAAATATTTTCTTTTGTCTGTCCTAACCCGCCCAACGCTCAATTTTAGTGGATGTCCCCTGGTTCTGGTATTATGTGAGAGTGTAAAGAGCATCTCCCTATCCACTCTGTCCACCCCCTGCATAATTTTGTATGTCTCAATCATGTCCCCCCTCAGGCGTCTCTTTTCTAGGCTGAAGAGGCCCAAACGCCGTAGCCTTTCCTCATAAGGAAGGTGCCCCAGCCCCGAAATTATCTTAGTCGCTCTCTTTTGCACCTTTTCCATTTCCACTATGTCTTTTTTGGATCCTAGACCAGGGGTGCCCAAACCGCGGCCCATGGGCCACTTGCAGCCCGCTGCGGGACCCCATCCGGCCCCCAGGGAGTCCCCCCACCTCCAATGGGCACTCGGCTCTCACCCCAGCCTGCGCTGGCCCGCCGCGCGAGCTCCGCGCCTTGCTTTCCCTCGCTGCTGCTGAGCTCAGTGGCAGTGAAGGAAAGATGAGCCCAGCCGGCTTGCAGGGCCTTTTATAGTGGGAAGGTAAAGTGAGACTTGCAGGTCTCGCATTACTTCCCACTATAAAAGACCCTGCGCGCTTACCTGCTAGTCTCCTTTCTTGCCCAGGGGCTGGGCTGGGCTGGGCTCTCCTCCCCTCCCCTCTCCTCCCCTCCTGCAGCCTGAGCCAGGGGAGAGAGAGAGAGAGAGAGAGAGAGATCATGAGGGAGGGGAACCCAGCCCAGCTCACAGCACGTCTCCCCGGAGTGAGCGAGCGAGGGAGGGCTGGTTGGCTGGCCGGCCAGGCAGGCAGGTAGGCAGCCCAGGCAAACAAAGGAGGGGAGGGTGAGGGGGCAGGTGAGCAGGAGGGTATGTGAAAGTGTGAAAGATCCCCCCCTCCATGTGTGTATGTGTGTGTGTGTGTGTGTGTGAGAATGGGATCATAAACTGGCATGAAGATCCTCCCCTTACTAGGATGGATGGGATCATAAGCTGGCATGAAGACCTTCCCCCTTACTAGGGTGGATGGGATCATAAGCTGGCATGAAGATCCCCCCCTTCTTAGGGTGAATGTAATCATAAACTGGATTGAATTCATTCATTCATTTTCCGTCTCTAATATATTCCTTTATGTAAATTTATTCAAATTTGAAATGTAAATTAATTCTTTTTTTTCCAGCCCCGACACAGTGTCAGAGAGATGTTGTGGCCCTCCTGCCAAAAACTTTGAGCACCCCTGTCCTAGACCATCATTAGAGGAGAGTTTGCAGGAACAGGAAGTTTACCATCCCCTGCTAACTGGGTAAGAGGCACTTTTTCAAGTGGGTGCTCCTCTTTTTAAGCAGGGGGAGAGTAACTGGCCCTCCTCACCCCAGCACTGTCTTTTCTAGTGGCTGTCTGCTGGTGTTCTTATGCATCTTTTTAGATTGTGAGTCCTTTTGGGACAGGGAGCCATTAAATATTTAATTTTCTCTGTAAACCGCTTTGCGAACCTTTTGTTGAAAAGCAGTATATAAATACTGTTAATAATAATACTACCTGTGAAGGGCAAACTCCTGCCCCTTTTGGCAGGTAAGTGCTGCTGGGATAAATGCAGACATGGGTAGACAGCTGTAGGAGATTTGACAGCGCTGGAGGAGGAACTAGCACAGCTTTTTCCTCAGACATGCCCCCTGGATCGGAATGAATGCGTAGTTGCAAATCCCTCCAGGTTTGAAACGCACAGGTGTGCTCAAAGAGGAAATTTCCCATTGAATAACTGCACAACTGGTGAGGGCCTCAGACCAGTCCAACAACCAGTTGCAATCTCAGGCAGTCTGATACATCACACAGAATTGTTCTATCCACAAGACCTTTGCCATTCACTTCTAGGAAGAGAACAGCTCCATGCAGGTGTTCCTTTACATACACAGTATTGTCCCCTAAACTGAAGTGAAAGAGGAGCCAGCCCATGAAAAGGTTCACATGTGCTTTGAATTGCAAGGAAGTATTTTGTTGTTTACTCATACTGATTGTGGATCAATTGTAAATTCTTTGTTCTGCATGCAGAAAGTCCCAGGTTCAATCTCTGGCATCTGCAGGTAGAGAAGAGAAAAACATCCTCTTTGAGTCCTGCCAGGCTATGCTGACCAGGTCTGATAAGGTAGCTTACAGATCTGATAGATCTTGCTTACAAAAACCAGGCTGACAATCTTTTATCAAAATCCATTCCTCTAAGCGTAGCTGAGTAGGCCCACAAAAGTGACCTAATACCAAAGTATTATCAGGTGAGGCCACTGATACACGTTACAGCACTACAACAGTTTGCAGAATCATTTTCCAGCCCATTTTGTTTTCATCTTCCACCTTGGGCCACTACAACATGATAAATGGTTGTGGCTCATGCAGACTTTGCAAGACCATTCTCCTTAGCAGCTACAGTTAATCCTGTGCCTCACAGGATTTGCAGCTCTGTGCTTGACACTAGAAAGATAATAAGAAGGGAGATAAACACCTCTTATTAGTGTCAGGCTTGGAGAATATCTAGGCACAAATTGGTGCCTAGATGCCATGAATGAATAGCCATAACATGCACAAAAGATACAGGAATATGTTATCATTCAATCTTTTGCAAGTGGTGACAAGAAAAGAATAATGGAAACAGCCAGTGGCTCCAAAAACATGCCAGATTTGGCTGGGCACTCTGCTGATATCAGTTGGCAGCAGGGGTGGGCTGTGGGTGGGAAGTACTAGCGGACCTCCCATTCAATTGATGGGGCAAATGGCCCAGGCGCAGAGCCGCGTGTGCCTTTTGGACCCTGCAGAAGCCTCTCTGAGGCTCCTGACGGGGTCAGAAACTGTGCTTCCAGTTTTCCAGAAGTACAGTTTAAAGCATCAGGGAATCTTCAGCAGGCTTCCCTGACATGTCCTGGAGTCACATGAGGCACCGTGTTCTCCAGGTAAGTGTGTGTGTGTGAGGGGGGTGCATTTGTGCATGAGGGGTTACAGCATCCCACCAGGGCACCATTGTGGACCTTTGCCCTGGGGTGCCGGGCTGGAGAAGTCCGCCACTGGTGGGGAGTGGGAGGATCAGTGCACTATGGGGGAGTAACCAGGGAAGCATGTATCCAGTGGCAGTCATCCCCATAACCCCACCCTGGAACACACCCTGACTCTTCTCAAACTTACGCCAACTATATGGCTGGCGTTGGTCCAGGAACACCCATAGGCAGCCAGAAAGCCTATGCAGAGGTAAGTAATGTTTTTTACTTACCTCTGGTTTGCCTTCTGGTTGCCTCTCCCTTCCTCCATAGCATGCAACACAGTCTCCATTGGTGCAACTGTATGCTGTGGTGCAGTGGGGGATAAGATTGGTCTGCAAGAGGGAGAAAAGACATGCTATCCTGCCTTCTCTCTCCTTCAAGAATATTCTGCTCACGTTTTGGGGGTAATTGCATTCTCGTGTATGGAAAGAAAAGCATCAGACTTATTCATGAATAAGGTAAGCAGATCTGTGTCACATTACAGGGACAGAAATCCCTCCTGAAGGAGGTTTCATCCTGCAGCTCTCTCAGGAAGTAGAGCACTCAATTTCAAACCTACAAGTGATGTAATGTAACTAGTTTTTCCCAAGATGGATCTGGAAAAATAGATTTTGCAAATACTCCCTTGGACCATGGGCAACCTTAAGGCATTACAACAGCAAGCTACAGTAATTGTTACCTTTCTCCTTTAAGCCCATTTCTCACATAACCTAGGTGGCTTGGGTGGAAACCGTCAAAAAAGTGCCCTGTGATTTAGTCCCATTTACTGCAGTAACACATGGAACTCTAAATCATATAGTATTGCACTGAATACATCATTCTCACATCAGCTTCAGGAACTGGATTGAAGAATACTCAGTTGGGATACTGCAAGAAAATTTGGAATTTAAGGCAGTAGTCAGTGTTGAAAAACTGGTTTTGGGTGACAGCATAGAACAAAAAGATACGGCATATATATTGTCAGCCAAGAAATGGGCAGCTCATCTGGTAAGGCTCCAGAAATAGCAAAAGAGAAAATCCTACCACATCTACTTAAGGATAACGGTGACAGCATGGATAATTTATTTCCTGTGTTTTTGGTTTTAACAATGGAATAGTACTTAGAATCCAGAAAAGACTTATTTAATATTTATTTCCAAACAGCAAATTGGACATCCTCTACACAGCAGTCTCCAACGACCAAAGATGTTCGAGCTCAAGCTAAGAAGTCAATAAGCACTGCAAGAGGAGCCAGAACACCTCTTTCATTAAAACTTGTATCAACCAACAACACTGTACACACTGTACACACTTCTTAAGACATAGGGACGCTCTCCTAGGCTCAAATGATAAACAGCTCTTCATTTCTTTCACGCTACAAGCAGGGAACTTCAAAACACAAGCATGATACTGTCAGAGAAAAAAACGCAGCTCGAGGCTGAAGCTGGAATTGAGGCAGGTTTATTGAGCGCTTGGACAGAGCCCACATCTTAAAATGGGATCTGACAAGCTTTCACACACCAGACAACCATTATATAACATTAATGTTTACTAGTCACCACCCACCAACACATCATTCAGCTTCTTCTAGCACATATCACTAGGGGAGAATGACTCAGCCACACTAACACAAACTGGCTTAAATGGGATCAACAAAGTTACAATATAATATAATGCGACATCAATAGAAAATGGCTCCTCTCCTGTCAGCTTTGCTTTTCCCGCCGTTTCTCCCACAAAACAAACACAGAAGGAGAAGTGCACAAAATGGCACCCCTGCAGCCTGAGGGAAGGGAAGGCCTGTGAACGATCCTGCTCAGGCCAGTTCTCTTCTCCTTCTGCTCACGCTACGTGGCTCCCTGCTGTAGTGGTAGATGGGCTACCTGAGATTTTCACCATGAGCAAAAGTTACTACAGGCATGTGCCCTTAACAACCTTCTGCTTAATGACGGACCATATATATGGTGATGGTCAAAGCACAACAAAGAGACTCTTAATGAGGCCGTCAGAACTCACAGTGTCTGAAATAAGAATAATATTCTTGGCAGCACATTTGACTTAACTGTTGCTATTCTACCCAACAATGATAAATTTAATCCATTCCATCTTTTTATGTCTTTCTTAATCTCCATCATTAACTTTAGATAATTATTTTCCATCAACTCACTACATTTATCTGATACAGTAATTCCCAAATATTTAACTTTCTTTGTGATATTAATACCAAATTCCTGTAGTTGCTGTTTCTCTTGTTTTCTCATATTTTTCACTAATATTTTCGTTTTATCATAATTTATCCTCAATCCTGCCATTTTACCGTATTCTGTCAGATTCTCTATCAAATATTTTAAAGACTGGGTTGGATTCTCCAAGATAAAAGTGAGATCGTCTGCATAAGCTTGAATTTTAAATTCTTCATTTTGGACCTTCACTCCCACAATTCTTTCATCTCTTCTTACTATATTGTTTAATATTTCCAGAGTTATAATAAACAGTAATGGAGATAGAGGGCATCCTTGTCTTGTTCCCTGCTGGATTTCTATCATTCTTGTTATGTCACCATTTATCTTTATTCTTGCCGTTTGTTTGGTATATATCTTCTCTATAACCCTTATAAACTTTGGCCCAAAGTTCATCTGGTACATTTGTTGAATCATAAAGTTCCAATTTACTCTATCAAATGCTTTATGCGCATCTACGAAAATTAATCCTAATTTTTTCTCTGAGTGTGCCTCAAAATATTCTATTATATTAATAATAACTCTCACATTATCTTTTAAGTGTCGTTTTGGCAAGAAGCCCGTTTGATCTTGGTGTATTATTTGCAGCAGAACTCTCTTTAATCTTCCAGCCAATATTGATGCAAAAACCTTGTAGTCTGTATTCAAAAGAGAAATTGGCCTATAATTTCTAATTTCTTTCTTTTCTGTTCCTTGTTTATGTATTAACGTAATTAAAGCTTCTGTCCATGAATCTGGAAGATTTCCTGTTTCCCATATATCATTAACCAGATTCTTAAATGGTAATTGTATCGTCTCTTCAAATAATTTATAATATTCTGCTGGAATGGCATCTGGTCCGGGAGATTTCTGATTTTTCTGTCTTTTGATTGCTTCTGATAGTTCTTGCATGGAAATTTTTTGATCTAAAATTAGTTTCTGTTCTGATGTCAATTTTAGCATATTGTTTTTTAATAAATAATCCATTTGCAGGTCCGGATCTACATTATATTTCTTGTATAATTGTTGAAAAAAAATTTCAATAATAAGTTTAACTTCTGAGGATTTGTATTTCTCAATTCCATTTTCATCTATCAAACTATTTATAAAGTTCCTCTGTCGTTCTTTTTTCAGTCTGTGTGCCAGCCATCTTCCAGGTTTATTAGCGTTTTCAAAATAATTCTGTTTAATTAATCTTAATTTTCTCTCCATTTCTTCCGTTTGTATGATTCTGATCTCATGTTGAAGTTTCTGTATATTCGCAACTAATTCCTCTCTAGATGGATTTTCTTGGAACTCCCGCTCTTTCTTCTTTAATTTAAAGAATTTTATTTAAAAAGGTGTTCTTTCAAGATTTGAATAAAATGATGGCTAATTTCATTTGGCAAGGGAAAAAAGCTAGAATAAAGATGAAATTATTACAAGATGTGAAAGAACGAGCTGGTTTCGGAATGCCAAATTGGGAAATTTATTACTATGCAGCGGCATTAAATTGGATAAAGGATTGGGCAGAAGCCGAAAAATCTAGAGAGTTAAAATTAGAACTACACGATTTGCAGGTTGGTCCACATGCCTTTTTGATTTATGATAAAGCCAAATATCATAGTTACTTTAAACAACATCTGATAAGAAGAGCATTGTTGTTTGTCTGGGAACAAATCAGATATAAAGTTTACGAGAAGATTCCAAGATGGGTGAAACCGTTAGAAATTGATACTAGGCCAATGTGGTTGCGAGGTTCACAGAATAGGAGATATGATGAATTATTAGATGAGAAAGCAGTTATGTACTCAAAAGAGGTATTGAGGGAGAAAGGGATTGAACTGGATTGGTTGACGGAGTTACAGATTAAAACAAGATGGTTGAAAGATAAAAAAGAAGGAATCTACCCAGAGGAGACGGAATTTGATAAAATATTTTTATCAAATGAGCAAAATTATATCAGAAGGATGTATCAATATTTGTTGAGTATGGAAATGGTAGACGAATCGGTAAAAGAGGTAATGATTATATGGGCAAAAAATATTGGACATAATATAACAATGAATAATTGGGACCAGCTTTGGAAGAGAAATATGAAGATAATTAAGGCAGTAACAATGAAAGAAAACATATACAAAATGTTTTATAGATGGTACCTGTCTCCAGATAGGTTAGCAAAAATGTATCCCGGCACATGTGATAAGTGTTGGAAATGCAAAGAGGTGAAAGGTTTTTTTTATCATATGTGGTGGCTTTGCCCTAAGGCCAAAAATTTTTGGCAAAAAATATATAGAACTATTCAAATTATTTTTAATTGTGAAATACATTTCCAACCAGAACTGTTTCTCTTGAGTATTTTTCCTGAAAGTTATAATAATGATCTTAAACATATTTTGTTGTATGCAATTACTGCAGCGAGATTGGTGTATGCTAGATTGTGGAAGAACCCTGATACTCCCACTGTAGAGATGTGGATTGAGAAATTATATGAGATGGTTGAAATAGATGTATTGAGGGAAAGATTGGGAGATGGCGAAATAGAGAGAATACAGAAATTGTGGAAACCATTGTATGAGTGGTTAGATAAACAATAAGTTATTCAAGGATGATAGGTAGGGAAACATAAGAGTATCGGCTACAGTTCTGCGATTTCCTGGTGTTTTTTCCCTTGTGTATTACCCTGTACATATATGTTTGTGATTTTTCCTGTACCCATGTCTTAAAGTAAGTAAATAAAAAAAAAAAATAAAAAAATAAAAAAAAGAACTCACAGTGTCTGTTTATACAAGAGTCTCTTAATGCAAAGAAGAGGCAATCTATCTCCAGCAGCCTGTGCAGCCAAGCTAGTGTCTGGTAGGGAGCATCTGTTCACACAACAAAGGCACTAGACTGGGCTGAATGTCCATTTAATGACCTAATCACATAACAATGGGAATCAGAGAACATAACCTCATCATTAAGTGATACACACTTGTATTCAAATCCACATTTGAAAGGTTTAGACTGGTATGCAAAATGTATGCATTTAGCATATTCATAACATACTTTTCATTACCAGATAACAATAACAGCTTCAGCACACATGAGATCTTGTCACAAGCGGGGAGCTGCCACAAATCAGGGGAATAGAGGTTATGAAATTAAGGGTGACTATATGAGCAAGTCCAAAATTAATCACGGAAGGAATCAGACCTGTAAGTATTGTGTTTTGGCAGTATCAATAACCTGCCTCCAACTATTTCTCCCAGTAGCAGAAATTCAGACAAATAGGTCAGCAACTGGACACTGATTTAGTATGCCAGTCCAGAAAACAAGTTTTCATGAGTAAGTTCCCCCAGCTGCCATCAGAAGAAAGTAATGCTGGGCCAGAGATCCCCAGGCAAAATTAATGTATAGAGTCCAATAAGCTTAGCTGTTTCTGCCAAACCTTTGCTTGCATTGGTACCACAGGTTCTCCAGCTCACTTCTCTCTGTAGTATTATACACATTTATGAGCAAACTTTATTGGATCCTAAGTAGTAAACAGAGAGCTCATTAACTGTATCACACTGGAAATTGCCCCTGGTGGGAAAAATGCCAGGACCACCACTGACCTAAACCACAACGAATGCAACTATTATTGTCAGAGGCAGTCTAAAATGGTTTTATTTTTTCATGGATGACAGTGTTATCCTGAAAAAAAGGCTGAAAGTGGAGTTATGTGTCTTTATTCCAAATTAATATTTTAATCAATTTTAAAGCATTTTAATCAAGTGTAATCACTGTCATATTTTTGGTATATATGTATTTTATGCCTGTTGCTGTCGGCAGGCATAGCTACAGGAATAAAACAGGCATAAAAGACACATCACACACACACCCAAAGAGCACAACTACATAGTCAACTATTTGAATTAAACGTACAGGAGCCATTTAAGATTTGCATGCTACTTGTTTGAACAACTATAATGAGCCTAATGCTGCCAAACACAGACAAATTAAAACATTGAGAAGATAGAAACTTGAACCAACAGAACTTGGTGTGAATATAGCATTGAATTGCTCTGGAAACAAACTGGTTATTAAGTGCAAGGGAAAAACACACCAACATAGCAAAGAACCATTAAACATTTGCTTACTTGCAGGTAAATGCAGTATGTAGCTCAGTTTTGCTGTCTATAGGGTTCAATACTTTGTCCGCTTGGAGGGAAGGAGTTCCTTCTCAAGTTTTTGGGGACTGCATTCATCAGAGCAGGACCATTCTGGTGGAATTGCATTCCTCTCAGCCTGCCTTTTCCAATGGACCAAGGCACAGTCATCTACTCATGAGTAAACATACACTGTTGGCTAAGTTTCACTCTCCATAGGGCTCCATGCATTTTCCTTGGCAGCTTCTGAGCATGCTTAGAAGACTTTACAGCCAGTTAAAGCAACAGAGCTCTGAGAGATTTAAAGCCCAAGCCAATGCATGTCTACTCAGAAGTAAGTCCCATTATAGTCAATGGAGCTTACTCCCAGGAAAGTGTGGATACGATTGTAACCTTAGGGGTTTAGAAACACAGTCAGAAGCACTTGGATGATCTACAGATGCTGCACAGCCACTTTAATAGGTACATGGTGGTGTTATTTCATTAATTGAGCAGGATATCGTGTTTTATAAGCCCAATTTCGCATTATAGCGGCATTATTCCATTTTTACCATTTTAGGCTGCTCCTAATGGTCCAATGGAAAGGCAGAAGCCAATACGGTTGGTTCCAGCGGCGTCGCAGGAGTTGCCAGAACGTTCCAAACAACACAGTCCTGGAACGTGCTGGAATCCCTAGCATGTATTCACTGCTGAAACAGAGACGCCTGCGTTGGCTTGGTCATGTCGTGAGAATGGATGATGGCCGGATCCCAAAGGATCTCCTCTATGGAGAACTCGTGCAAGGAAAGCGCCCTACAGGTAGACCACAGCTGCGATACAAGGACATCTGCAAGAGGGATCTGAAGGCCTTAGGGATGGACCTCAACAAGTGGGAAACCCTGGCCTCTGAGCGGCCCGCTTGGAGGCAGGCTGTGCAGCATGGCCTTTCCCAGTTTGAAGAGACACTTTGCCAACAGTCTGAGGCTAAGAGGCAAAGAAGGAAGGCCCATAGCCAGGGAGACAGACCAGGGACAGACTGCACTTGCTCCCGGTGTGGAAGGGATTGTCACTCCCGGATTGGCCTTTTCAGCCACACTAGACGCTGTGCCAGAACCACCTTTCAGAGCGCGATACCATAGTCTTTCGAGACTGAAGGTTGCCAATACAAAATACAAAAATTATTGTGTGCGTACAATATATAAGTTGTACAATCTTTCATTTCTTTGAATTTGCACAATGAAGCATGGCTGTTGGGAGCGAACAAGCCACCTATTCATTTAGAAACATATGAAACAGCTGTAGCCTTCAAAATTTGGTGCTTACACACTTTCCTGATAAAACAATACAGACCTACAGAAAAAAACAGCATTTGGTGTCTCGTCAAGATGGTTGTGTTAACAAAATTGCTGTACACCTAATGTATAGGTTTGCCTATACAAGGTCAATAACATATAGGTGGAGTATTAACAGGATACTTTTATTCATGAATAAGAGAACAGAGTGTGCAGCTAATACCCCTGAACATCACAGCTGCTCTGCCTTGCAGAGCCTTCCTTATATACAGTGTGGCAGTACAGTCTAGGCAATGCCCATAAGGGTACTGTGTTGGTTGAGCCAGGTGTTTGCCTCAGGCTTTTTCCCACCTTGTCACTCAGTGTCTGTTCCTACCAAAACAGATTGTAACCATTCAGCTACTTCCTACATCACAGAGTTTCAAGATGGGGTAACTTTTGTCTATCAGTTGGACAGTGTGATGGCTGTGAGCCTAGTGACCTGGATGTGGTTTTGTGAGGAAGGCAAGGGATTCAGTCAGGCCCAGCCCAAGACCTCCCAGTACCTTAGGCAGAGCGTTAGAGGCTCCCCCTTACACGGTGGCACAATATTCTAATACAGGGGTCTCCAAACCATGGCCCGGGAGCCACATCTAGTCCACCACAATATTTTATCCAGCCCACAACAACTTAAAATATTTTTTCCCAACCACACGTTCGGACAGTTAATGTGCGGTTCTGTCCACCGCACTCCTTTCCATATGCCCAGAGTGGTGTCAGCCTGGCTAACCCTCATTTTCAGTCACCGGGGCTATATGCTTTAAGACCTTCAAACTAAAATTATTCATTGTTAACCTCTCCCCTGCTGACAAAACAAATAGTGTTTCCTCATGTTGACTCACAAAGCCATAAAATGAATGCAGTGAGGAAATAGTGTCATTTTTGCACATGTGTAAACAAATCCTAACAAACCCAGTTTCCGCAAAGGATCAGGCAGAGACAGTGTCTCTCACTTCTGCCCTATATAAGGCTGATTTTTTTTCAGCCGGCGAAAATGTATAAAATATGTGATGTGGCCTTCATACTGAAAAGTTTGGAGACCTGTCTTCTAATGCATTCCTCTCCTCTCCTCCAAACTTCTTTTGCTCCATTGCCTCTTCCTTTTTTAATCCGGGGAGCAGGAAGAGCAGAAGCAGTGGATGAAGGTGGGTGGACAGAGGAAGGCATCTCCCCTCCAAACCACCATCTGAGGCAACTGCCTCAGTTAGCATCATGCACGGGAAGGGCTGTGAATTCAATACAGAATTGGCCGCACTGTCACAAAACTCCCATTTCTAGATGTGTTCTGAGGGAAGCTGCGGCAGCTCAGCAAATGGAAAGATTGCAGGTTTCATAGGAAATTATAAGATGGCAAGTTACATAGGAAAGATATACCAAAATACACCCAGGAAAGGTTTTCTCTATCGTCTTGAGAGACAAGTTCTGGTGTTGAACTTAGACCTGGAAGACCCTTCACACAGCCACAAAGCTTCCTGGGTGACCTTAGTCACTACCTCTCAAATTCATCTACCTCACAGGGTTGTTGTGAGGACAAAGGAGAGAAGGAACCATGTACACGGCCCTGAGCTCCTTGGAGCTAGAGTAGTATAAAAATGTAAAAATATATAAATAAATAAAATTCATGGTTATCTTGAGAAGTGAGGTGTTTGCTTTGAAAAAAAGACATGAATCTATTTTTTGTTCAACAAGTAAAGAGTAGCAGTAAGCAAGAATGAAGCTTTTTTTTTTTTACAAATTCTATTTATTTATTTATTAAAACATGTGTGCATCACCAATTCACTTCTAATAAGGAACTCAAGGCAGATAACAACTATAAAATAACAACCAAATAAAAATAAAGCAGCAACCAGCAATAAATAATCAGGAACAATCAAATCAGAACCAGCACACACCAAGAGCCAGGTAACAAAACTGACTTAAAAATAATACCTTCTACCAGTAGCCTCTGAAATGTCAATTTTACAGTGCAATCCTATGCATGTTTACTTAGAAGTAAGTCTCATTGTATTTAATGGGGTTTACTCCCAAGAAAGGGTCTGTAGGATTGCAGCCTTTGTCATGTATCAATTTGTGAGGAACTTGTGAATTCCTGACCTCTGTCCAGCAAAACAAAAGAATTTGGACAGGAAAATTAACAGCATTAAAAAAAAAAAAGCAACACAACCATATTGTTTGACATTTAAGTGCTTCTAGTGAAGAAGAACATCATTACTGAGCTCACGCTTTGCAGATATTTCAACAGCATGACACTTCATCCTAAAGTAAGGCATATATTTTCATTGTTTAGCTTATGTGAGACTTTCTAAAGGAACTTGCATCTTTGATACCAACACCAAAAACAGTGAATTGGAGAGAGGAGACTGTTTTATGCAGGGAGACTGTCTGGAAATGATGGAAGAGCAGAATTCGATATACATCTCATAATCCTAGGTTCCTAGACTCTCTAGTAAGTCATGGCATTAAAGAGA
This sequence comes from Tiliqua scincoides, assembly GCF_035046505.1. NCBI lineage: Eukaryota > Metazoa > Chordata > Lepidosauria > Squamata > Scincidae > Tiliqua > Tiliqua scincoides. The sequence goes on from NC_089821.1 coordinate 160,880,786, forward strand.
TCAATAAAGATCAGGCTCTTGCCTCCAAGATCAAATCAAATTCTGGTGATTATATTTTTGGTTGATGTTGTTTGGGTTCAGTCTGAGCAGCCCAATTTGATCAGATTGCAAAACCTTAGCCACATATATACATCATTTCAGTGGCTGTTCAATTGAGGTCATGGTCTCTTTGTGAATTGCATGAATGTGTATTGACACAAGACCTCACGATCAAACAAGCTTTATTCAATTAATCAGCGCAATTGTTCAATTAAATCAGTAATTGCCAAATTTTGTGCTGCAAGAGAATTGCCAGTGTCTAATGAGAAAATAATTTATTTTTTATAAAAGTAAAACCTCCTGTGAGCCCAAAGTACCCATCTACAGATGAGACTGTCCATCATGCCTCTCAGTGATTCAGTGTTCTAACCTTGCTTCCTTCCTAAATTTCTGCCAAGGTAAAGTAATTCGGCCACAATTGGCTGTGATGAGATCATTCAAGCTGAAATTCTATACCCATGAAATTCTATACCCACTTACTTGAGAGTAAGTCCCATATAAGCACGTATAGCAGTGGTTCCCAAACATTTTAGCACCGGGACCCACTTTGTAAAATGTCACTCTATCAGGACCCACCCAGGTTTACTGACTTTTTAAAACAGGAGATCTAGAAACAAATAATGTTTGTTTGTGTATAATAACCAGAAAAAAAGACCATCAAACATTTATCTCCCTATTTACACATGCTTGCAAACTGCAAGCGCTGAGCTCTTTGCAGGGTAATTAGCAGCTACCGTATCTGATTTTTGAACGGCCTCAGGCTCATTGCCCTTTGGGGACCCACCAAAAATCAGGTCGTGACCCACCAATAGGTCCCAACCCAAAGTTTGGGAACCACTGATGTATAGGATTGGACTGTCAGTCACTATCTCCATATAGGGATTCAGCAGGATGAGTCACTCACAGAAGGGAACAGCCTGCCAGGACAGTGACTCACAGCAAAACACAAGGAGCAGTCTCCTCTAGAAAGGCCAGTTCTTATTTTCCCTACATCTTACATAAGAAGAGCATAGCTGGATCAGGCCAAAGGCCCATCTAGTCCTACTTCCTGCATCTCACAGTGACCCACAGGGACATGCAGTGTGGGGGTAGAGGTGAGGCAGAACTATCCTATCATAGTCATGCAAAAGCATCGCAGTCACCTCACCTGCTTACACTGGAGAAGTCTATCACCCTCAAGAAAGTGGGTGTAAGGAGAGTCTCCTCAGGAGTAAGGACAGCCTACTCAGGAAAAACAGCTGCAGTACTTTTCCATGAACAATGACAGGGCAGTTCTGCCTTGCCTGCTGCCCCCGCACTGCGCATCCCTGGTGACCCACTAGGTGCCTCTGTGAGCACACAAAATGATTGCTGTATTCTAAAGATAGCATGGGCCGGCGAGGAGACAGCCACTGTATCCTAACCCTGCCCCCCATCGTGGGCCTGAAAGCCCTACACTGGCCTACTCAGTTGTGCACTAGCAATTTAGAGCCCAACCCTATCCAACTTTCCAGTGCCGTTGCAGCCGCAATGAAACCTTGAGGAAAGGGAACAAACATTCCCTTACCTGGAGGAGGCCTCCATGATTGCCCCCTCACCTCAGGAAGCAGCGCAAGCCCCACTGGCATGTCTGCACTGGAGATAGAAAATTGGATAGGATTTGGCCCTTAGTTGGCACAGATCTGAGTAGCCCCACTGAGCAGGCTGGGACTCTACAAAGGGTAAAGGAACAAAAGTTCCCTTACCCCAAGCAGAATTCCAGCCTGCTCATTTTCAGCACTGGATTGAGTATGGGTTCTACAGCCCCACTGTGCCAGTGCTGAATAGGGTTGGGCTGTAAATTAATTGGAAAACTCAGGGCCCAGTCCTATCCAGTTTTCCAGCCCTGCTACAGCCATGTCAACAGGGCATGTGCTGCATCCTACGGTGGAACAGCAGACAGGGACGTCTCCTCAAGGTGAGGGAATGTTTGTTCCCTGACCTCAGACCTGCCCTGCAGCTGTATCAGCACTGGAAATTTGGATAGGATTGGGCCCTCAGTCTCTAAGTGTTCGGGGAACCGTCTGCTTGAGAGGCAGGAGCATGAGTGTTCATAAAAGAGTCATGCTCCATTCTTAAGCCACTGAGGTCTGATCATTCCTCCAGCAAGAGAAAGTACTTTGCAAATGTACACAAGGATAATTTCCATTTGCTGTCCCACATGGAGTATTGTATAAGTAACAGATATTGACATGCTGCAGTTAATTACTCATCTGCGGATTACTTTGCAATCAGGATTTCGTCCCATTGGAAAGAGCTGCTACAGTTTAGCGCATTCATGTAAAAAACAAGATGAGCACATAATTCCTCTGAGCAGTTAAGTGCTTTTGACACAATCATGTAAATTTTTATTATGCCTTAAGCCCTCATTTCTTAGGATCTGTGCTTCAAACAACCAAATGCTCTCAAGTCAATCACATGACTGAATGGAGTATCTGTCTTCTCAGTGTTCAATAAAGGGAAAATGCACTCACAAATTATTAAGTTCTGCTGCTGCAGCTGCTGCTAAGTAGTCCTCTACTAATGCAAAATGCTAAGTAGTCCTCTACCTTTATTTTACAAAAATGGTTGTTTTATAAAGGAATTAGACCTAAACTAGAGCTTGACTAGAGCTTAGCTGGTTGAGGCCCACTAGATGCTAAATGTAAGGAATAAAGGCAATTCCTAACCCCTCTGTCCTCATAAGGGCCCAGGGTTCAAATTATAGGGGGGACCAAGAGGGGAGTCTGGACCCCATATCTGTTAGAACACCTCCCTTACCAACTGTTTCAGAAGTCTGCAGGGGGAATAACTTTAAAAATAGCGGGCCAGGTGGCATCAGGGTTGGCCAGGTTGGGAACTGGCTGAGGGCTCATCTGGCCAGACTGACTCCTGAACCTTCAGTTCCAATGGCAGTAGTACCAACCAGAGCTCAACCAGGAAATGGGTGGGGTGCCATGGAAATAGACCAGTGCTGGGATTTGCCACAGGGCATCCTGCAACCTGCCCCCAGCACTACAGAGGGTGGGATTTGTGGGTTTTATTTAGGTCCCTCCTATCTTTCCCATTACTCAAGTTTATTCCCATTATTAAAGGGGAAAATAACCTTCACAAGCTACAATGCCTCCTCAGAATACTAGTCCTCACAGCGATGGTGCAAGCTCCTAGTCCATGGACCTGCTGCTCCAGCTGGATATAGACGAGGACCCGCTAACCAGGGAGGCTGTGGAGGCATACAGAGTTCTCCGACAAAAGCAATTACAGATGGTAAAAAAAATTGAGATGGTTTGGCAGGAATTAACGGACATTATATTGACCCAATGTTCTTCTGCATCTTTGAAGAGTTCATCTCTATGAGACCCTCAAACATCATCTCTAGAAGCAGACCCCCTTCAGAAGTTGCCCATTCAGGTTGAGATCCACCAGGAGCCTCCAGGTGGAGGAAATTTGCCTTCCTCCCCTTCTCAAGAAGAAGATGAGATTGTGGAAGGAGCTATAAATGCCTTCAAGAGCCTTCCAAGGATGGAACAAGTAAACATATTAAAATGCCTGGATAAAGTTAGAGCAAAACTTATTAGTCCTAATGAGGAAGTTCTGACTGGCAGAATGCATCCTTTGGTTCTTCCAGAGCAAGCTTTGGGTAATTCAATCTGAATCAGAAACTACTTCACCCGGGGAACATGTTATTAATTCAAGAGATTCTGTGCTATCCACGGAGGCAAACTTAGCCTCATCTAGCTACGTGTCTCATGCCCCCCTGGAAATTGAGAACCCGCCCATGAATGAAGATTGACTAATCAACCCTTCTCCTGACTTGGTCTCTCCCTTTTTGAGAATCCTTTCCTGGAATATTGCAGGATGGAGGAGCAAGGAAAATGACTTCGATTTTTTAAGTTATCTTAGAACCTTTGATGTAATTATGTTGCAAGAGACATGGGTTCAGGGCCAATTGCATCTTAACACTTTTTTGCTCCCTGCTATTAAACCTAATTCTAGTGGGCGCCCATCAGCAGGCTTGGCCATACTGGTGGCAGAGCATCTTAAACCCTGCTCCCTAGCCACAACTTCAGGGTGTTGTAAGATGCAAGCTTTAATGATATCCTGTGAAGCTATTGATTTATTATGTATTAATGTCTATATCCCCCCTTTTCTTAACAGTTCTCAGAGATCCCAGCTTTGGAGTGACCACCTGACTGGTATAGATGACCTCAAGAGGCACCATCCTCTAGCTGAAGTTGTTTTGCTGGGCGACCTGAATTCCAGGGTTGGAAACTCTAATCAAATCTATTCTAGAGCATGGATGGTGGATGAAGAAGATTCTTTCCCCTCATTTTGTACATTAGAGAGATGGTCAAAAGATTCTCATTACAATGCTAATGGCTTGGCCCTTGCAAGATTTTCCATTATTTCTAATCTGCTCTGGCTTAATGGGTTAAAGGAGTACCCCAATGCTGGTGAATTTACATACATGTCCCCTAGTGGGTCAAGCGTCATAGACTATGCTCTAGTGTCCATGTCTTTGAAACCACATATGAAAGAGTTTGACATTGGGGATCTTACCATTAGTGATCACTTCCCTCTAACCCTGTACTTGATCTACACTCGGGGAGAATGCCAGCACACCCAGGGGTTGAAGTAAACACAGAGAGTAGTGGCAAAATCATGGTGAACAACACCCTTTCTTTAAATTTCCATTAGTTAATTAGGGAGTCAACAAGTACAGATTTATTATCAGTCATTTTGAAGGAGCCTGATCCCTTTGCCCAAATCCAGTCATTTGAAAGCCTAATTGATCACATCCTTAGGATCCTGGGTTCCAACCCTAATAAGTACTATACATGGTGTGTCCGATAAAAAGGACTGGTTTGATAAAGAATGCAGAGACCTCAAGGCATTGATAAGCAACAATTGTTGAGCAACAATAAGAGCAACTTATTTGGTCTTCAGAAAGTCTAACGCTCCATGTGAGGCACTTAAATTTTTTTTCTACAAAAAACAATTTAATGCCTTACTGTTAGATAAAAAGCAGAAGTATACCCATGCTTAATGGATCAAGTTGTTGCAAGCGATACAGCAAAAAAAATAACAATATTGGGCCGTGGTATCAGGCTCCAAAATGTATGACCAAAATGTATGACCCAGTTGTAATCTCTTCTTCTATGTGGATTAAACATTTTTCAGAATTATTTTTTGATAAGAGCAAATCCCCAGATACCCGACCCGACTTTACTTCTTCTGATCTACCTATCTGGCCCCCTGTGATGCCCATGGAGATTATACAGAGATCAACTGAAATCAGGGAAAACTGCCGGACCGGATCAAATACCACCAGAACTCTTAAAATGTGATCCTGAGTGGTGGGCTCACTTGCTTGCACCCTTCTTCACAACGATCAATGGAACTGGCTTAGTTCCCAAAGATTGGGTCTCGGCAACAGTCATCCCAGTTTTTAAAAAGGGCGACCCTAACCTCCCTGCGAATTACCGGCCTATCAGCTTGCTCTCTGTAATAGGCAAAATTTATGCAAAATACCTAAGTAATAAGCTTTTTACCTGGATCAACTCTAAGGATATCCTAGGTTCTGAGCAATCAGGATTTTGTCGGGGCAAATCAACAACGGATAACTGTTTAATTTTATCTCACCTAGTCCATAAACAGATTAAGAAAGCCAAGGCTAGACTCTACATGGCTTTTCTTGATCTAAGAGCTGCGTTTGATTCCATTGATAGAGATCTTCTTTGGTCCAAATTAGCCAGCATGGGAATTGATAAAAGACTATTGATGTTAATTAAGATCTTATACTCCAACACATCTTGTAAAGTCATGATGGAGTGGTAAAGCCAGGAGTGGTAGCCTCACACCCCCCATTGCTATAAACAAAGGGGTTAAGCAGGGATGCATTCTGGCTCCCATGCTATTTAACCTGTTCCTGAATGATTTAGCCCCGGCCTTGAAGACAGTGGATGGTCACTGCCTGATACTTGGGTCCTGTCTAGTGCCGCTATTACTGTATGCGGATGATATAGCTCTTGTTTCTTGAACAAGAATTGGCTTAAAACGGCTACTTAATGCATCTATAGAGTATTTTACATCCAACAAGTTACAGATTAATTACTCTAAAATCTAAAATCATGGTGTTTGCCAACAATTGAAAACCATTTAAATGGTCATTTATGGGCAACAAAATGGAACAGGTAAAGACATTCAGATATTTAGGCATTAATTTCCACTACAAGCATTTGTGGGTTTCTCGTCATAATGCAATCCTAAATGCATCAAAAATCTCATCCCTTGCCATTTCCCGTTTTTTTTTAGTCAAGGTAACAGATATGTACCGGCTGCTTTAGAGGTATTCAAGGCAAAGGTCCTTTTGCAAGTTCTTTATAGCTGTCCAATCTGGCATAAGGCCTTGAATCGTTCAACTGAGAGCATACAGGCCTCCTTCCTGCGGAGGATCTTGGGTTTTCCTAGATGTGTTCCATACTCTGCTATGTGTCTTGAAGTGGGTTTTATCACTCAGAACGTTGGCTTGGTTGAGATCAGTAAAATTTTGGCTTGCAATCCTCTTCAATGCTGCCCTGTATGGGCTAATGTACCAGCTTCTGGCTGATCCAGTACTGCCTGTGGAGGTTGCGGATACACTCACCAAGCTTAAATCGATAGGACTAGACACAGCAAGCCTGGGCATGATTGGTTTAAGCGAAGCCTACAGGACTATCAAGGAAAGATTGCTCAATATTGAGCATCAAGAGCTATTCTGTGCAGCCAACACCTTTTGCTCCCCTCTCCATGTGCACATTCCAGTCAGTTTTGGGAAGCCGGCTTCTTTCTTTCTTTTATCATCTACAGTGCCCGCAGGCTCGCAGAGCATTCTCCCTTGCGAGATGCAATGCATTTCCATCAGCTCTGCTACAAGGCAGGTTTAGTGGCATTCCCTACTCAGAAAAAAGATGTACCTGTGACAGGAATTGTGTGGAGACATTACATCATATATTTTTTTATTGCCCACTTTTATTGCCTTTGTAAGAACTATCTGGCTCCACTGCTGAACAAAATGCAGGGTTGGGAGGATTCATTTAAATTACAAACTCTTCTTTCTATCGAGGAAACTGACTCTCATGACAAGGTTGCCAACTTTGTTTCTGGGATACTGGCAGGACGGAATTCTGGGTCTATATATTATTATGCTATATTATGGTGAATGGGGGGAGGGGATATTGGATGATTATGATTGTTTTTTGTTTTTTTTGGATGTTTGTTTGTTGTTCTATATTTCCTTTATCTATGCTAATAAAAGCCTTATGTATGTAGTTTTGTTTATTATGTTCCATTTCATAAACCACCTTAGAATTATTGTTGAAGGGTGGCATAAAAATATTATGCCAATAAACAATTGACATTAGGAAAGCCCTGTTGGATCAGACTAGAGACTCATTAAGCCCAGCATCTCATTTCTCATAGTGGCCCACCAGTTTCCTCTTAACTGTCCACAAGCAGAAGAGAAAGGCACACCTGTCTCCCAGCACTGATTTTCAGAATACACTGTCTCTTACCCTGGAGGTAGCATACAGCTACTGGCCTCAGAAGTTAGCATTGCAGCAGTGTGAGTAAGAATGCTCCCAATACAGGTATGAGCTTATGCAGGGTTTCTGAGCAGTTAGTGTTTTTTGGTCTGCTCAAAAAACCGATCAGTCCCTGCTCTGATGTTTGGAGTAACAGAGCCCAGAAGAATCCCTGTGCACTTTGTGGCTAATGTTATAGGTCATTTTGGGTATTAGCAGAATGTGGTAGTCACAGCTGGTCCAGCCATGAGGCAACTATGCAGCTTGCATCAGCAGCAGATGGTGGGAGGGTGGTGAATTTGGAGCGCTCTTCATGACATGAGTTGCAATCACTTACCCCAGCAGGAGTGATTGATCTACTTCCTTACTATGCTTCCTTGCACTCTTTTCCCATACCAGGAAGCGCAGGACTTCAGGTTTTATTCAAATAGACCACACAAATGAAGGAGCTCCTTCAGATACACAGTCCCTTGGAATAATGCTAGAAGCCCCACACCTCCCGATTTGGGAAAACCACACGATGGAGCACCATAAGGGACTTTTTTCAGTGCACTGTGGCAGAGGCAGCAGCACTGGAACCAAAACAGTGTTGGGTGCAATCTCCAGTCACACCACCCATGGTGGTAGTGTGGTGTGCATGTGGACAAAGGAATATAGTTGACAACAGGCTGAAAAATTCTGGTAATTTGAGATTCTCCAGCCACAAGCAAGACTGAGGCCTAGAATGTAACCCCTCTGAACTCAGATGCCCCTTTTAGGTCCCTGGAAAGACAACAAAACATCAATGAACTGTGAACATTCACTGCTAGAAACATCCTGATGGCATAAACAATTTGGCCAGGAACAAGTGAGGTGATAAGATATGCCCTAGTGTAAGGCCATTGAATGGTGCCACAGAAAGAAAACAAGAAGGTAACTCAAGATTGACAAAGAACAGGGGGAAGAGAGGGGAATGCCTCAAGCGGATAGGGAGTAGGGGCCTGACAGAAGAAGGTTTAAAAGCTGGGCCAGGAAGAACTGAACACACACCAAGAGTCCCAAAGGCCAGGCAGCAGATGTACAAATTTCAGCCTTCACAAATTTAGCAGCACTTAAAGTTGGCTGCCTCGAGGTATATGCAGTGTATGATTGGGATAGAGTTTTCTTGTCAATAGAATGGCTGCACAACCAAATAAAATCTGTTCTAAACCTTTGTAATCAAAATAAAGCTTTCATAATATTAGCATTTGTGCCTTGAGACTGATTCTGGGGCAGTGAACCAGACCCTTTAGAAAAGAACCCTAAGCTGGGCTGTACCAGAGCTTGATCACCTCTGGACCAGGCTTTGCTGCCCCCATGTTGTACTATCAAAGGCACTGATGGAGATCCTCAATCCAGAAGCACCTGTGAAATATTTTACAGTTACAGAAACACCAAGCACTGGGAGGAAATGTTACAGGAGGAATATTTAAACAGTGGAGGTTTGGAGCAGCTCCTCTTCTTGTTGTTGTCCTAAGGTTGCAGCTGGGGTTTGATCTGAGTGCCAGGATTCAGACCTGATTAATATGAATTCCTTCCACCAAAAGAGCCACTGAGTATGTGCAACACAGTTCCCACACAGCAACCACAACCACCACTGAAGAGATTGAGGAGGAGAGATTTTCAGGCTGGAGTGCAGCTTGCAAAAGCCCAGCACCTCTCTTCTCCAAGTTCACTACCAGTTTGGGTTGGGAATGTTGCTGCTGCTGCTTAGCTGTTAACAATTTGACACTCTACATTTACCAGCTGATATAAATACTAATTGTACCTCAAGTGGCTTGCCAATTATAGCAAGGTTGTTCTGCAAAACCTACTCCTCTAATTAACGAGACAACAAAATGTGATGAGCAGAACCTGTTGAACTTGGGTTGTTATTTCAATTTGCCTGACTCCGGGGACTCTGGTGCAAGAGGAGAATGGGTGATTTTGTCAGCTGATTCCTGAGGGAGAGCCCTGCTAGTTTGCTGCAACGAAAGACAACAGAGTCTTTAAAATGGGTTTAAAATGGCAGTAAGGGAGCCATTTTAAAACCAGCATCCTGCTCAAAGTAATTTAACATCTGCTGCCTGGTAGCTTTTAGATATGCACTGAATACACATACACAATGCTGGGTGCATGCCAGGACAGCATGGCCCAGATCAGTAACACTGTATTACTTCTTGGGCTGATGGCAAGAAGCCTCAAATTCACAGGCCAGGAAGGCCACACTTTTGATATCTGAGCAATCATTCTCACACTCCCATATAGACACACCTCAAGAGAGCTTTGCTCCCAAATTCCAATGAAGCAACCTCACCTCATGACAACCTCGCCTATGAATGTCCTGACCCAAGAAAACAAATTGTTAATTAAGATCTCCAACTTTCGTGTCCTCACCAACTCCAAGCATAGACTCAGTCAAGGAGGCATGTTAATGAGCCAAGAGACCTCCTGCTAGGTGGCTACCACAATCTCAGCCAAGTACAGTATCAGACAACATCTTTCAAGGGCCATTACCTAACAAAGATCCTTTTATTAGGTCACCCCATCTACAATCCCTTAGAATTCTGAGAATGGAAACCTATAAAAACCCTGAGCTCTAGATCCCATTGTCTTTCATTCCTCACTTTCATTCTGCCTTGCAGTCAGTCTACTGCATGTTTGATCCCTTGGAGCTACATAAAGCCAACCCCATTCCATCCACAATCCAAGAGCCCTTGTGCCAAAAAGCACTAGGATTGATAACTTCTGCTCCCTTCTCTTCCCACTCTTTCCCCTGCTTCTCTTCCTAATGCAAGCAAAGCTGCTAGGCCAGCTGAAGCTGGACAGCTAACCTTTGAGAGCCACCTTGCTGAATGACCTCCATAGGAAAGCAGTTCTTGCCTTCTTGCCCTGCTTCCCTCTCTGTTGAATCCCAACAACTGCCTATCATTTACAGCCAGCTTCAAGGTCTCTTTCTATCTGCGAAACCTTTTGTAACAGACATCTCTTTCTCCCTTGTTAGTTAAATTGAGGCTTCACTGTTATACCAGCAGCTATATAGCCCAGCAGGCCATTCTGCGTGGAACCCAGAGAATCAAGCATTTCGTTGCCTCTCTGTCCCACCCACTGGCCTGTTACCAAACACAGTGATTCCTCCATATGGTCTCCTTCCACAAGTGTCACAATTCACTTTACCTTCAGTGAGAGATGAGCTCTTCCTTGTCTTGGCCCATCTCCCTTCCCTTGGGAAACTGGGGCTGGCTTAAAGGGGGCAAGAGGTTACCAATGTCCTATGATTGTTCTCACGCATGAGACAGTTATTTACTAAAAACATCTTCTTGGAATACCATGAGTGGCAGAAAGAAGGGGTAATTCCAGTGATAGGTTTGAGTAAACCTTGTTTTATTATTCAGGAAGACATAAATGCATGTGTTCACAAGCTTCACAGGCCCAGATCATAACTAACTTTCTAGCACTGGCATAGCTGTTCCAATGAGCCATGTGCTACATCCTGCAGTTGGGTGGCACTCACAGAGGCCTCTTCAAAGTAAGGGAATGTTTGGTCCCTTACCTCGGAGCTGCATTGCTCTTGTCGGTGCTGAAAAGTGGGTTAGGATTGCACCCACAGAGACTTAGGTCCAATTAGAAACAAGAAGGAAGCCACTTTTGCTTTTCAAGAGAAATGCTTTCAAAGCTTCTCTAAAGGTTTCAATGACCAGTTTTGTAAGGACATGTTTCAGCTGCCAGTTAAGACAGAAGATGTTTACATTCACAAATACAGATGATATTTAAATAAACGAAAACAGTTGCTTTTCTCCACCACGATCTTCCCAGCCTTTTACTCATGGCAATATTTCTCTGACCTTATAGTCAAAAGACCCTCAAGGTAGCCACTGATACAATGAAAAAGATCAATGCATGCACACCAAAAGCCACAGGAGATACAATACCATAGAAGGAAGCGAACACATCAGTTTCCACACAGCATCAGATGCAGTAACAAAAAAATAAATCATTTCTCAAATGAAGTAAACCTGCATATACACTTTGAATCATGCATTCTTCTTTGGAGAGGTATGTTTTCAACATGCTCTGAATTTGTTTTTAAAAGGAAAGAAGACAAAAAGAGGGAGAGTGTTTCTTTCAAAACTGTGCAGTCTGATAAGTGAGCCTATGTTATAATATAATCTAAATCATCTGACCTCTAGTGGTAAATGCTAGTATCATCTGTTAATTCAAAGCCTGCCCATCATAGTAGATTTGACTGGTAAAGGTACTAGCCGTTATGCTTAGAAGACATAAAGAAAAAACATGCAACCAGAATTTTGCCCAGTTGCTGAGTAAGAAGCAAATCAGATCCCAAGACAATACATTAAACATTGAGATGACTGTCAAGACTTGGAGCCCTTGGGACTTATTTTAAGAACTGTATCAACTTTATTTCATCCATTCATTGGATTGTACCCTAAGTTTAGGCAGCTATAACCAAGTCTCGACTTTATGATACAACTTAATAATTCCAAACATACTGGACTACTTGCATTTAGAGTGCCACTGCTTTGCACTGACTTATGCCCTTCTCCAGTGTACCTGTTAAGCTTCACCCCACAAAGCACTTCTGTGGAGGATACAAGCAGTGGAAAGAGAAGACAGCTCAATTCACAGAAGATGCCTACACCTGATTTTTGGGAATTCATACCTCCACCAATGTTCCAACACCTTCTTGGGATCCACTAATGCTTGTGAGAGGTTTTGCTGTGGAATGGCACAGGGAGATGCTCTGGGGTGGAAGAGGTGAAAACATTCCATTAAGCCAGCTTGCTTTCTCCCCTGCAACTTTGGAAAGAGCCCTGAATCATCTGTCATAATTTAGTTCTATGCTGCTTGTTACATTAAAATATTTCTTTCTTTAAATGAATAGCTATAGGGGAACTGCTGTGAGCAGTGCCTTAGCCAATGCTGCGCTTCAAATCACAGAATCCGACCTGTGCATAGTTGCATAGAATCCACCCCATCTAGAAATATCCGAAACACTCTTAGCATCTAAGCCAATCTAATATACATTTAAATTGGTGAACCTGCTTAATAACAAAAGCAAAATGAATTCTTTCCATCTTATTATTTCATACATTATCCTTGGATTCACCGCACCTGCCTTTAAAAACCTTTGCCTAAAAATATGTATAAAAAGCCATCATCAAAATGGAATCTGCCTGTATGCCCTTCACAGGAAAAGGCTTTCATTTTTGACAGCAACAAGCATTTTTATAAAGCTTATTCTAAAAAGTGATCCTGTTCACTTTCTCTTGACTGCTGTTCTTGACTGCATGCCAGTTCAGCTAGCATATGAAGAGGGCCGCCTGAATGCCCTGCTCTGCTCAACTACATTATCATTTATGAAAGGCATCTACAGCAGCATCACAATGCAGATTGATATCAGCCCCAACTTCAGATTGACTATAATAGCTAAAACATCAGTATAACTAAGGAAATTGTGTCCCTGAGCAATTGACAGAGCAAAGTTACGAGAATTTAGATCCGTCTGCAGAACTGTTTTCCTTGGTGCACCAACTTCTGCACATAAAATGTGGCATTCTTCATTTTTGCAGAGGCGTAGGTCTCATAGCTGATAATGAATGCAGGCACCAGAATAACACCTGAACCTCTATCTGCTGATTCTTATGAATTGTTGTTTCTAATATGAAGCACATCACTTAGAAATGGCAGGCTCATCCGAAGGTGACCTGATCTGGATGTTATCTTTGGTATTGTGTTTCCTCAGGCAAAACAGGTTGCATTTGCAAGCAGTTTTTTTTTAAATTTTCTTTTTAAATAACCTTCATTGGAACATATCCCTTGCTGCAGAATTTTGTAATATACTGGGAACGCATATTCATACTCTCCTCCGTGCTGGAAAAACAAGCAGCAAAAACTGGGACCAGCAGATCCATTCACTCTGAAAACCCTAATGGCAGGAGCTTAGATGGCTAATCTTTCACTGCTTATGGGGCTGAATCCTATTTGAACACAGTGCCAATGCAACATCAATGCCAGCACATCTACCACCTTATCAGAAGCCTATTTGGACTTCTGGAAAAACAAACTCACAGCAGAGCTGAGTTACACAAAGCATCTTTACATACTGCAATATGAAACAAGAACAGTAGGTGATCATGGCTGCTTTGATAGGGAGACGTAAGACAACACAGAAAAAGAAACTAGAGAGAAGTCCAGTCAAAGCAGGAGAAAACAATCCACAAGCTTTTCAACTAGGAACGGAATAGGTAACAACTCCCCCTCCTGGTGAGAATGCTCTGTAACGCCTTAATTTTTTTAGAAGCGGCATCCCTGGTTCTGTGACGCCAGTCAGTATCAGTCTGTTAGGCTTTGGTGGGGAGGGTTCCAAATTTAAAATTATATCATGCTGCCCTTTCATCTTAGACAAAACCCTACTGCTGTAACAACCCCATTCATTTACAAATGACAAATCAATTCATAGGCTGCTATTTGCTCCAGACCACCAGAGTGGCTCAAAAGCTATGGCTAAGGTAGCTACTGTTTGGCTTTGTGGCTGAAGAAATTGAGTACTGTAGATACTCGCCTATAGTATGTGAGATTTTTGCCAAGTAATCAAGCTCCAATTCGCCTGATCTCCGGGTCAATCAGAGGGCAAAGCCTTTCGACTCTGAAAAGTTGCCTTTCTCAAGGGCAGGCAGGCACAGCTCCTTAGAAGCAATTTGTTAACCTTTTATTCTCCTTCCTTCTGCTGCAGCCTGGTTCTGCTTGGCAAATGCTTGCAAAGCAGTTCTGTTTTTTTTGAAACACCAGGATGGGAATCCTCCTTTCCATCTGAAGCAGGCTACAATTCAGTGCACCCTTACTGAAGAATAACACCCATGGAAAGCAGTGGGTCTACTTCTGAATAAAAAGGGTTGCAAATATATGCAGCTGCACCTCTCTGCTGTGAATTGAATTGCACAATCCTAGTTATGTGTTATGGGTTGTATGTTGTACGTAGAGCTTCTGGCTTAACACACCAGACACCTTAAAGGTGGATTTGATTCCTGGTTCTCCTGCAGTGGTTCCCAACCTTTTTCACTTGCATATCCCTTGGCAGCCCATTTCCATAAATTGTACCCTTCCTATTAGCAAAATGTTTGTAATTAATAATAAAAGCCCTCATCTCCTCTATATGAAAGCCCAGACTTCATGTATTTATCACAGTGTTTTCTCTTTTTATGTTTGAAGAACAGAAGACTCTGCCTTTGCACTGTTGTGCACTAGAAGTGTGCTAAGAAATTCTGGGTGATTGATCACTTTCCATATTATGTTTCAGCTTTTTTACTGTGCTGGTTTTCAATCACTGGTTCATACATGAATTGATGACCAAAACTAGCTATTGGTGGGGCTTTCACAGCCAACTAGCTACCTCCCTGCCTGCCTTGCTGGTCCTTACAAGGCATTCCTGTCTTGCAAGGCATTCTGGAGCATGACCTGCCGTTTTCTCCCATTATTCCATTTTTTTTCAAGTACCCCTAAAGGTCCTGTTGAGTGTCCCTGGGAGTACATGAATACCAGGTTGGAAACCACTGTTTTACTGGTATGTTGTTTACAGTGCACTTACACTGATAGTGCTTACAAAAAGGTGATGAAGACCACAATTTAAAAAGAGTAAAAGATTATAAGATACATTTTTATTATGTTTTTAATAAATTAGAAACTACAGTTCTTAGGTAACAATTAGTGGTGGGTTATTTTTCAGGATCTGGCCTCAAGTAAAATCAGACAAAACTATAGTCAGACACCCCCCTAAGTTTAACCCCCGACTTATCCGAAGGTCATAGAAAATTCCATGATTGTTGACTCAAAACCTGCCCTCGACTTATCTGTGGGATTGACATAGGTGAGTGTCTGTGATGAATTCCGTTTCTTACCCATGTCATTTTTTGATCTACAAAACATTTTTAAAGGATTGAGATTAGTGTAGTTTGTAGTTAGTTCATCTATAAATAAATGCCCTCTGGCAGGGCTTCAAATAAAGATTAAGTTTGAACCACTAAATGCACATTTATTTAAAAGATTTTTATCCCACCTTTCCCCTGCTGGAGCAGATGCCCAAGGCGGCTTACAATTCATAGGGAAAAAATTTTTATAATAACAATGAAAAAACTCAAAATAAATAAATTAAATTAAACCAATTGGAGAAGGGCAAAACTATTAACATTCAAGGAGTTGCTATAGAGGCATAGGAGGCAGACAACCCATCAACCAGACAAAACAAAAAAGCTTTGAGCCCTTGCCAAAACACCATGAGGGAGGGTAAATCTTAATTCCTCCAGTAGGGGGTTCCAAAATTGTACCAAAAAGGCTTGCCCCTGTGCCCCCATCCCCCTAACTTGGGAGAAAGGCGAGAAAACGTCCTCAGATGACCTGAGGGCAGGCTGGAAAATATGGGAGAAGGCAATCCCTCAGATAACCTGGTTCCAAACCATGAAGAGCTTTAAAGGTTAAAACCAGTACCTTGAATTGGCCCTGGAAGTGAATGGGCAGCCAGTGCAGTCGCTGAAGCAGCAGTCTGACAGAATCAAACCACCTAGCTCTAGTAACCATCCTGGCCACCGCATTTGGCACTAATTGTAGCTTCCGAACTGTCAAGGGCAGCCCACATAAAGCGTGTTACAGTAATCCCATCTAGAAGGCACTAGGACATGGACCAGCATGGTCAGGTCTGATCGACTCAAGTACAGCCG
This sequence comes from Tiliqua scincoides, assembly GCF_035046505.1. Taxonomy (NCBI): domain Eukaryota; kingdom Metazoa; phylum Chordata; class Lepidosauria; order Squamata; family Scincidae; genus Tiliqua; species Tiliqua scincoides. The sequence continues at coordinate 160,897,113 of NC_089821.1, forward strand.
CAGCTGGCACACCAGCTGAAGCTGGGCAAATGCACCCCTGGACACCACTGCAACCTGGCTCTCCAGGGAAAACTGAGTCCAGGAGCACACCCAAACTGCGCACCTGCTCCTGCAGGGGGAGTGCAACCCCATTCAGAGCAGACAGATAACTCGGTACCTGAATCTAGGATTTGACCGGAAGGACCTCTGCCTTTTTTGGATTCAGTCTCAGCCTATTGGCCCTCATCCAGACCCCAACTGCCTCCAGATATCACACCAGGACTCCCACAGTCTCCCTGGAATGAGTCAGTAAGGTGACACCCCACTCCAAATCTCTGGATGACCTTCCCCAGTGGTTTAATGTAGATGTTAAAAAGCATAAGGGACAGAATAGAACCCTATGGCACCTCCCATTGTAAAGGCCAGGGTGCCAAACAAGAGTCCCCCAGCATCACCATATGGAACCTGTCAGCCAAGAAGGAACCACTGCAAAGCAGTGCCCCCACTCCCTAGCTTGGCCAGATAGCCCAGAAGGATACCATGGTTGATGGTAACAAAAGCCAGAGATGTCCAGCAAAACCAACAGGGATGCATCCCCCTTTAGTCCTCAGTGAAGATCATCCAACAGGGCAACCAAGGCTGTCCCAAAGCCAAATTGGAAGGGGTTCAGATAAACCATCTCATCTAGGACCCCCTGGAGTTGAGATGCCAACTGTTTCAACTATTACAAATTGCTCATTTTACATCACTTGCAATTGTCAAAGAACAAGCACTGCATCCACTTATTCCATTCGGGACTCCAGTAGCTGCACTGTGACGTTTACTTAAGCATTAGCCTCCATCATACATGCTTCCCCATCATAGGATTCTATAGTTATCCAAGCAGTTTAGGAACCTAGACATTACACCCGCTACTAAATGGAAAGCCTGGCTAAAAAGGCCTTTTAAATCATCCATTAATTGTGGAAAATTCTGTTAAAAGAATTCACAGATGGCACTTGAGTTGTGTTCACAAAGATTGCTCCCTTCATGTTGGAGAGGGTGTTCAGAAAGAGGCACCCTTTTCCTTAGGCGGAAGACATGTAAGAAAGACTTTGGACCAAGTGTTCTCAGCCATTTCACTTGTCAATGCCTCTATATGCTCACATCTATTGTCATATTTTACATCTAATAATAAAGCTGACACTATGCCACATGTGGAAATGACCATTTTTTGACAGTTGCTCACCTCAAAATAGCATTACACTAGAAAAATAGCACTTCCTAACAATTCAATTCCTGGTTTACCAGGGTCTGGCCAGTAGCTTTAGCTTACTTCTATGCTTTAGGCCAGTGGTTCCCAAGCTGGGGTACATGTAGCCCCAGGGGTACTTTCGAGGAAGAATTGAATGAGGGTGGGAAAAGACAGGTCTACATTAGAATGCCTTGTGGGGCAGGTAAGGCAAGAAGGCAGCTAGATGGCTTTGTAAGCCACATGAACTGCCAGTTTTGGGTTATCACTTTGTGTATTATGACATATGAACCAGTAGTTGAAAACCATCACAGTAAAAAAAAAAAAAAAGCTAAAACAATGTGGAAAGGCATAGTCTTCAGTTCTTCAGACAGGTTAAAAACAAAATACTGTGATTAATACATGAAGAATGAGTTTTTGTATACAGGAGATGAGGTCTTAAACCTCAGTACATAGTGTGTGGGGTAGCATGAAACCTTTACTCTTGTGGCATTTACAAACAAAACATGCCAGCTACACAAACAAGGATATGGAGCTAGTGGAAAGGGCTCTTTCTTCTTATGCCTTCATAAAAAGTGAAGCTAAATGCAGCTCCAGATTTAATACTGTATCTTACACCAGCTGAACCCAATTTCAAAAAACTTTGTGCCTCAAAACAGGCTCAAGGATCACACTGAACATTTGTTGTGTAAATATTTGTTGTGTGTTTTATAAAAATCATTCCCTTGCTTTTTAATTCATTGGGTCATTAATTTACAATTTCAACATATAAATTTGAAATAACAGCAACTATATTATAAACATTTTGCTAATATTAAGGGTACAGTTTATGAAAATGGGCTGCCAAGGGGTACCCAAGTGAAAAAAAGGTTGGGAACCACTCCTTTAAATCTGTTGGTCTATCTATGCCAGCAAAGACCAACGTGTTCTTCGATACTTTGTTTCCTTTACGTTTTGTGAAGAATGTCTTAGTGATACACCCAGTTAAATAGCACTTGTCATTAAATAAAGATGTTTGAACTAGTTCTTTTAATTTGATCCATTCATAACTGACACTTAACGAAGAACAAGATGCACTGCAAGATGATTGTTACAGTGTAACAATCTCCTTTTCATTCAATTTTTTTGCACTTAATTAGAACAAGATATTAAGAAAAAACAAGTTTGTGTAGTTTGGAGAACTATAAAGTCCTCCATGATTACATGACCATGATTTTTAAAAATGCTATAGCACTATTGCAAGGACTACCAGCTCCATCATACCTCCCCCCATAAACAGATACATGGGATGGCTTATATTAAGAGAAAGGGATCGTGTCTACCAGTCTGTTTTAAAACAGACTGGTTGGGGTTGGACTAGATGAACTAGTAGGCCCCTTCCAACTCTGATTCTATGAAAACCCTTTTACTTCTATCTTCAGGTTCTAGGACAAGTGGATGTTGCCAGGTTATATGTTTCACGACAGGCTCCTAAGCTTTCTTTTGTTCTCAGTTACATGCCTGCTATACCAAAGAACTGAATAAGATTTGGCCTAAGGCCTTCTGCTTCTTGGGGAACTACTTAACAAGCACCTTTTTGTTTCTGCTGTTAAGACAACATGATTGTTCCCCTTCAGGCTGACAGAGAATTCATAATACTGTACTAGAGAAACCTTAATATTAACATGCTTCATTGCCAGCTTGCTATCTACAGCAGTTACAAAGCACAATAACCTTCTGCACTTAGATTTTAAGGGGGTGGGTAGGAAAGAAGCAGCAGTTCTCATGTACCTACTGGTACACTAGCACATTTTGAATGCCAGCATTTGTCAACCCAACTCACGCACCAGAAAATAAAAAAGGGGATAAGAGTAGTGAGCCAGATCTCTTCCCTATCACTCATTGGAATTGAAAGTGGAAGACGGTGGTGGGGAAACCCCAAGTCCTGACTTTCACTTTTTCTCAAATTCAGCAAGCACAGGAGTAAAAATGATGGTGAAACCCATAGAGGGGCCACTTCTACCAATCTCTAATACCTATATTCTACTTAAATCTATTACTATTGACAAAATAATTTAGCTTTTTATTGAAATCCTAGAAGTAAAATATCCTGAATATATGTAAAATACCACATTTAACTAGCCTCAAGCAGCAATATGAATCCCATATTCCAGACCCAAGCAGTCTGGTTGTCACTGCTTTTCAACACACTCCATTCAAATGGACAGACTGTGCAGTGATACACCTTCAATCCTCATGAATTAAAGTTTTAGATCTAGATGAAAAATCAAATGCAGCCCTTTGGGGAAAAAAACTGAGTTTTATTTTAAGATTTTACTTCCATACAAGTCTATTCAAGTACTTTGTCAGAAGCTTTACATGTCCAAGAAGGTTGCGTTTCAGCACTTCAGAAAATGTACATGCAAGTAAAACAATGAATTAAAGATGAAAAGCGGTCTAAAAGAGTTTATCCTAAACTCAAGTGTATTAACAGCCTTTTCCAAGAATTATAGGCCAGACTGTTATTAAAGTGCCAGGTTTATGTACAAACTATTAAAATAGTAAATAAAATTACAATCCAAGAGGCAGTGTGACGATACAGTTTCTGCAGTTTTTCTATATACCATTCAAGAGGACATGAAATACAGTACTATAGTTTTTCTATAGTGTATCCCATACTACTTGCTTTGCTGTGGAGAAACTACTGATGTCTCTTTGCACAGAATGGCCATGCCACCAAATACTGAGATTTCTGAAAACTGGAGTAGCTTATGTATTGTAATACATTTCACTTTTGGAAATGAAGTTTTTCCTATTTCAGTTACACAAGCTTGCTTCAAGTACCACCACCTACTGTAAGAACAGGAATGGGACCATCTGCTAGCCATCTCAAGCCAGCTGAACACAATCCCTTCCATCAAAAGTCTGCATCCAGAGTGAAAGAGTTATCTGTGCGTTTTGACATCACTCCCATCCTCTGATATTCTCCCACACGTTTTTCAAAGAAGTTAGTTTTGCCCTCCAGTGAGATATTCTCCATGAAGTCAAATGGATTCTCAACCATGAATATCTGGAAAAAAATCAAAATTGCATCCAGAATCACTTATAATCCAAAATACATCAACCGATCAATGTCCAAAAACTCTTAACATCTTGAGATACCACCTCAATCTGTTCCTGTCATTGCAAATTCCAACTGATTAATTCTTACTGAATGCTATTGCCTATCCACCAATTTTGCCTTGCCCTCCCACTTGCCTTTATGTATCCATTTTAGTAGATTTGAGCATTTAGGCAAGATCTCTCAATTACCAGAGGATGAGGGTGGTAAGGAAGGAATGAAGACCAGCACTGGGCCATGTCATACAAGTTAGTTGCAAGGATACTTATAAAGAATGCTAGACTAAGTGGACTTTGTGGTTTAATTCTACAAAGCACCTATGGTCTTGAGGAAGAGTGTATCATCAGGCTTTCAGCAGATTTATGCCTTAACTGTTAAAAGGTCCCAAGTGGACATACAGTACTTGCTGTCAAGTCAGCATGCATCAAGAGACTAGGAAGGCCTATTGCAAGACTAAAATCCTTCACTACAAAGCACCTAGAAGAGATCTAACCTCCTGTACTCTCCACTCATGTCTGGCAGTATTTTTATAAATACTGTACAGACACAAGTGGAGAATATGGTAGGATACAGCAGCAAGCAAGAATCTACTGAACATAATATAGTTGTATGTTTTCGACTAAATGACTTAAAGAACAATGTTCCCCTATGTATGTACCTCTGCTTTAGTGCCTTGCTTGATGAATATTCAATAAGTCAAATCAATTGCTTAAGTGGAAAAGGCCTAATAGAAAGGTTAAACTGCATCCCTGGAGAGGCAAACTGCACCAAACCTACCTTGGGAAAGCCCAGTTCCAGCATCAATCTATCTGCTACAAATTCAATGTACTGCTTCATTAAAGTGCAATTCATGCCAATAAGCTTTACAGGCAATGCTTCTGTCAAGAACTCCTGCATTGAAATAAACATCATGTCTTAGTATGCAAGTACTGCACCATCTAGAATAATTTAATGTTTTGCTAAGTTTTGAGCTCTACATACTTTGATGTACAAGCTTTTTACCATTACCACAAAGAAATGCCAATTACCTGTTCTATCCTGACAGCATTGGTGATGATCTCTCTCACTCTTTCTTCAGATGGTTTGTGAACCAAGTGTTTGAACATTAGACAAGCAAAATCACAGTGCAAGCCCTGGAAAAAGAGTTGGAATATATTGCAGAAAACAGCCAAAGAGACCTACACCCATCACTATCAAACCTGAATGGCCCGAGGTAGAGAAGTACTGAAGTGTCAAAGACTTGTGCATATGTTCTACATAAGCAAAACTTAGGGTGTTTTTTTGTTACCAAGAAAGCAAACAATTAAGCCATTTCAATTCTCCATTAACTTCCATATACAAGCATTTTCCCCATTTTAAGAGAAACCACTTTCTGTTTTGCGTCTAACAAAGCATTCCTCACCTATCCATCAATGGTGATTAAATGTTGTGAAGTATTTCTGTTAGGAATCTAATGTAAGCCTTACCTCATCTCTACTAATCAGCTCATTGGAGAAAGTGAGTCCAGGCATCAACCCTCGTTTCTTCAACCAAAAAATAGAGGCAAAAGAACCAGAAAAGAAGATTCCTTCCACTGCAGCAAAAGCTACTACTCGCTCTCCTGTGGGGAGAAGTTTCTGTGTTAATTTCATAATTTTAGACTTTGTCAAATGCTAGACAACATGAGTTCAGTATGACACTCACCATAAGAAGCTTGTTTGTCCCCAATCCAGCGCATAGCCCAATCAGCTTTCTTTTTAACGCATGGTAAAGTTTCAATGGCATTGAACAGAAATTCCCTAAAATTATAAAATGCCATTAACTATACAATTAGATGCAACAAGAGATGCCATTCAAATGCATTATATTTCTAACCCACCCTTCCTGGCAGTACTTTAAGAGGGTGAGGCCAACAAATACTTTAGCAAGAATTCAAGCCCCAGGCTACATAACATGACCAGAGAATCTCAACTATAAGACCAAACTCAGGTGTTTTTACAGCCTATATAGTAATTAGAATCACCAGAGTGTTAAACATACTTTACATGGTAGTTTTGTACATGCATACCATTTTATAAAGTTGGAATGTAAAACCCTACGCTCACATTTCTGAACAGCACTGCCCTATGCTTTTGAAATCGTGCAGAAACTCAGAAAACAGAGTCTAAAATCTATTCTATAGCATTTGAACTAGCTGAGTACATTCAATAGAATAGGATCACAAACTCCTCCAACAGTACCTACCTCTCTTTGGGGTCTTTGATGTAAGTGTCAATAAGTAAACTATACATTTCTGAATGAATATTTTCCATAGCAATCTGGAAGCCATAGAAACAGCGAGCTTCTGTGACCTGTACTTCTTGGCTGAATCGCTCCACCTAGGGGACACATTATACTATTTCAGTTACAGAGCATCTCTCCCATCTTCGGAATATTTTGTTTATTCTGGAGCTTTTGTTTGTCTGCAATTGCCATCCATCTTGCAACAAGACTGGCTTACAAAATGTCACTTTCATCACATTTTGACAAAATACACCCAACACCAGCAAAAGGCAACTACAGTATCAGTTTTTGCAGAAGTGTAACTAAAATAGTTGACATTATGTAGTGGGCCCTCTACATAATGTAGTGGGCCCTCTGTATCCACAGGGATCTGTTCCCACCTCCATGGGATACCGAATCTCTGAATCTGCAGGTGCTGGAAACTTACCTGGAGGACACACTAGCCTCCTGGAAGCCACTTCTGGTTTGCAATGGCGATTGTCCTGTCCAGGAGGCAACCTCCCCCACCTCAGAAGTGGCTTCCAGTAACTTCTGGGAGGCCCTCTGAGGCACGAGCTTGGCAACCAGATGCCAAGCTCACAGACAAGGAGAGCCCACTGTATTTCATAAACACCTCTCCACTCCATGCAGACAAACTACTTCGCGCAGATAAAGCCCAGAAGCACCCTCCCTTTCAAGCATACCAATTCATTTTCAGCAAGGGCAATTTCTATGACACTTATTCAAACAGTAGCAAGTATTATGACTGTTTAGTTTCATGTTAAAACTGCAAAAATTTAAATGGTGATTAATCACAAGACAATTTTCTAATACAAGTTTGAGTGTTATGGCCTAGCACAGGGGTGCTCAATAGGTGGATCGCAATCTACCGGTAGATGGCGAGGCAAAATGAGTAGATCATGGAGTCCCGACTCCCCCCTTCAGGTGCCTCTGGGAGGAAACGCCGGGAGTAAGGCCCATTGTACTCAATGGGGCTTACTCCCAGGTAATTGTGGCTAGGATTGCAGCCTCACAGCCTAATCCTAGGCATGTCTACTCAGGAATAAGTCCTGTTATACTCAGTGGGGCTCAAGGTACACCAACATACATTGTACACATAAATGTTATATGTTATGATTGTGCGAACGTTGTAAAAAAAAACTCTGGTAGATCTCCGGACCTTGCTGGGTTTCAAAATAGCTCTCGAGCCAAAAAAGTGTGAGCACCCCTGGCCTAGCACAATCAAACTTGTGCTGGAAAATAAAGCAAGAATGACCATAGACCAGTGCTTCCCAAACTTTTTAACATCAGGACCCACTATTAAAAACAATCTATTGTGATCCACTAAACAGAAAAAAAAGATCTAGAAAGAAATATTTTATTAATTAATAATTAGAATCCTGTGCTCCCAAGGCTCCTAGAGACCTTGCATATACAGGTTGAGTCTCATTATTCCTGACTCACATGGATGGCAAAAATTGCCATTTAAAAATTCATTTAAAAAAATAATGTCCCTTTTTGCTGGGTGATTAACAGCCTTGCTGACCTTTGTGATGTAAAACAGAGTCATTAGGCAGAGAATCCATCAATCAGTCTCTTAGAAAGGCTTCACCACTCCTAGCCAGGGAACCCTTCCTTCACCCAGAGCAGTGATTGTCTTTCTTTCAGGTGCTGAGAGAGAAGGGCGGGTTCTAAGTGCCTGGAGAATGATTGATGGATTGTCAGCCTGCCCTCTCTAGCATTAACAAGGCTATTGTTAAAGGACTGTTCTATAATTTAAAGGGCCCTTCTCATTAGGGCCCTTCTCATTATTTGAGATAGAAAAATGCATGGATTTTTCCACAGGTGAAAAATCCATGGATAATTAGGTTATACCTGAAATTGCTTTAATGACTGTCTCTCTACAACATTAAGAAAAGCAGTTTTTTTAAACTGTGATTTTTAAAGGGATGCATTTTTCCCCTTCTCCAAGGATCAGCACATTCCTTCTCATTTGCAGTGGCCATTCATGTTGAGTCAAATTTGTGTATAAAAAATCCACATATAACAAGGTTGGACCTATACTATGTGTGTTTAAACATTTGCTAGACTCTAAATGGAGTTCAAGGACTGTTCCTCCAAACCTTTAGTCATTTCAAGGTACCCAGAAGACTGAACTGAAGAGCAAGATATGCAGTTAGGGACTTCTAAGCCAGACAAAATGCTGAAACTGGGTTCACACATGATCTATAGCATTCCAGTTACTAGAGAAAATGTGACATTTTAATTTGGGGTTTTGAAGAGTACCACACACCAGTGAACAATTTTCTTCTGCAAACTGCGCAAGGATGCAATTTTTAATACAGTATTTCAAATATATTTTACAACCCACCAAAAATTGGCTCGTGACCCACTTGTGGATCCTGACCCATAATTTGGGAAACACTGCCCTAGAACCTAGTTTGCTTGGAATTTTAACACTCTTCAAATTCTGCAGTCCATGAAACAGGAGAAACCAAACCCCTGACCTATACAAAACCAAATTAATGGCTATGCCAGGCTTATGTCTGCAGAGATCATGGAGTTGAAACTGAAATATCTAATGAATTTAGCATAGCTAATCTTTCACATCTTTAAATTGGTCAAACTATTCCAATAGTTTGAGAAGTTCTCTCACTAATCTGGAGCTTTAGGGCCAGAAAGAAAGCAGAAATGAGTCAGCTGGTAAGGCCTAGCGACCTGAGAAAAGAATAGCCCACCTGCCAGGGATTATAACAGTTGCCCTTATTCTGCCCAAATTTCCAACCAGCTACAGCCTCATTTTGCAACAGAAGCTATGTCTCCCAATGTGAGCACTGGAAGTTCCTTTTCAGTGCTAAGATACCCTGTATGCTTACCAAGTTTTCATTGACAATGCCATCACTTGCAGCAAAGAACGCCAAGACATGTGAAATAAAATATTTTTCTTCAGGCTTTAAGGATTCCCAGTGCAGAATATCTTTGGAAAGATCCACCTAGAGAGACCAAGCAGCCAGTGAAAATGAGGTAACTGAGAATCTGTACCGTGTCTACACAAGACCTAGAAAAGCAATGAACCTCTTACCTCTTCAGCTGTCCAAAAAGATGCTTCCGCTTTCTTATACATTTGCCAGATGTCATGGTACTGAATAGGAAAGATAACAAAGCGGTGGGGATTTTCTCGAAGCAGAGGCTCATCTTGTATGTTGTTTGAAGACGACTGCTTCACTCCTTTAGGTGCATCCTAAAAAATAGATGGAACATATCATCCCATTCCTAGAAAAACTGTTCATACCATGAAGGATATACTTTGTAAAAAAGTATAGGATGAGAAAAAGAATCTGGCACAGCAACATCCATATCCTTCGGATTACAGAAGGGTGAAAGTTTGAGGTGAAAAGGTTAACCAGAAAGCTTAGCATCCATAGTTCCAATTTAAGTCTTTCCAACCTAAACTGAAATGCAAGTTGAGATATAAGGGCCAGTTTTTAGGTTTTGTGGTCGACTGGACATGAACCTAGACCAGTGATTTTCAACCAATGTGCCACGAATGGTCTGCAGGTGTGCCATGGGAGTTTGGGGGAGGGTCATATACTAGAAGGGCCATTAAGGGATGAAAGCCCCTGGATGCCACTGAGGTGTGCCTTGTCAAGTGTCAAAAAACTGATGATGTGCCCTGACAATTTTAGTACCTTGTTAGTGTGCTATGAGATGAAAAAGATTGAAAATTGCTGGCTTAGACAGACAAAATGAAGGCAGGAAACTAACCAAGTTCACACAGGAACAGTGACACAAGGAGAGTGGCAGAAGTGAAGAATACAGTATGAAAGCAATTCTAAAAAAATAAGGAATCTCAGATAAAAGGATGACACAGGAAAATGCCTTATGAAATTGACGTAAACCATACTACACATTATACAAAAAATCATGCAACACAAGAAGCAGAAACTAGATAGAGGTAGCAGGAATTCGATGATTGGCACAAATCTGGCAATGTACAGTTGCTAAATAGGTGTTGAAAGAAGAAATTCAGTATTAGAGGAATTTAGCCCATTGCTGCCCAGTCCACAGGTGTACACATTTGATCCCTGTTGCTTATATGCAGTGTTTGGGCAGAAATGGCATAACTTAAAACAGAAACAGTCAAAATAAGGAAAAAAACTAACTACACAAAAGGAAGCAGGAAAAAGGCTTACAAAGTAGGTGAGACAAGAATGGGTACTGCAATATAATGCACTATTTCCTCTCCAGTTTCCCAAAACTACTGAACAAGTTCCTTGTAATGAATTAAAAGGAGACCAACATTGTTGTTAATCCTCATTTAATCAGACCATGCACAAAGACTACATCATTCTACAAGGGCCCTGTTAGAAATGCACACCCCAAAAGGGATTAAACCTTATTTTTTGGGCAACAAGATATTTAAAAAAAAAAATCAAGTGGAACTACCACTGAATCAGGGCAGGGAATTTAATGGGTGGTTGAAGCTACCATTTTAAAAGGTGAGTGGTCACACACTTTCCAATTATCTTAACCCATTTTTGCCCAGCCAACAGATGTTAACACATTTGATCCCTGTTGCATATACAAAACAATGGGCAGAAATGGTTTAGTTAACCCACTAACTCCTGGAGAACAGCTCTTCCTGTCATTCTACACAATGGGTTTTTGGAGGGAATTGAAGAACAGAGCCACACTTCACACTATCCACACTGTCCTGGGAGTTAGCTCCATTGTCTAATGGGACTTACTTCTGAGTAGTCATGCATAGGATTGTGCTCACAGCCCCGCGGGAGGGGTGATGATGGTGGGAACAGAAGAGGCCCCCCCAACAGGCACCCACCACCCCAAGACTGTCCCTCTCCCCCACCCCAAGTGTGCTTCCTCCCCCCTTAAGACTCACCGCCTGGGCAGCCGGCTCCAGGAATATCTTCCTCGCGGTCTTGGAGGCCAAGATTCGGGTCGTGTTCATCGAGGGGGGCTGCAAGTAAAGCGGGAAGGAGACCAGAGAGGCAGGTTAACTCAGCAGGCCCCCTGATGAGAAGCCTTCTCCACACATTGTTGAAAGCAAGCCCTGCAGGAACTCCTCAGGCGAAGGATGGAGCCCCTCCATCTGCCCCCCCCCAATTGATTTGCCCGGGAGTCAGCAGTGCCGGGCGAAGGAAAGGATCGGGGCTCCTTCAGCTGCCACCACTCAAGACTCAGACTTCCCTTCCTCCCCAGCAAAGGGGGGCTCGATCCCGCCCAGCTACTGCTATCCTAGGCTGCAGTCCCATGCACACATTCCCGAGAGTAAGTTCCATTGAAGACAACGGGACTCACTTCCGAGTAGACCTGCAGAGCATTGCGCTGTAAGGCCGCGCACTTTCCCGAGAGTAAGTTCCATTGAAGACAATGGGACTCACTTCTGAGTAGACCTGCAGAGCATCGCGCTTCCCTGAAAGCAAGCTCCACTGAAGGCAGCGGGACTTACTTCCGAGTAGGCAGGCTTCGGACCGTGCTCCGAGGCGGGCTCCGGCCCCGTCCCAACTCACCGTGTTCTCCTTCTCGCGCAAGGCCAAGTCCTTCAGCGGGGACAAGCGGGAAGCGGGCGGTGGCTGCTGCTCATTGCGGGCGGACAACGGGTTGCGGGCGGACAGCATGACTTCGGCGCCGGTGGAAGAAGCGGGCGAGGGCGAGCAGCAGCAGCCGAGCAGCCTCCCAGAGTCGGCAGCGCGAGAAGCCGTGGCTGCCTGCGGGGCCGCTTTATAACTCTTTCGAACTTGGCGCCAGAACGCCCGGCCGTCCAATCGCGCGGCGAGCGCCGCCCCCTCCCCGCTGAGCGCCGCGGCCAAAAACGCGGGAAGGAGCGGCGAAGGTTCCGCCCGCCTGTTGCACCAGCGCTCCGAACGACGGGTGGGGGCTGAACGCGGGGAACGCGGGCGCGCCATTCCATCCGCCCCCTTCGCGCCCATTGGTCAGAAGGAGCCTCGCCCTTCCGAGGCATTCGCGCAACATCGTCCCTCTTCTCCGATTGGGCAGGAGGCGACCGCGCCTTGCACTGCAGCTCTGACGCCTTTGCGCCCCTTTGTCTGTCCTCAATGGAGCTGTAGGCACGTCCGCTCCCAAGCCCTTGTCTGCAGCCGCTGCTGCGCTGACAGGAACTTCAGTGGCAGTTCGAAGAGCCCGCTCCTATGCAGCGCCTACTCGGAAAGGAAGCCCCATTTAGTCAGTGGGGCTTCCTCCCAGGGAGGTGTGGAGAGAGTGGCAGCCTCAGAGCCCAGGCCGGTGCCTGCCTACTCAGAAGGAAGCCCCACTGTAGTCAGTGGAGCTTCCTGCCAGGGAAGTGTGGAGAGGGTGGCAGCCTCAGAGCCCAGGGCTACTGAGCAGTAAGCCTGCTGATTTTAATGGAACTTCAGCTGCAATCCTATCTCCACTTACCTGGGAGTAAACCCCATTGACTCTACTAAAGACTCACATCTGAGTACACATGCATAGGCTTGGGCTCTCTCTGATAGACATGCATAGATAGAGGATTTTGGCCTTACAGTAGAATCCTCTGCCCAAATGGTTCCAACAACCCTGCTACACCTTTGTCCAAACATCCTAAGCCTTTCTAGCACTGTACTTCGGGAAGAACTCCTCCAGCATTCAAGGAAGCCCTGACACCACCAACCCATCACAGGGTGGCAGCCTGACAACAGCCACACAGCAGACATGCATAAGAACAGAAGAGGCCCACTGGATCAGGTCAAAGGCCCATCTAATCTAGCTTCCTGTATCTCAGTGGCCCACCAGATGCCTCAGGCTGCCTCAGATCTAGCTGCCTCAGATCTAGCTTCTAGTGGGTAGGTTGTGTTTGAAGTTCAGCTCTGTTGGACTTCCTGATGCAGACCCCAGGTCTATCTGCCCACGTGGCATCAGCACTTGATACAGTAATCTTTTAGATATATAAAATAATCCTTTGAAAGTCATCTAGGCCATCAGGTGTCATCACAACCACCTCCTAGGGCAAGGAGTTCCACAGACAAATCAGAGCCAGCCAGCCCCTGTGTCCAGCACCTCTGTCTGTCCAACCCACTTTAAAAGGCATCTAGGCCACTGGATTGAACTCAGGAGTTTCTACATTCAGAACAGATGAACTACTACTGAACTATCCCCACCCCTCCAAGTTGCATAAGTAGGCTGAATCCATAGACAGAAATGTCATCAGGTCTTACTAGCCTCAGGGGTCTGCCCATTGGACACAGGACCAGGTCCTGGAAAGGCATCAGTGGGACAGGACACAAGCTCTGCATTCAGCAGAGTGCACCTGCATATGTTGGAGCAGCAGAGGAGCAGCAAGGCATGGCAAATGTCTGCAGGAGCCTGTCCATCTCCCAGAAGTAGGGGCTTAGGACTCAGAAAGCAACCAGGCTGGATGGGTAGAACCAGGAAGGGTTGGAGAGCAGCTAGATGGGAGGTGCCAGAGCCCTGTAAGGCTGGAGAAGGCCCTGAGGCAGAGGTTTTCAGACTGGGGAGTGGCGATGCCCCAGCCTTAAGAGGCAGGGCAACCAGGAGGCAGTGGTGTAATCCCCAGGATCACGCCACACAGGGGGCTGCATGGGCTTGGCTGCACTTACCACAGCCTCCTGGGGGTGCAGGGAGCCCTGCGCGACTGTCCACAGGGCTCCCCAATGCTTCCAAAATGAAAGTGGGGCAATGCCTCACTAAACCCTGCCTCCTGCCTCCAAGTGCTCTGCCGAAACCAGAAGCAGAGCACAATCACTCCACTTTCACTTCTGACAGGGCTGCAGGGACTGGGGTGCACCCACCAGTACCTGCAGCAGCCTTCCTGGGTGTGGTGAGCCATGCACGAGCCACTACAGGGCTCCCCATGTCAGCAGCAGTGAAAGTGGAGCCATTGCGCTCTGCTTCCGGTTTTGTGGAGGCAGAGTGCATCACTTTTCCTGACCTGGGGCACTCTGCAGACCCTCACACAGGTTCCCACACCCCAGGAAGGCTGCTGCAGGGACTGGTGGGTGCACCCTAGTCCCTGCAGCCCCCCCCCCAGCAGCGCAATCCTGGGTATCCCTTCCCCCTGCCCCCACTGCCTCCCTCCCCTCCCTTGCAAGAACTTACTGCGGGTTTCAAGCTCCTGGAGAGTTTGAAAAATGCAGCCCTAAGACTAAGGTGGCATAGGGCAGGGCCTCTGAGAGGAATTTTATCAAGGGTTATGAAGTTTCTTTTGGGTCCCTTTGCAAAGGGGAGCGGGGGAGGGTGGTGATGGGTGAGCAAAATGGGGGCAGGGAGGGGCAAAACAGGGTGAGGGGAGGGGGGAGACAGCAGGGAAAGTCTTTGGAGCCCAGGTCTACCCACCCATGTGGCATCAGCAGCTAGATTCAGTAATATGGAAAACCAAACACACTCCTGTCTCTCTAAATTCTTTTAAATATAGAAAATCATGCATAAAATTAGCATTATATTTAGTTTCACACTAGAATGGAAAGTGTCCTGTGCATACAAAAACTTGCTTCTGCAACAGCTGTAGCCTCACAGCTGTGTCCCTGAGCTCCTACACACTCCTTCATGGTAAGTAGATCAATAAACCAAGGCCTTACTGTAGCAGGTCAGTTTCCTATCAGATTTGACACATGCATGTATTCCTCAGCCCAGCATACTGTATATGGCTTACCAGTAGCTGCAGCCACACACTTGTGGTAGTTTCCCCAGCATCCTGTGTGGGCAACAAGTCTGAGTAGATGGGAAAATGTAATATTCCAGGAAATTTCTGGGCCCCCTCCGTTGGTTCCTAGGCCAGGTACAAATTACCTCCTTTACCCCCCTCTCCTAGGCCCTGCCACGGACAATGGGGAGATGCCTCCATGACTCTGCATACATAGGCATATGACACACAGGTGTCTCAGCAATTCCCACTACAGGTACTATTTTGACACAGATAGTGAGGAGGTGAAAACAATAGAATGCCCATGAATCTCAGCACCCAAACTATGAGTGTCCTTATGCTACTCTCACAAACAAACTTCCAAGAAATACCTTTCTGATTATAACAGACCAAGAAAAAGATTGCTCCATTGGGAGAGGACAACTATGTAAAATAAGCACACAAGTCTCTCTATAGCAAGGATTCAAGTCTGGGTGGGGAAGTTTAGGAGCTAGAAGGAACCCTTTTGTTGGGAGAGAGAGTGGGATGAATCACAAGGGGATTCCCAACAGCACTGGGGCAAGCTGGAGTGCTAGCAGCCTGAGGTATGTGGGGAGTCAGGCAAAACAATCTTGAGCCCAGCCAAAGGACTTGGCATAACCAATAGCATACTCACCTTTTGCATGATTGATCAGAAATACCCATAGCAAAGACAAAAGAAAAGCAAAGGCAAGTCTATAACCCACAGAGCTGCTTTCTAACCATTCAACCACAACATGAAATGGGTAAAGAGCATCCTGCAGAATCACAAACACCTGGCTAGAAGATGATAGTGCACAGACCAATCAGAAGGTACTGCATAGGGCCAATCATTGGACTTTCATGTAACACAGGGTGCCTACTGAGATGGTCCACCCACTTTGCAAAGGACACCCAGGATCCTTTGCATAATTGCTGACACTTATAGCACAGGAACCCCAGCACAATTGTCAATTGTCACAATTGCTATCTTCCTTTTCCCCCACACAATTGGCTGCTTTATACATTATGATAGTAAACAGCTGTTTTGTGTCCAGCAAGGAGTTTCTTCTCTCCCTTGCATCCCTTGCAAAGGGTCAGAGTGAGGATGATCAGATTCTGAGCCCTGGACCACATAGGCTCCCCCTCCCCCTCCCCCACAGTGTCCCACCCCAGGTCAGCAAAGGTCAGAAACACCTAGGGTAGAGAGAAGGAATCCTATTCTACTAATAATGAGACGAGTGTGATCAAGTCAAAGTTTATAATGCTTTCAAAAACAGCAGTATCTCAAAGAAAATATATGTGGGATTGCCAGGCATCTTGTCCCTTTGCAAATAATCTAGGAGACAGCTAGGTGGAAGGTGTCAGTGAGCTCTGACTATCATGGAATCTGCAAAGCAACTAGGGCCTGTCTGAGACAAGTAGATCAGCAACCCCACAGAGGAAGAACTAAGATCTCACTGGACACTGCTTCGAGGCATGCTGTGGGCTTCCCTTATGGCCCGTACCATTGGCTATGTGGAGCATCCTGTTTCCACTTCTCCTGTTGGACAGCTGCCTGTGGAGAGCAAAGAGAAAAAACAGAGTGCAGCAAGATTCCATCAGCACCATCATACACACATGCTCTCTGGACTGAAATGCATACTTGGGGCTAAATCCTGAGTTTGACTGCAACCCTGAAGTCAGTTCCCATGCAAGTCCACTTGCAACACTAGTCACTGACATTTCAGATCATTTACCTAGTGCTATATGACATGCTGCTATTTCCTTTCCCATCCTCACTCCTACTCTGTGATACTTTGGTTCAGTTAGCAAGCTCTTCTTTTTGACCTCCTTATCTCCTATGATTGACAGGGGGCTTCGTGAATGTTCTGATCACCTGCTGCTACACAGCTTTGCCTGTCAAGTGCTGGCTGCTCAATGAGAAAGCCTGCCAACGTTCATCATATGTGCAGGCTATGATTAACAGTAAACTAGCATCAGAAAGGCCTTCCTGCCAGTCATCTGCTCAACAAGGAACTCAACTGCAAAACAAGGTTAATGTGCAAAAATTCAGACCTGAAAAGAACACCAAGCTTTCTCTGAAGCAAGTCCCATTGAGTTCAGTGGGGCTTACTATAAATAAAAGTGCATGGGAATGCAGCCACAGTCTTCCTTAAGCATTTGAAATCCTTTTTATTGGATTTTCAGAAATATCACATATAACAATACAGGATACAAATACAGTAGCCTTTTCCCCGCCCATATCCACAGACTTGGTTTCTGCAATTTCAGTTATTGCCAGTTCACAAGTTCCTCCCCCCCCCCCCATCACATCAAGGCAAGAAATCTCAATCTCCTTTCTTTTTTCAGCTGGGAGGAAAAGAAAGTCAGTTAAACACACCTAATTAGGTTCACTACACTTTCTAGAGCTGATTTAGGGAAATGAAAAATGTCTTTTTGACAATAATTACTTTGATCATAGTGTTTATTCAGGTTTCTAAAATCAAATGCAGAGCCGCCACCTGCTGTCAGCAGGGGGAGATCTCTGGCTTCTGATTAAACCTTTCTTTTCTATGAGAAAATACGCATTTCTTAACATAAAAAGCCACCTCAGCATTTTCTCCAGCATGTGCACATGCATACAATTTAATTACCAAAATAGGGACAAGGCCCAATGCAAAGTGCTGGTCATTACCTTTAAAACTCTAAGGTTTAGGACTAGAATACTTAAAAGATCAACTTCTCCCAGATGGTCACCTGCTCTTCTCTGTTTCTCAACATTATCAAAGCTGTGGCTGAGTTGTCTCCATGGTGGTATCCCACTCTAGAACTCTTTACCTCAGAAGAAACTGTTGCAAACTTGGTATCCAGACATCAGGTGAAGCCCATTCTGCTTTGGTGGGTCATGGCCTGCCTGATTTCTGAGTCCTGTTCCCTCTTTTAATTATTTGTTTATCTCAAACATATGAGTTGGACTCTCATGTAAGGCAGGGCTTCAAGTAACAGCCCTGCTGGGCTTGACTTGCCTTACCATTCTGAACCACCTGCCAGCAATAAAACACTTCATTGATTCTGCTTCATGCCTCCTTCTTCTCTCCTTGGAGCAAGGCAAGGCAAGGCAGGCGCATGAATGGCAGCCAATGTTGCACTAATGAGGACACTTTTTGCAGCTTTGAAGAGTTGGTATGGTTAGAATGTTATAATTAGTACTAAGGTATTGTTCATAATATACAATACACTAACTGTACAATATAGTATAGAAGAGTATGGTTAGTATGAGGAGACCCAAGTTTGAATCTTCATTCAGTTAAGAAGCTAATGAGATGATCTTGGGCCAGTCACTTCTTCTCTCACACAATCTAACCTAGCTAACATTACAGATGGATCCAATGCAGTTTGGCTCTGTGCCAGGTTTGTATTAAGAGCCAAGCCATCACTGATTGGGGAAAAAACCCAGGTTTTGTTGAGTTGACAATAACTTCAGTTGCTTGATTGTGAATACAAATGAGGATTAAACCAACAAACTAATCTTATGAAGTCTGCTAGTTCAACTAGATCACTAGTATAAAATTACATCTATGTGGTTATTTAATACCACCATTCCTAACTAAGGTCACTAGGAGGGTATGTAAAGATAAACCTGTACAGGAGTCAGGTGATCTTTTCTTGCATGCAGTGAGCCTGGGTTCTGTCCATCACTGCAATGCCAGGAATATGCAGACTTTCCTGTAATTATACTGCTGATTGAGGGCCCAATCTTATCCAGGGCCTGTGCAGTGGTGCCAATGGGGCATGCACTGCATCCTTTGGTGGGGAGGCAGTCACAGAGGCCTCCTCAAGGTAAGGGAATATTTGTTCCCTTATCTTCAGGCTGTGTTGCAGCTGTACCAGTGCTGAAAAGTTGAATAAGTCATTGGTCTTGTTCCTCCATGTTTCATGTGAATTGTCTGTTTATTTAAGCTAAACCACTGACGATGACTTCAAGCAAATAGGAGAGAAAATTGCTTATGGCTAACAGAAGGCTGTGTTTCAGCTTTAACATTTTACATCAGTTAGGTAAATCATTCCCAGAGTAACTGAGAAGTATGATGTTAAAGCTGAAGCAAGAGCCCCATATGATCAAAATTGAATTAAATACACAAGTTCAAGGGAATTTGCATAAATTTGGCACATGTCAAAGTGTTGGGTTTTTTTTCACTTGGAACCAGTTCTGAGGATCTTTCTGCCATTCACTTCTACAGATAATTGCTCATTTGAACTAGAATGTGGGAGCAACCAACTTACATAAAGTTGCCACTTCCCTTTTGTGAACTAGAAAATTGTGATTTTTTCCCCCCAGTTCATAGGAAGGAAAGTATGCTCTTGCATGAGTTAGCATCTCCCCCATTATATGCTCGTATGAACAGATTGTTTGCATGAACACTTATTAGTGGAATTGAATGGCTGATTGATAGTCAGAATAGACTCTTTCAGCTAACAACTTAATCCACATTGTTTACTTCACCACCAATAACTCATTTTTGGCAGTGTGGCAACAGCACTATGCAGCAGATGAAGACTGAATTGAAAACTGTTTGTGAAGTGAAACATCTGCATAATCCTTTCACCACACATCAAACTCAACCTGGATGCAATCTACCCATAGGTTCATTTTGTCAGTTTGATGGAGCCAACTATCCCTAATCATGGACATGAATCAGGTTAAACATTGAATTCCACTTCTGTTTAAGACCCAGACTGAGAGCTGTACTCATTTTGCATGGTATGACATTAACCTATTCTTTATGTGACTACTGGACCTTGGTCTCCTGGTAAACAGGCATCACAAAAGAATGGAGTCTGTTCAAGCTGTTAAAAAGAGTGAGTTCATTTGTTCAAGCTGGTTACACTTTAGCTCACCGAAGGGAATGCTATGCAAGGTCACTGAATCCAATCACCTAACACAAAAATAACATCAGTGAATTTAGAGGCCCTCTACGTTAAGTTTTTATAAACCATGAGTGTTCCTCCAAGTTGCCCAATGACTACAAACATCAGACATGATGGGGACATTTGACACATGCTGTACCTGAAAAAGCTGCTGTCATGCAGTTCCATGGACAACACAATGATCATGCATCAATGTAGGGACACTACTCCATGGGTATCAGACTGTGTTGGTGGTTCCATGGACACTGGGGGTGTTATTGGGAAGGTATTGACCAGTGTTGATTTGCCAGGGCATGCTTAGCACATGACCCTTATTGAGGAGTTGCCTTGTTGGCATGGCATGCCGGGCTTAAGATAGCAGATGTCATGCTGGCATCTGTGCACAGTTGGCTCAGCATGCACATATGATTGGGACATAAGTCCCTTTCATTTGAGAATTTAAATTGTGTTTGTTTAGTTTTAACACCCTGCTCAATTGATTGATCTGGAAGCAGAATTTTGTCAGTTCTAAACTCTCTGGGAGTGTCCTTTTTGTGTTTCTGGAGCTTCTTGCACCTTCATTTTGAGTGGGCCATTTCCCTCCCTAGCAGGAGGTCCATATTGTGCTACGAGAAGGTTAATACTGTACTGTTAGGTTTCTTTCCCTGCATTTTTTTCAGTCACTCCTAAACCCTCTGGGAGTGCCCTGCTACTTTTTGACAAAAAAAAAGCAAGCACACACAGCACCTACAAAAAAAAAAAAAAAACAGAGTTCGTAAGTATACACAAAAAGCAAGGTGTTACTCAAGTCAATTTGAGTTATGACTCATTTCTGAATCACTGGCCCCAGTTGTAAGTTGGGTCCATGTCAGCGACATCTGTGACTTGAGGTAACATGAGTCTTGAAAAACCAGCATTTTCACAACTTGACTCGAGTCATCACAACTCAAGTGCCCATCCCTGGCTTATGAAAACAGGCTTTGAAAATTGGAAATAAATGTTGGCCTGCTTGTTGAGGCATGGCATGCACCACCAATTTCAATGAAGTCCATTTGATATGAAAAGCAGGAGGCCCCTATGCCTATCACATGGGATCAACTTGTATTTTTAAATGACGGTAAAGTGGCTTTCCATGTGCAAATGCAAGTTAATACTAAGAAGACAGATTAATAAATAAACTCTGTTCAGTGAAGAATGACAGTGCCTGAGGCACCCAACAATATGAAAGCCTTCACCTGCTGTTAGTTGATCTCAGTGTTCAATGACTGGGTGAAAAGGCTGGAAAAGCTGGTTTTTGAGAAGTTCAAAAGGCACCATTCCATAGATAACCAATCACAAGGAAGACATAAGGCACCTGTCCTTCTACAGAATGGGTAATCACATAGTGAGAGGTTCATTTCCCAAGTTTCAAGGCCACATTCACCAAGTCTGAATTTTAAGTCATTTCTGCCCAACTTTGCATATACACAACAGGGATCAAATGTGTATACCTATCAACTGGGCAGTAACAGGTTAGCCCAACATTTTGCCCTATACTCTGTAGAGTATTGTCAAGAGACTAAACACAGAAATGAACATAAGAACAGCCCCACTGGATCAGGCCATAGGCCCATCTAGTCCAGTTTCCTGTATCTCACAGTGGCCCACCAAATACCCCAGGAAGCACACAAGACAAGAGACCTGCATCCTGGTGCCCTCCCTTGCATCTGGCATTCTGACATAACCCATTTCTAAAATCAGGAGGTTTCACATACACATCATGGCTTGTAACCAGTAATGGATTTTTCCTCCAGAAATTTGTCCAATCTCCTTTTAAAGGCATCTAGATGACATCACCACATCCTGTGGCAAGGAGTTCCACAGAACTACATGCTGGGTAAATAAACATTTTCTTTTGTCTATCCTAACTCTCCCAGCACTCAATTTTAGTGGATGTCCCCTGGTTCTGGTGTTGTGTGATAGGGAGAAGAGCATCTCTCTATCCACTCTATCCTTCCCATGTATAATTTTGTATGTCTCAATCATGTCCCCGCTCACGCAGCTCTTTTCTAGACTGAAGAGGCCCAAAACTGTAGCCTTTGCTCATAAGGAAGGTGCCCCAGCCCAGTGATAATTTTAGTTGCTCTCTTTTGCACTTCTTCCATTTCCATTTCTCTCTATAGATCTGCGTCTGGTAGTGCTGCTTTTTAACCAATACCTGAGTCTAGGCAAAAGTAATCTGATGTCCAGTACTGAGGGCATGCTCAGCTACCACTGACCTATCAGCCTACTCCAGCCAGCAATATCTTTGATGTTCTTTGAGTCTGGTGTTGATAGACCTTTCAGTGGTGCCAGAATTCTATAGACTTCTATAGTGTCTTGACACTCAGATGGGAGTGGGCTTTGCTGACTTTAGATCACAATTGTCCAGGCTTAGGGTTCAGGCAACCAGGTATACCTGGGTGAAGCACAGGACATGATGAGTTTGCATAGCTTAGTCCTTCAGTTTGTTGGAGAACGTTATATACTGTGCCTTTAAAAGGCAGGCCAAAAATGGTGTGCAAGGCCTGGCAGTTCAGTCCTGCTGCAGAGGCCTTGACGAGTAGATGGGCCTGAGAAAGGAGACTAAGAGCCCAATCCTGAGCTCTTAGTGACAGTCCACTGCTGGCGCTGAGTGTTACAAATGTGCCTTAGTGCTGGTCCAACACCAGTGCTAGCTCAGTGCTGGCCAGCGCTGGGCTAGTGCCAGTGGACCGCCATTGCTCTACTGCTCCGTGGTCAACAAGAGGTAGGTGGGGCAGAGAGGAGGCACTCCCAGGTGGGGAGAAGGTGTGCCAGGGGGAGAGAGCGGGGCGGGAAGGAGGCAGAACCAGAGGAGCTCCACTCCTCCACATCCAGTAGCTCTTGATTGTACTGCAGCTCAAGGGCTGCCACGGAACCTAGTAGCCCCATTGCAGGTTGCTTGCCTTACCCAGGGGAGGCTTGCCTTGCCTCAAGGGGACGCTGGTGGCTGACCTGTTGTGCACAGGATGCCACAGCAGCCGTCGCAGCAGTCTCGGCACAACAGGCAGTTCAGGATTGGGCCACGATCAAAAGATGGTGGAATTTAGGCACCTCAGTTTTGATAGGATTTAAGTTGATTTTTGGTTAGTTGTACAATAAATAGTTATTGTAGGCAGCCTGAAGTATGGCACCTCCTTGATGAGCAAATCTACCAGAGACCAGCTGCCAGTTTGTTCTTCTCTCTTTCTACTACCCCCATTTCACCAGGGTTGTAGCAGATGTAGATGGGGGAGAAAGCACAGCTCACTTCATCAGCTTGCTTGAGACCCCCTCCCCTTTTGCTCCTCCATGTCTGTTCCACCTAGTTTTTATAGACTTGAACCTTTTGGAACCTGTTTTTCTCTCGCCTCCCTATCATTTTTTTTCCTTGCATGCCATATCTCCTTGGTTATAAGCCTGCAGGTAGGACCTGTGTCTTTGTCAAACAAGGTACAGCACTAAGAACATTTGTTTTAAACATCATAGCAGCAGCAACAGTGTTCTGCCACCACCAGTCCATTTTCCAGACATTAGAACATCCTCCATGTGGTGAGCCCTCAAGAATGCAGCCACGTCAACTAAAGCCTGACTGGAACTACTTCTTAGTGGCAACTCACATGATGAGCATCACAGCTGAAAAATGTACTATTGCACATATGTAACTAGCTACCAGAAATGGCACATCCTGGGTCAGATTATCCTTCCTCCATATAGCCGCATCCTGGAGTTACAGTGCATAGAGGATTTTGAACAAGGCAACAGTAGTCATCCAAGCCTGACAGTATCAGAAGCACCTCATTTGGAGCCAAAGATCATAGGCCATTGAAAGACTGTCTGGTTGTTAGCATATGTTGAATCATGATAATTCAGACTAATTACATATGTCTACTCTTTATAGAATTGAATCTGAGAAGCCCGTCTCAGGACTGGAGGCAGTTGTTTCCAGAGAAGCTAAGAAGTTATTTGGAAAAGGAGGAAAAAAATCTGTACTGTGGTAGAGGGTGTTTTTTATGATTTCTGATTTAAAAACAACTGGACAAGCCTGGTGTCAGTTTTGCTAATGGTCTAGGTTTAGAGTACAGTGCTGCCTCTGCCACTCTCAGAAGAAATCAGTTAGCAGTCAGTTCCTGTTTTTGAGCCTCTGTGTGCATTCCAGAGAGGGGGGGGGAAGAGAGGGCACACACTTGGCACAGTGTCCTAATAGAAATGACAAAGCACACTTTGCTCACTCCTTGTTGCCCAAAGATTACATGCCTATTGCATGGATGCTGTTCGATTCAGGGAAGAATGTGCCCCACAAAGGGAATTTCCATCAGCAGTTCTGAGCTGCCTAAGCAACAGTTGCCCTGGAAAAGAAACAGAAAAGTGTTTGTTTTTTCCAGACTGACCATAAATTGAATCAAGAAAATACAGTATCTCAAAAGGGAGAGAGCACAAGAGGTCTAAAAACACACTGGCACATGATATATAGTGAGGAAATGGATCATTGGTGACATATATAGGAAGAAGCTTACAATACGCATAGCAACCTCCATGACCTGGGGTGAAATCCTGGAATGCTTATGGAGACTTCAGTTACAGAGGCAATTCTGCCATTCCAAACAGCCAGTTGACTAATGAATTGTGCTGTCAAGTTTTAATTTGCAACACTTAGAAAGTTTGCTGTATTTAAAGGACCACTTGCTCCCTTACAATTCTGTCCTCTTATTGAGATCTCCAGGGAAGTGACAGCCCACTGCCAGCTGGTGTGGCTGGTGAATGTTCTGGACAAGGGCAATTTTTAGGTCATGGCACCAAGACCTTGGATTTCACTCCTTCAGGAGGCATGTCTGGCTCCCTTCTTTTAAACCCTTCCCTTTCAAACTTCCAGAAGGTTGGTAAAGAGCATCCTTTAATTTTATACATTTCCCTAAGTTAGCTCTTCTGGTCCTCTCACTGACTGTGCGTTTTGACAGGTAAGGCAGTGGGAGAGGCAAGAAAGGGTGGGGGGAGGCTGGAACAGGGATGGGGAGGGGATGTAATGGGCAGGGAGCTGCAGGAGGGATGGATCCAACAATGACTTTCCCCAGGAATTTCTCCCCCTCCTTGAACTTTAGCTAGTGAAATCACTAGCTCAGGTTCAAAGAGACCCATTGAGGGTTTGGAGACTTACAGGGATGCAAGGGAATTTAAATTCCCTTTTACCTCTGAAGCTTCTTGCTCCCCCCCCCCCCCAGCATGTCTGGTTTTTTGGTGCAGGTACAGCTAAACCAGTGGGGGAAGGATGGGACTGGGCTGTCAGTGCAACTCTCTCAAGGTGGTGCTGTTTCTAGTGGTTTCATGAGGCCTCTTGCTCTCTTTATAAGTGTGGGGGAGCCACGGGAGAGGCATCTTTCAGTTATGTATCAAGATTAATGCTGTATACAACCGGGTAGATGGGACTCGTTAGCCTGGGAAGGCAGCTCATCTGAAGGAATGAAGGAAAACTCTGATCCCAAACCTCCACTGCCTTGTGGCTACATCCAGATATGGAAAAGGCTTCAGGAGTCAACCTCGAGGCAAAATCCGGAGCCGGAGTCCCTGAGGCAGTTCATGGCTGAACACAGTCACGTTCTGGCAACTCCTGCGACGCCGCTGGAACCAACCGTATTGGCTTCTGCCTTTCCATTGGACCATTTCAGCGACGTGGAGAGGGGGGATTTGCTGCATGGGTAACAGTCTATCCTCCATATCTACTTTACCCAGGCTTTGCACACTGGAGGGGACACTGTTCCAGAACCACCATTCAGAGCACGATACTGAGTGTGATACTGTAGTCTTTCGAGACTGAAGGATGCCAACAACAACAGATGTACTTTCAAACAAAAGTTACTGCCTCCCTGGCAGAGTGAGCTCAGAATCCCTTGCCTTTGAACTGCATTTGGCCTGTCTGGCACTGCCTGGGCTGTACCATCTGTACCTTTTAAAAAAAAAATTCAAAGTGTTTGTTCATTTCAGAGACAATGCAAATGCTGACCATTACTCAGTAAAATTTGTCAATAGTAGAAAATGGTTGAAGGGAAGCTATAGGCAAATTCTCCTTAATTATTGGAAAACCAGAATAGCCTAATCCAATGATTATAATTTGATTTGAACAATAAGAGGAAGTAAGTAGCCTGCACTGTAGCCTGCATAAGTAAACCTGCATTGAAGTCACACCCTCTGATCTCTAGCGTAAGTTCCAGATCCCTAGTTCTGTTTACAGTCATGAAGAAGTACTCTGCACAGTCCTGAAAGCACTCATTTGCTCATTATTACATATTCCAGGGGTAAGCACTACTTATTAAAGTGCTTTTATTTCATTAAAAGTACATGGTCAAACCTGGTTGAAGCCTCTCACCAAACTCCTGTACAGGTTTGCTCAGAAGTGTTCAATGGGACTTACTTCCAAGGAAATATGCATACAGCACAATCTTAGGCATCACTTCATTACTGAGAAGTCAGTCCCATTCTGTTCAGTGGGCCTTACACCCAGGTGACTACATATAGGATTTCAGCCACTGTCTTATAGTTGACAGCTGCAATCTGGTGCACACTCACAGCCCAATCCTATCCAACTTTCCAGCACCAATGCAACCACAATGCAGCCCTGGGGTAAGGGAACAAATGTTCCCATATCTTAAGGAGGTCTCTGTGACTGCATCCCCAACACAGGAAGCAGTGCATGCCCCACTGGCACAGCTGCACCAGCACTGGAAAATTGGATAGGATTAGGCCCTCACTTCAGAGTAAACCCCACTGAACTTACTTCTGAGTAAACCTGTCCAGTAAAACTGGACCAACAGCACTTTTTTTTCCAGGCTCAAACAGCTGCTGTGGGGATAGATCTGGATGGGAACTGCAGAGGGAAAAACTCCCTCCCCCTACATTTCAGTCCTTTGCCAAATAAAAAGCAAGCACAACCGCTTGAAGTAATATTTGACTCCATAAGATCCGACTCATTGTGCTCGGTACAATAATTCCAGATGTCCACACCTAATCATTTTGTAAGCTATCCTGGTTAGTACATATCAGAGAGGCTGATTTTTTTTTTTTTAAACACCAAGTAGTTGAACTGCTGTGCAGTCCAGGAAATATATTTTGGAGCACCACAAGTTTCCTTGGCTCCTTTTAATACTTTGGACTCAGCCTTTCTTTGGGATCCCAGGAATCTATTTATTCTGTAACCTTTCCCACTCACTAGACTCCACCAGAGAGATCAACTGTGAGCCTTGCCTTTTGGTATTTCCTTTTATTAAAAAAAAGGTTTGTTTTTTTTAAAACCCAATATTTATTCAGAACTATTTTTGAAAGCAGCCTCATTCCAAGGGAAAAGGTTCCACCCACCTCATTCCAAGGGAAAAAGCCAAATTCTTGGGGTTTAGGAAAGGGGGAAGGGAGAGAAAATAAATTAACTTTTATTTACTTATAATTCGGGGGGGGGGGAGCTGAAGTTCCAGCTCCTTTGCTTTGCTACTGCATGTTTGGAAGAGAAAAACCCTGGGGGCATCCAGGGGGAAAAGGGAGAGAGCAGGCAGGCAGGCAGGCAGGCAGCCTCCCACCCCTTCTGCCACCGCCCGCCAAGGCGCAGCAACAGTTGGGCTCTGGAATCCGAACGGTGGGGCTGGGCTGGGCGGCGGCCGCAGCAGCAGCAGGAGGGCTCTGGCCCCGCGCTGCCACCGCCATGGGCACGGGGAGCAGCCGGGCAAGGAAGACGCGCAGCTGCCACTGCAGCCCTCCCCGGCCCTGGAGCGGCCCTCGGTGGGGCAGTGGCGGCAGCAGCGCCCCCGCCGGCCACGACACGCCCGGGCCCCGCTGCAGCCCTGCCTCCGCCTTCGGGGAGCCGGACTCCGACTCGGAGCTGCTGGACGAAGTGCTGGCCGAGTTTGGCGACGAGAAAGGGGCGCAGCTCCCGCCTGCGCCGCGCCCGCCGCCCGCGCACTGCCGCTCTCGCCCGGCAGGGGGCAGGGGCGAGGGGGACGGCGTGCACCTGAGCGGGCAGCAGGTAAGGCACGAAGAGCCAGGCAGGCGTCCGGGGGGGGGGCGCGTCACACCGGGGATGTGCGGTGGGCGGAGTCACCCGATCAAAGCGCATGGCTTGGAAGTGCTTGAAGCAAAGCGCATGGCGGCGGGGGCATCTTTCAAAGGACTCCTGTGGGGAGGCTCTGCCTCACCCGCCTCCCCACACACTGCACATTCCCGTGTCAAACCTCAGTGGAAACCTAATCTGGAAACCTCCCATTAATCCTCAGTGCTTGGGGTAGACAGTGGTTCCAGGAGTTACAGAAAGGAACTCTGCACATGCTCAGAGACACCTTGTTCTTACTCCAGGGTGGGACTCTGAACAGCTTCCAGACTCATATTAAACCAGGGGTGTCAAACATAAGGCCCAGGGGCCAGATGCAGCCCCTGGAAGCTTTTTATCTGGCCCTCAGGCTCTCAGCTGCTGAGCTGTGCTGAGGTGTTACTGCTTAAAGGGCAACCAACATGAAAATTGGGCTCTCCCATATCTTGAAATATGATCAAGATTTGCCCATTTTTGCTTTGATCATTTGCAGCTAATGAGTTCCAGAGTGAGAAAAAAGGCTTATTTTTGGATATGACTTGTTTAATGACATAGCTTCCTGCCTAATGACAACATTTCCAGCCCTCAGCAGGCATCATGAATGCTATTCAGCCTTCTGTATGAAATGAGTTTGACACCCCTGTACTAAACCCTACTTAATAGCAATGTGTTTTGCCAAATTCCTGGTCCAAGCTTCACCTAGAGAACCTATGCCCTCTTTAAGCTGGTTTGCTCCCCTGTGTTTCCCAACAATGGCCCTAGCTCTGCACTACAGCACCCACCACCAGGTTAGCTCACCTGTTCAACAGGCAGAGGTTCTCCAGCAGTTTCTCCAGCCACCACAGCAACACCTTGGTCCTCAGCAGGTCTTGGGCATGGCAGCCACACACCATTCTCCAGTAGTCTCTGTTCCAGCAATCCTCAGTCCATTCATCCATCTGTCCACAGGTCCATCAGTTTATCTCTCCCCTCCAAGCTTCTGCTCTCTCAATCTCTCCCAGCTCCTTCCTTTTGCACCCACCAAACTCCCTTCTTCATGTGCTGCTCTTATCCCTTAATGACCTGGTTGCCTCTAGTGGCTGCAGCTGTGCAGCATACCCATTGCTAGTTAGAACCCTGGGGTTAACCCTATGCTTGCCTGCCAGAGCAAGGGGCCACTGTTGACACCACACCCTATCTCCTCTAGGGATCTTGCGCATTTTCATTACACCATGCAGTTCAGGCATATGTCTGAAGTCATGCTACCAACTTGTACCTTCATAAATTGGGCTTAGTTATCCTTGATCACCAGTCCTTGCCTTTCTTTGCAAGTGCGTGATGATGGCTACACAGTTGGCCCTTCTATTGGTCCCAGTGGGCTCAGGTGGTGCTTGGAATAGACTGTGCTTCCCAACCAGCAGCCCTCCCCACCCACTAACATGGTAGTGGTTCTCAAATTTGTTAGCACTGGGACCCACTTTTTAGAATGACAGTCTGTCCAGTAGGTTGTAACATTTTGTTTACCTCCAGTTTTATGAAAATACATTGTGCAAATGATCTTTGGTAAGTTTTTACAAAATACTGCCACCTTGTGGCTTTTGCCTGTACCTATAGTGCATACCACAAATATGCATGCTTTGTAGTTTTGTGAGTATATATTTTTTAATTTGCAAACCAGGATCCAGTAAATAGTTTGGAAGCATCTGAACCTGCAGCTTTGCTGAACCTAAACAAACATTGTCCTGATCAGCCCCTTGGATGGGAAATCCCCCGAATCTCAGTGTGTAGGGCCAAACTAGATATGACAGTTTGCTGCCAAATCCCTCTAGAGTTGAGGTGGGTGGCAATTGAAAGCATGTGGGGGCTGAATAGGGTCATGTGTATTTCCCAGTCTACACATTTCTCTGAAACCCTTTCTCCTCTGTTTCTCTCCTTGTGGGGCTATGAGACTGAAGTCAGCTTCCAGAAGGAAAACATGTGAAGCAGGTGGTTGTAAGAGCAGCACACACCCCTCTTGCCCTCTCATGTTGCGCTTTAAATCTCCCTATGGCTTTATAGGAATTTGACATGTTCCATGTCAGGTTACGCTGCCTTCATGTCTACATTAGTCCTCAATAGGAGTTAAGGTTGGAGGAGGAGGGAATTTGAGTGGGGGAGGGAAGGGAAAGAGGTACTCCCAACCTCTTAACCTCATCAACTTGCTTTCTACTGAGCCAGATATCATTGGGCCATCTAGCTGAGTACTGTCCACTCAGCAACTGGCAATATGTCTTTTCCCCTTCCCGTGGATTGGATTGACCCACGGACTTTTTGCATGCAAAATGTGTGCTCCACCACTGAGCAAGGTCTGCTTCTTTTTTAACAACTGTTAGGAGACAGCCAAGAACACATCTGCTCCTGCTCTGTGCATGGAGCCATCTTTCCATAAAACTGTCCTGATATGCACATCTGCCTTCATTATGGCTTTTTTTCTCCTTGAGAGAGCAGTTTATTTGACAAGATAAATGATGCATCATATTATTTAAGGTTGGTTCAGTGGGAATCTCTGCCTACTGGCCTCTTAATATGAGAAGAGCTCAACACCACGTTGTACTACCAGCTTCCCTAATATCTGCAGCAAAAGGATGTGCTGCATTGCAGGCTTGACAGAGGCCCTCCTCTATCCTGTCCCTGCAGTTAAAAATCATTTTTGCATTCATCCTCCTTAAGTGAAGTGACTTTGCTCATGCACTTTACCAACAGGATTAAATTTCACTCTCTTTGTCACAAAGTACTGAATGCTGTCATGTTCCTTTTTTCCAGGTCTTATTAACAGGATCCACGCCAGAGAGCAATAACTTTGCCAACCAGTAAGTTGTCTCAAAGCAAACAACAGTAACATGAGGAGCAGCTAGGTCCTAGGACATCACCATTATTCACTGCAGAAAGGGGTACAATTTTCATTTGTTTAGCACAGTCCAGT
The DNA here is from genome assembly GCF_035046505.1 of Tiliqua scincoides. Classification (NCBI taxonomy): domain Eukaryota; kingdom Metazoa; phylum Chordata; class Lepidosauria; order Squamata; family Scincidae; genus Tiliqua; species Tiliqua scincoides. The sequence goes on from NC_089821.1 coordinate 160,928,216, forward strand.
CGTAATTGTTTACAGAAGTGCTTCCCAAATTCCTGCAAGGAAGTTGTGAGCATTGCAAGTGTGTGCGGGAGAGGGGGGAGAGTCAGCAACACGATCCCTAGGTTTGTACTGCTGCCAGAGGAGATGGAGTACCGGTCTCCGGGAGGGGAGGTGCAGGGACCCCCACAGATGCCTCTGCAGGGCTTCCCAAGCTTCTGTAATAGTAAAAATTGATTGTTTTCAATCAAAAACTGGAAGTGGCTTTCAATGACTTTTTTTACTATTACAGAAGCTTGGGGAACCCTGCATCTGTAGGTGCCTGTATTATAGCAGGTAATAATATTACCAGGCCGGTATAATACCAGAGGCAAGTATTCCCTCAGGTAAGTTTAAAAAAAAAAAACCCTCCCTACCGGCAGCAAGGTGATCCTGGGATCATGCTGCTGACCCTTCCCTCCCCTTAAAGGGCCAGAGCTACATGCTTCCCAGGCTGGTCGCAACTCACCAGTTTGGGAACTACTGGTTTACAGTGTATTGCAAACACATATGTAGGAATGATTTGTGGAGAAAGCAGCCTTTTTATGACCCCTGAACGTGAGTGGATTGTTTCTCTCTTTTGTACTGTACAACTGTTGGAGACATCTACAGACTGTGGGATAAACTGGAAGAGACTGGATTTAATCAAAATATTGTTTTCTTTCTTTAAGCGACTGGATAGTTCTGTGGAGATTATACTGTTTGAAATGTGTTGGGAAATCGGGAAATCAGTTTGACAATAAATCTTTATTGCATCAAATTGTTTTGCCTTTTTCAGCCTTCTGCTGCTTGATAGCCCAATCCTGAGCTCCTGTGGCACGCAGCTTCAGCGGCACTAAAAATGGCTGCCGCCGGATCCTGTGCGCCACTAGGGTGGCACCTTGGGAGAAGGGGACTTTCATCCCCTTCTCCCGGGTAAGGGAAGTAGCCCCGCAATGGGTAAAGACGTTCATTAGGGCGCCGAGCCCCACATAAACGAATAGGATTGGCAGAGCTCTACCGGACCTGCCTCCCCCCCCCCCCGGCATGCCTCCCACCCACCATCTCCCTGCCACACCTCCTCTCCATCCTCTCTCTGCCCTCCGCCTGCCTCCCCCCCGTTCCGGAACACCTTCTTCCCATCTACCCCCCACCCCAATTACCGTGCTGTGGCAATCTGTGCAACCGCCGAGTGGTAGAGGCCAGGCACCCGCCTAGCACTAGCCCAGTGCCGGCCAGCGCAGGCACTCGCCTGGCAGTAAGGCTCAAAAACGTGCTTTACGGCATGTTTGCGACAGTGCATGCCAGCAGTAAGCCAGCACACACTGTTCAGGATTGGGTTCTCATCCAGCCCTCTTCTTCTTGCAGAATGGAAATGGAGGAGGAAGACTTGGGGGGTTTCCTTTTAAGCATTTTCAATACAGTCTTACTTATCTTCCTCAGAGAGCCTCACCACCTTGTATAATATACAGTTTTATTGACACTGAATTGAAGAGGCTCCATCTTAATGTTTTCATTTTATCATGGTATTTTATCTCTCTGCAGCACAATCCTATGCATGTCTATTCAGAAAGTCACATATTTTTCCAGAACACTTCTCCTTTCTTTGCATCACTGTCCCACAGTATCCATGAATTTCTCTGTATTATTCAGTTGCCTCAGTTTGTTTAGTTTTACCTAACAAACTTCCCAGGCTCCAGAACAACATATCCAATTCCCCAACACATTTCCCTTTCAGAGATGCTCCAAGTTTATTTAAAATTGAAAGGCAGGATATACCGTATACTTGCCTGTAGTACCCTTGAGATTTTTGCCAGGTAATCAAGCTCCAATTCTCACTTCACCTGATCTCCAGGTCAATCAGAGGGCAAAGCCTTTCAACTGAAAAGTTTCCTTTCTCAAGGGCAGGCAGGCGCCAAGCTTCTCAAGCATCAGGCAGACACAGCTCCTTAGAAGCAATTGGTTAACCTTTTATTCTCCTTCCTTCTGCTGCAGCCTGGTTCTGCTTGGCAAATGCTTGCAAAGCAGGTCTGTTTTTTGAAACACCGGGATGGGAATCCTCCTTTCCATCTGAAGCAGGCTACAATTCCATGCACCCTTACTTAAGAATAACATCCATGGAAAGCAGTGGGTCTACTTCTGAGTAAAAAGGGTTGCAAATATATGCATCTGCATCTCTCTGCTGTGAATTGAATTGCACACTCCCAGTTATGTGCTATGGGTTGTATGTTGTACGTAGACCTTCTGGCTTAGCACACCAGACACCTTAAAGGTGGATTTGATTCCTGGTTCTCCTGCAGTGGTTGCCAACCTTTTACACTTGCATATCCCTTGGCAGCCCATTTCCATACATTGTACCCGTCCTATTAGCAAAATGTTTGTAATTAATAATACAAGCCCTCATCTCCTCTCTGTGAAAGCCCAGACTTCATGTATTCATCACAGTGTTTTCTCTTTTTATCTGTTTGAAGAACAGAAGGCTCTGCCTTTGCACTGTTTTGCACCAGAAGTGTGCTGAGAAATTCTGGGTGATTGATCACTTTCCATATTATGTTTCAGCTTTTTTACTGTGCTGGTTTTCAATCACTGGTTCATACATGAATTGATGACCAAAACTAGCTATTGCTGGGGCTTTCACAGCCAACTAGCTACCTCCCTTCCTGCCTTGCTGGTCCTTGCAAGCATTCCTGTCTTGCAAGGCATTCTGGAGCATGACCTGCCTTTTTCTACCATTATTCCACTCTCTTTCAAGTACCCCTAAAGGTCCTGTTGAGTGTCCCTGGGAGTACATGAACACCAGGTTGGGAACCACTGTTTTAATGGTATGTTGTTCACAGTGCACTTACTCTGATAGTGCTTACAAAAAGGTGATGAAGACCATCACCTTAAAATTTAAAAGAATAAAAATGTATTTTATGATCTTTTACTGTTTTTAATAAATTAGAGACTACAGTTCTTAGGTAACAATTAGTGGTGGGTTATTTTTCAGGATCTGGCCTCGAGTAAAATCAGACAAAACTATAGTCAGACACCCCCCTAAGTTTAACCCCCGACTTATCCGAGGGTCATAGAAAATTCCATGATTGTTGGCTCAAAACCTGCCCTCGGCTTCTGTGGGATCGACTTATAGGCAAGTATCTACGGTATTCTTAGGTCAAAATTTCAAAAGCAGGTTGGGAATGAGAGGCCAGTCTGGTTCAAAGAAGAATAGAGGGGAAATAGCATTTTATTAACAGGGAAAATAAAGTTTTTGCCTCAACTGAGTTTTCTTTTATGCCAGTTATGCTTCCTTGCCCCACCTTGCAGGCTCCCACTCAAGAAGCCTGAACTGCAGGCCACGATCTCCTACGATTACTCTGAGGAGGAGCTGATGGCAACGATTGAGCAAGAGTACTGTCGCTGAGACCAGTCACAGCTGTGCCAGCAGGACTGCAAACACGCACACTTTGGATGTGAAATAGTTGAAGTGCAGTATTTCTCAGCAAGATCTTTACTCTTACTTAGGGAGGGGGGAAAGGCAACACTGAATGAGAGGGAGTGAATCCAAGAGGCTGGTGGAATCCTTGGTCTCTGAAAAACACTGACCAGAGAGATGTTTCTTTGGAACTCTCTGCTATAAAGTCTGGGTGCCACAAATATGGGTGGGGCGGGGATGAGAATTCTTGAGTTCATTTGAGTGCTTATTTGGAAAGAGTTTGTTTTGGCTTTGCCTTCCCTGTCTAAGAACTTTTCAGGTAATAGGATCAACACAGGCCAATACACTGACCTATGCAGTGAACAACTGTGGTCCTAGTAGATATTGACTTCATAGTTATATTGTCTCCTGACCCACTGTGATGTATCATCAGAGGAATTAACCAACCCTCTGTCCTACCTAAGATCTGGCAGGCCCAGAAGGCAGGTCCTCATGGCACTGGTTGGGCATGATAGTGCTCAACTCGAAGTAAAGGCAGGTACCATTTTTCCTTCCCAGGACACTCCTGTAATCATTTTGGAGAATCGCTTCTGCAGCTTCCATTTCTGAAACAGTCCAAACTGCCTTACATCAGTTCTGCATCCAAGCCAGACACTGAACTGAAAATGCCTTCCACATGCAAAATGAAATCAATACCACAGAGGCCTTCCATGCCATTGCAAAGATGTATGAATACTGCAGTTCGCTCTGGATGTGATGGGCAGGTTCAAAGAGCGCAAGAGAGTCTCATGCTCAGTGCACCTTTTATAAACCTCTGCCCTGCATGCTCCACCTGCCACAGCCTAATATTAGGCTCCATCTATTTTGGTAGCAGCCCAGCTCATGTGGGAACATCTTAATGCGCATCAGACTGGATTTGGCTACAGCTGCTGTGGCTGCAGCTTTCTGAACAGTTCTGCCACAACCATGGAAATTGCAGACATCCAGCTTACACCAGCATTTCATCATGAGCAGCTGCACTATGGTCTGCATTGAAGAAAATGTGAATGTGTGAACCATCTCTTAGTTCTGCACATTTGTTGCTGGCAAAACAACTTTCTTGCATCATCAAAACTTGACTAAAAAATAACAACTTTCAAACCAGGGCTTCTCTGTAAGAATTTGAGAGAAACCCATGGATAAATCCCCATCACATAAGTAAAATGATCCTTTTGATTATCACAAACAACCAAAAGGAACCAGAACAATATATCCAGAGTTGTAAAGGGTTTCAATACCCACAGTGTAAGATTACATTCTCTACTTCTGATTTCTGCTTGTTTTTTGCTACACATACTTCAAGTAGGTGTCTTGTTAAACTTACAGGAGGGGGGACTATTTATGACCAACAGACAAACTCTAATGGGACTTGACAGATTTAAAATGCAAATTCTAATGTTGTTGGTATGTAGCATAAGTGACATATTCACAGTGCAACTCAGATCGCAAGTAGCAAGTTAACATGATGTAGGTTTTAACTTTGGATGGTACCTTTATTTCTTGTTCTATTATGCAGATATATGCAATTCATGCAATGACTAAAACACAAATTAAAGTGTTGATGTTTAAGAAACAAAATTTGGTTGATCTTTTACACTCAAGATATTTTTGGATTGCCAGACAATAAGGATGTACCTGTATCATGCAGGAAATGAGTGGGAGTTTATATAGGTGCTTTAAAAACAAGGATTGCTAAGCTGTGGAATCACACTGTGATGCAAAGACTCTTTCTTCTGTTGGTAATATTTTGAAGCAAGAAATTCTTTAGTCAGCCTGTACTCTCTATACCAGGGGTGCCGAAACCCCGGCCCAGGGGCCACTTGTGGCCCTCAGGGACTCCCAATCCGGCCCGTGGGGAGCCCCCAGTCTCTAATGAGTCTCTGGCCCTCCGGAGATTTGCTGGAGCCCATGCTGGGCAACTGTTAGACCTCTCACGTGAGCTGTGCAACAAGGGCTGCTTGCTGCTTGACATCTGCAATGCAGTAGCAGCAGCGAAGGAAACACCTGCCTTGCTTTGTGCAAGGTCTTTTATAGGCCTTGAGCTCTTGCAAGACCATTCATTCATTCATGTAAGTTCCATCTCTAATATATTCATTTATGTAAATTTATTCAAATTTTATTCCTGGCCCCTGCTACAGTGTCAGAGAGATGATGTGGCCCTCCTGCCAAAAAGTTTGGACAGCCCTGCTCTATACCAATGGTTCTCACACACACAGCACCAGGACCTACTTTTTAGAATGCGAATCTGTCAGGACCCACCGGAAGTGATGTCATGACCGGAAGTGACATAATCAAGCAGAAACATTTTCACAATCCTAGGCTACAATCCTACCCACACTTACTCAGGAGTAAGTCCCATTGACTATCATTAAAAGAATATACATAGTAGCTTGTTAAAAGTACAGATCTGTAATATTTCCCCAAATGCAGTCACATGCCATGTTAGACCATCAAGTCTAATATATTAAAAATAAAATATTGAAATGAATGTGGACCCACCTGAAATTGGCTCGCGACCCACCTTGTGTGTCCCAACCCATAGTTTGAGAAACACTGCTCTATACAAAAGGGCTGCCGGAACCACATCACACTGAGATGTGGATCCCCAGGTATTTGTACAAGAAATCCCATGTCCATTTAATGTGAAGGAGGGAGAGAGAGAGTGCATATGTGTGTACACGTGAGAAAGAGCAGGGGGTAAAGTCTTTTGGCTCTCTTGGCTGTAGAGGTGGGGTGGTAGATGAAACTGAGAAAAACTGTTAGTGTGGGTGCGATACTTCAAACCAACGTGAGAAGCCAGGCTTTCTTTTCCTATCCTAATGCACTTTGTTTTCCAGTTCTGTGAAGTTCTTGTAGATGAATTGCCAGGACAAATAGAAAACGATCAGGCTGGAAAGTGCTACCTAAGGCTGGCCCATGCCCTCTGCATGTATCTTCTTCCCAATTGTATGTTCCTTGTTTGTTTTAAGCAACAGCATACACCCCTCTCCTTCTGTTTCCCTGGATGGAATACATACAGAATGTCACAGACATGCACGTGCAGCCAGTTTAAAATTAATTCTGGAAGTAATGAAACTCTGCATACCTTAGTTCCACTCTGCTCATGGCTAAACATTTCTTTTGTAGGTGGACACTCCTCTTTTGACTATATTCCTGTCAGCACTCAAATTCAGTGAGAGAGATGTTGTTTTGTAAGCATGCTATCTCAAGCATCAGTCCTAGAAGGTTTCCTTGGTAATGCCACCTCTTCCTTTGGTTTGGAGATGCTAGTCACTTGCACACAAGCAGGGATCTTAACCCTGCTTTGCTCAAGAGTCCACCACAATCTGGTACTGTTCCTAATTTGAATCCTACGCTAGCAGAACCCTACCCTTAGTAGTTTGCTAAGTTTCAAACCAGCTCTACATAGTACTACCAATCTAGAGCTAGTAGAAAAGTTAAAATAAGATAACATTTTGTTTGAGTTATCTGTGGTTTTTTTTATGCCTCTATCTCTGTAACTTGTACATTATCTTTTGAGCACCTGACTGCTCTAGAGGAGCACACTGAAAAAGTGTTGTATACATGTTTTCTTTTATATAAAATTTTCTGAGTTGTTACAACTGTTCAGAAACAATGGACTTCTATAGTAATAACTTCCAGCTTGGTAGGTTTGTTGCAGTCTCACTCATCTGCTTCCCATTGTTTTGCAATAAGGCAGGAGTTAAGATGGGACAAAAACTACAGCAAAACTGTATATGCAAATATCCACTTTACTAGAACTACAATGGAGCTCTTTGAGAAGTACAAACAATATTTGCATATACACACACAAATACAGGAATTTCACAATAAATGCTGAATAGAAACAAACAAGGTTTATTCATATAAAATCTTAGGCACAGTATTTTACTACATGGACCATAATTCCCCATAACAGAATCAGGAAGCTTTTTGAAATGGTGACATCTGGCTCTCAAATTCCACAAGGGCAGCCTTTTCAAAGCAGTTACACTGGAGACCACAGTGAATTCTTGCCTGCATCATGCACAAAAAGTTGCAGAGAAGTTGTTTCAAACTGCTGCAACCAAGTACGCACTGCATCTATGCTTCTGGGCTCATCTTCTCACAGGCTCTTTTAACACACTAGTTGAGTGTAATATACATTTCTTTACCATTAACAGAGCATAAAAAAATAGAAAGCTATTTATACAGGCCTTGTGCCTGCTGACTTGCTTCAGAGGCATGTTACCCCGCAGCTGTGTTGGCTTTCAAAATACCAAGTTAAAAAAATATTTATCCTTAGCAGAAGTAAAGCAAAACACATACATGCACTGGGATACAGTTTTGGTAGCATCCTCAGGCTTGTACAACTTCTGGCTAAATGCAGCCCACCAACTATGTATGATAATCTACTAGGGACTCAGAAAACATCCTGTTTTTGCGATCAGCTTGAGGCTCTGGAAACAAGGGTAGTTCTCAAACACCTGGTAGGCCAAAATATATGGCTGGTGAGCTGCATTTGGTTTGAGAGGTTACAAACTAGGAAGGACAGATTTAATCTAATTTGAAAGGAATCCTGCTTATAATACCTGAAATTATGAGAATATTGGCCATGCTGAAAGAATTTGAACAACCTAGGACACTGTTTAATTCATATACACATCATAAACGTTACTTTAATGAGAGAAATGGCTGGCTCTGTTTTGATCAAGTCAATGAAAGTTGATCCCTTCTAACTCAATAGTAAGTGAACCTGGAACAATTTCTTACTAGAATCTGCAACGTCCTACTGCATGTAGGTGTTATAAATTCTTCTCATTTTAAAGCACAAGTATTACAAGACAGAGATCAAACAACTAAATATTGAATACTGGATGCCTGTCCATCTCATCTGCATGCAGGCAAGAATTTCTTTAGCTGTGTTGGGTGCTGACATGACTCCAAACATTTGCACAGAAAACATAAAAATTATCATGCATTTTCAGCTTTTACCTCAAATCATAACTAACTCCTCTTCAGAGCAACACAACTGCACAGTGTCATAGTTCTTTCCCTTAAAGCATTCTTTTGCTCCTCTGTAAGAGTTGAGAACACAATCCAACCAATGTAAAGCCCTATGAAGGGAAAAATGTATACGCGTACTTAGTTCTCCCTCTTAAATCAGTGGAACAGGAAGTGTTCAACTTTGGCAGGATTTTGCTGTTAGATATTTATGACAAACAGGGAGCTTGCAGTCCTTTTAAAATTACCTGTACAGAAAGTTCAGATTAAAGAGCAGTTCTCATCTTACAATTATAAACTTGGGGCAGTCTAGCAAGTCACTCTTTTTGTTTAAGAACAGATATTAACATACTGTAACCTGAATGACCAGGTGACAGATCCACTATGCTTACCCAACTCAAGTCAAACCTACAGACCTACCTTCTTGTCTCAACAGGACAAATCCAGACACGATGACAGTCAGGTGTATCCCCACCACTAAACCTATTCTTGAGTAATGACACAGTGGATGTCACAAACATTAACCTACATGTGTGCAGTATTTGCTAAGAATTCTTGGCTAACAGGAGATAGGGCAATCATGAAATGGCGTTCAAGGTGGAACTTTTCAAAAGCAATGCTGGCCATGTGAAACGACTACATGGGCATGTGCTTGGTGACAGTGTTACACATACTTGGATTCACATGTAATAGGTCCTGAGCTACTTGTGTGTATTAATCTTTCATACGTAACTTACCCATCTATATAAGAGGAAGAGAATGCCTATGCTGTAATGGTGACATGTCAGGCAATCCCTAAAGTGGATTCATTTGCTGGGTTAGGAATTATATATCATCGTCATAAATTAACAAGAATTGGTCTAATTAAAAAAAGTTTCAGAACAGTGTCCCTGACCTCCTCTCAAAAGATGACTGTAAGATCAGTCTGCAGCTGAAGAAATAAAAGATCAATTTTATATAGAAAACCTAGTATAAAACCTCTAAAAATCACCCTGTTTCATTTTCCATCACCCACTGTGACTCAAGTAGGGGAGACATAATTGGTTTTTAAGTTCATTGCCAACATTTTTTCTTTCAAGAAATTTTGCTTTCCTGCAGTGCTTGTGAAGTGACCCAAAGTCTTGAAGAAAAGGAAAAGATGACAGAAACAAAACATAACATTTAAATAGGACTTAAGGGGGGGGGGGGAAGAGGCAGATGACGAAAGAAGTTACATTATTTCCCATCCCATCTACAAAAAGCAAACAATAATAGTAACTATGACATCAGTCAAGGTTGCTGGGAACCACCCCAGTTCCTTTCGAAAGTCTGTTCTCACAAATGTCTGCTCTCTATCCAGAAGACAGCATAGGCAGAAGCATGCTCAAAGCACCATCACTTCTTGGCTTCTCCATAGTTGCAATTCTATTTAATTTGCCAACTTCCATCTGCCAGCTAGGTGTCTTCTTTGTGGTCATGTGACGACGGGCGTGTTTCGTCAGGTGATCACTACGCATGAAGCGGCGGTCACAGACTGGACAAGCGAACTTCTTTTCCCCTGTGTGAGTTCTGCGGTGCCGAGAAAGTTCATCAGAGCGGGCAAACTTTTTATCACAACCTTCCCAGCTACAACTGAAAGGTTTCTCTCCTGGAAGAAGGAGGAGGAAGGAACCAAGAACAAGATAGCTAGTTACCAGGGAGACCATAAAATGCTATCTACACTTTCTAGCCTTGAGCATGAGTTCTTCTACAACAGGTTAAGGAAACAAGGGCTGCAGCTTTATGTGCAATTGCTAGGGGCTGAGGCCCACAAAACTGAGGACGACTCATTTCTGAAGGGTAAAAAAACAAGCCCAAACAGCTGCATAAGAAAACTCAGGGCACAATCCTAACCAGGTCTACTCAGAAGTAAGTTCTATTTTGTTCAATGGGGCTTACTCTCAGGAAAGTGTGGTTAGGATTGCAGCCATAGTCTCCTTTATTCCAGATACATTTCAAGATGCTGGCTCAGCCAGACACATTAATTTCACGAACTCTCATGAGATTTGGGCACTGTTATCCTGGATCTCATGAAATGCAAGATGGTGGCACTCAGCTGAGCCAGGAAGAAGATGCTACAAGGGCAGTGTGACTTGGGTACGTTTGGGAACCATTGCCTTAATGTGTCCCATGGCTAGCACAAATGAAGGTTTTATGTTACATGAACCCAGCAATGTAACATTCTCTGTCAAGGGATTTTACCTTGACAGTATTAAAGTTCATATGCTTCTTCCCCCAGAAGAAAACTAACAGGACATAAATAAAATTATGTCTCATAAAAACATCTTTCTTCTTTGCAGCCGACTCCAAACTTTTCCAAGTGGTGAAGCCCAGAAGTGATTGTGAGGAGCTCCAGAAGGATCTCTCCAGACTGGTAGAATGGGCAGCAAAATGGCAGATGGGTTTCAATGTAAGTGTAAAGTCATGCACACTGGGGCAAAAAATCAAAACTTCACATATAGGCTAATGGCTTCTGAGCTGTCTGTGACAGATCAGGATTGAGATCTTGGGGTGGTGGTGGTGGACAGGTCGATGAAAGTGTCGACCCAATGTGCGGCGGCAGTGAAGAAGGCCAATTCTATGCTTGGGATCATTAGAAAAGGTATTCAGAACAAAATGGCTAGTATTATAATGCTGTTGTACAAATCAATGGCAAGGCCACACCTGGAGTATTGTGTCCAGTTCTGGTCGCCGCATCTCAAAAAAGACATAGTGGAAATGGAAAAAGTGCAAAAGAGAGCGACTAAGATGATTACTGGGCTGGGGCACCTTCCTTATGAGGAAAGGCTACGGCATTTGGGCCTCTTCAGCCTAGAAAAGAGGCGCCTGAGGGGGGACATGATTGAGACATACAAAATTATGCATGGAAAGGATAAAGTGGATAAAGAGATGCTCTTTACACTCTCACATAACACCAGAACCAGGGGACATCCACTAAAATTGAGTGTTGGGAGAGTTAGAACAGACAAAAGAAAATATTTCTTTACTCGGTGTGTGGTTGGTCTGTGGAACTCCTTGCCACAGGACGTGGTGATGGCATCTGGCCTGGATGCCTTTAAAAGGTAGGACAAATTTCTGGAGGAAAAATCCATTACGGGTTACAAGCCATGATGTGTATGTGCAACCTCCTGATTTTAGAAATAGGCTATGTCAGAATGCCAGATGCAAGGAAGGGCACCAGGATGCAGGTCTCTTGTTGTCTTGTGTGCTTCCTGGGGCATTTGGTGGGCCACTATGAGATACAGGAAACTGGACTAGATGGGCCTACGGGCTGTTCTTATGTTCTTAAGCACATGTCTTATCCAGTGGGGCTGTTCTTATGTTCTTAAGCACATGTCTCTGAAGTCAATACACATCTTGCCTCTTTTTACTACACAAATCCTGTTTGTAGCCAACACTTAAGGCAGCGCACTTATCCAAATCTATATAAGAATAATGACTGCAAACAACTTTGCTCCCTTTTGTGTTCCCTAAAGAACAATCCATCACCCACCAAACAAGGAAAACTTTTTCTGATCTCAAGCACTTATCTCAATATTCTCAAGTTACAGGGGGGGGGGGGGGACCATTAAAGAGACACAGCACATTCATTTCCTTCAGTACTTACCAGTATGAGTACGGAGATGGGCTTTGAGGTGAGAACTTTTGAAGTATGTTTTTCTGCAGCCCGGAAAGTTGCAAACGTAGTTCCTCCGCCGGGAAAAGTCCATTAAAGGTGCACTATTTTGACCGGATGCAATGAAAACTGGAGCAGGGGCCAGGGGCAATAATTTGGTGTTTCCAACAGACATGACAGTTTGTTGGCATTGTGGTGCTTGAGCAACAGCAGCCTGTGGAAGAACCAACATAACAGTCCCTTGGGGAACAGAATGTCCCATTAGAACAGGCTGGGAAACAGGGCCTGTGTGGGGTAAGATGGGTTTGACCGAAGTTGCAGTCTGAGTAGAGGGCTTTAGAAAGGCAGGAACCATACCTCTATGTCCCTCCAAAGGGATCATTTGGCAGATCACCTGGGGATTTGAAAGTGGGGCGGGTAGAAGGGGGATGCTCTTTTGTTGCATATCATTTTCACAGTTCTTTAGTAAAGGAGTCTGCTGTGAAGCAAGCCACTGCCTTTCAAGTCCTTTGTTGGAAGCTTTAGAATAACTTGAGTTGTGCAAGTAAGATTCCCGTACTGGGGAGACACAAGTTAAGCAGTCAGCATCTTGTGAAACCCTGGAATGTCTCTGGTCCTGCATCTCGCATTGGCCTGTGGAACTGGCACCATTGCCCAAGATTGCTTCTGCCTTCTCTTGTAACGCAGGAATGCGGGAGTAACTAGAACTGTCGCCTGTATGACGGATCACGCTGGTTGCCATGGCTCTGCAAAGCTGGGGAACAGGTTGTTCAGCCCTTGCTGGCTTCTGGCTAGACTGCCTCTCCATATTCAGGACAGATGGTTGGGCTGCAGCAAGAACACAGCTGGAAGGAGTGATAAGGCATGTGGATGCATTTGCCTTGATTGTCCTAGATTTTGAGTACGTGGCTTGCAATGAAAGCCCTGTTGTAGATGTAGATGGCTCAATAAAGTCTGGACTATAGGGTGGTGTCATACACTGTAACAATTTTTAAAAAATTAAATTTAAAAATATGTTAAAGACAGACATCAAAACACTGCTGTGCAACGCAATGCCACACATACTCAGCAGTCTCACAGTGTTTAGTGTTTAGGACTTACACCTAAGTATCCATAGCGCTTCAGCTTTAGGTATGATAATACCAATCATAGGGTATTCATTAACCTGAATAGCCAGTGCTAATTAGACCCCATAAAAACATTGTTTTATACTATGCACCACAGTGTTTTTTTAAAAAAACTATAGCGAGATTCAAACAGCTTGATTTTTCTTCAGATAGATAAATAACCAGTAGCATTGCTGGGGGGGTCCATGGGTGCAAGTCCTCCCAGAAGGCACAGCACCGAGGGCCGCCCACATCCACTTTCTCCCTGTCCAGAGGGCCTTAAAGTGTTACTTCCAATTTCTCAAGGAAACCAAAAGTGACCTTTTAAGGCCTTCCAGAGGCGTTAGAAGGCCTTCTTTGGGCCATAGAGGCCAAGTACAGCCTCTCCAGCCCTCAGGATATGGTCAGTATGGGGGAGGCGTCATTTTCTGGGTGTATGTGGCATTTTGTGGTCCTTCCCCTGGGCAGCACAGGGCCCAGGATTGCCACTGTAAATAACTGTAGTTATTGAGTTGGAAATAGCCAGTTTTATAGCTAATCCTAATTTACCTTCCCTTTCACATAATTTACAGCTTTGACAAAATACGAACTATTTCCTTAGAAATAAGTTCCACTGATTTCAGTCAGGGTTGACTCCTGATTAAAGAAAACATGTCCATTATCATATCATTAGGAGTGACTAGAGGAGGATGCGGCTGTGGTAACCCCCCTCCCCCTCACTCTGAGGAATATGGGAGTGAGCCTAGAGAGAAAACAGGTGGAACAAGACCCACATCCACCCTTGGTGACTGGTCCCCAAGTAAATCCTACAATTTGTTGTTCAAGAGGAGAGGCAGGCAGCCCGACACAGGGAAGAGCATGACAGCTAAAAGCAGTGGTTCCCAAACTGTGTGCCGCAGCGCCTGAGGGTGCCACAGCAAACTCACAGGAGTACCTAGGATGTCCCTAGTTGGGACTTCCTTCCTTTCTCATGGCCGCTTCTTCTGGCTCTCCAAGCTACCACCATTTTGGATTGTGCAAGAGCTCACACAGTTCAAAATAGAGGTGCCTGGGAGAGCCGGGAAGAGGCCACCATGAAAGAAAGTTTGGGAACCACTGACCTGAGTGGAACCACTGGATAAAAGTATTGTTAATCACAAGAATATAAGGAAGGCCTAATGCAGAGGTTCCCAGAGTGTGCATCACAATGCTCCCAGGTGTTCCGTAGTGACGCCAAAACCCTGCAGACAGCAGCCAGAGGTTTGGTGTGATGAGCAGAGCAGCTGCAAGAGGTTTTTGCATACTTGAAAAGACCCTCCCATCTGTCTTGAGCCCCCTACCAATGTTTGTGGGGTCTCTTCCAGCCTCCGAACCTGGAAGAGGCAATGATGTAACTGTGCAATCATTTCACACATCATCACCACTTCCTTCAGAGTGCCAGGGTGCTACAACAAAGGTACGTTAGGGAAGCACTGGCCTAATGGATCAGAATAAAGGTGCATCTAGGCCAAAACCCTGCTTCCTACAGCACCAATCAGATGTCTCTGAGAACCAAGACATGGGACATGTAGGTAAATAATCTTCTCCCACTGTTGCTTCCCAAGTAACTGGTTTTCAGGTGCGTATTTCCTCTGAACCTGGAGGAGGAACCTGGAGATGGTTGGTCTATTAACCTAGCCAATTGGTTGATTAAGGGCTCAATCCTAACCAACTTTCCAGCACTGACTTAGCCACAATGCAGTCCCCAAGGTAAGGCAAAAACATGCCTTTAGCTTGAGGAGGACCCCTGGACTACCTCCCCACTGCAGGATGCAGTACACACCACATTGGCTCAGCTATGTCAGTGCTGGAAAGTTGGTTAGGATTGCACCCTAAGTGTTGCAACCTTTCTTTCAGCTGAGGTTAACTAAACTCCAAGTATGCTTAGAACAATCCAATTGAAATGAAATGAACAGAGGCTTGTTCATGCCTCTGTTGGTATGAAAAACCGTTCACTATTAAAGCAGGGTGAGAGATTGGTGACCTCCTCATATCACTTTACTCTCATCATGCTTCAAGTATTTTCTCACTACTATATTCTACATTTGAGCATGTACTACATAATATTAATAATAGCAAAGACCAAATTAAATAGGGACATCTACATTACTTTCTTTAAAAAAAAAAAAACATTCATTCCATGCATTTTCATGTTACTTTGAATTCTTTCCTTACCAGTGTAGATGAAAAGTTATAATCCTTGGGCAGCTCAGATGCTGGTTCAGTGGGCATTGAGAAATCACCTGAATCAGAGACAGGTGTAAGAGGTCTTATCTTTAATAGGTCACCTTTCTGTGATCTTTGACCCCAGGAGCTCATACAAACAAGTGCTTCAACTGCTTCTATGTCATTCTGTTCCAAAGTGCTACAAGATGACCTTTCACTGTCATGACGCTGTCGTTCACGTATAGATTCATAGATGTCCACAATGTCAACCTAGAAAAAAAAGGAGTTAACAGCATCTGTAATTGAACAAAGCATGCCAACGGTTTACTTATAACATCATCATATACGAGGGTCGCCCAGAAAGTAATGCACCACATTTTTTTTCTTCAACATTTATTGAACACAATGAAACTTACACACAAGAAAGAATGATGTTTCTTCTACACTCCCTATTTTTCCACGTAATTTCCGTCCAGTTCTATGGCCTTCCTCCAGCAAGACACAAGGGCATGTATGCCCTGTCGGTACCACTCCTTGTTCTGGTCACGAAGCCATTTCTGCACTGTGCGAATCACCTCTTCGTCATCCTCAAAATGTCTTCCGCAAATGGCATCCTTTAATGGCCCAAACAAGTGGAAGTCTGAGGGAGCTAGGTCAGGGCTGTAGGGTGGATGGGGTAACACAGTCCAACCCTGTTTAGTGATGTGTTCCGAAGTCCTCAAACTTGTGTGAGGCCGAGCGCTATCATGTTGAATCAAACATTCACCTGGGTTGTTATGGCGCCGAAGTCGCTGGAAGCGCTTCTTGAGTTTGGTTAATGTCTTCACATAAGCTTCAGAATTAATGGTGCTGCCTCTTGGCATCACATCAATGAGTATGACGCCCTCACAGTCCCAAAACACAGTGATCATGACCTTACCAGCGGAAGCAGTTGCTTTGAATTTTTTCTTCTGCGGAGATTGAGGATGATGCCATTCCATCGACTGTCGTTTTGTTTCGGGCTCAAAATGGTGAATCCAGGTTTCATCACCTGTCACAATCCTGGACAAGAACGCTTCCCCCTCATCTTCAAAACATTTCAGCAACTCAGAAGAAATGTTTTTTCTGAGAGATTTGTGGTCCACCATAAGACAGCGCGGAACCCATTGTGCACACACTTTTGAGTAATCAAGAGCACGGATGATTGCATCCACACTTCCTTTGCTGATTGACAGCTTCAGAGCCAACTGCCTAGTCGTTATGCGTCAGTCCTCGCGAATGAGCACATCAGCAAGCTGCGTCTTGTCAGGTGTGACAGCTGTGGATGGCCGTCCCGAACGCTGCAAATCTTGGAGCTCTGCCGAACCACCTTCTAATGGCCTCACCCTCTGTGCCCAGCGACTAACCGTACTTCTGTCGACTGCAGATTCTCCATAAGCTGTACACAAACATTTGTGAATGTTCCCAACAGTTTCTTTCTCCGCAGTGAGAAATTCAATGACGACACGCTGATTGTAACGTACATCACTTACAGACGCCATTTCGAAACACTGCTGCAGCTACGCTATCTGTCTGAAGAAACCAAAAATTTGTGTGCGCACTCCTGAAAATTCAAATAATGTATATCTAAAGTTTCGCATTTGTACCATTACTGTAGGCTGAGAAAAAAATGTGGTGCATTACTTTCAGGGCGACTCTCGTACATCCATGTTCTAATCCAGTGAAGGAGATATATGCACATAACCAAGTCAAGAGACTGTAACTCAGTAGTACAGCACATGCCTTGCATGCAGAGGAACCCAGGATTAAATGTCAACATCCTGCTAGAACAGGGATGTCCAAACTTTTGGCAGGAGGGTCACATCATCTCTCTGACACTGTGTCAGGGGCCAGGAAAAAAAAATTAATTTACATTTCAAATTTGAATAAATTTACATAAATGACTATATTAGAGATAGAACTTATATGAATGAATGAAGGTCTTGCAATAGCTCAAGGCCTATAAATGGCCTTGCACAAGGCCTATAAATGGCCTCGCACAAAGCTAGGCCAGCCTTTCCTTTGCTGCCACTGCTGCATCGCAGACGTGAAACAGCAAGCAGTGGAGGGTGCCCTTTTCCCACAGCTCACACAAAAGGTCGAACAGTTGGCCTTCACACCAAGAGCAGTTGCGTTGGGCCAGCACAAGCTCCAGCAAGGGAGCTGGGAGTTCCCTGTCGGCCGGACTGAGAGTCCTCGAGGGCCGCAAGTGGCTCCAGGGCCAGAGTTTGGGCACCCCTGTGCTAGAAGAATATCAGGCAGCAATTCTGGGAAAAGATCTCTGGGAAGCTACTACAGTCAGAATACATATACTGGCCTAAACAGACCAATGGTTTGACTCTGTAAGAGGCAACTTCATCACATGCATGTCACCTGCAAACCAGCTGGATGCACATTTATTTGCTTTCATGCACTGATTGCTTTCAGTGTGTCCTCCATTCAAATGCATCTGTCTGTCTACCTTCTTGTAGAATTAGTCACTCTTCAGCTTCTTAGAGCCCAGTCTTAAACAACTTTCTGGCACCAATGCAGCTTTGCCAATGAG
This sequence comes from Tiliqua scincoides, assembly GCF_035046505.1. Taxonomy (NCBI): domain Eukaryota; kingdom Metazoa; phylum Chordata; class Lepidosauria; order Squamata; family Scincidae; genus Tiliqua; species Tiliqua scincoides. The sequence goes on from NC_089821.1 coordinate 160,946,134, forward strand.
GCATACACTGCATTCTGTGGTGGTGGGGCAATCACAGAAACCTCCTCTAGGTAAGGGACTGTTTATTCTCTTATGTTGGGGCTGCACTGCAACTGCATTGGCACTGGAAAGTTGGTTAGGATTGGGCTGTTAATGTTCTACTTGGATCAAAATACCAAAGCATAAGGCAAAGTTTGGCTACGAACCTCATTATTCCACATGAAAACTATTCTCCTGAATGCACAACCTGCACCACCAAGTCATTAAAATGACTTTCCACATTCCACATATCATTTTGTCCCCCAAACCTGAGGAGTGCTGGGAGCTGGACAGGGGGAAGCAAAACTGGTGAAAACTGCCCCTTCTTTTGTGCAATTGAAAGATCATTCACTTGCAGAAAGAACTTATGACTTTTTGGACCATTTCCATTAGTAACTTAACTGCATCAGCTTATGGAACCAACTTTCCAGATCAAACAATTCTCATTTACAGCATTCCAACATTATGGGGAAGTGGAGGCAATGAGGTAGATTATTTTATCTCCAGTTTTGGAAAATGATTATTATAAATAATACTGGCAAGACAACATAAGGTTTCAGTGTGTTTAAACCCACTTACATCAATGAACTTTAGGATTCTTTACTCTGTGTTGGATAGAGATTACTATACTTAGTATACTTCTCTCTTCTTATACCATATTATATGTAGTTTGACAAACTTTGGTGGCATTGTCCCATTCCTCAGCAGAAAATAATTACAATGGATGCAGTTTGCACTGACTCCCATCTAAAGCCTTGCAGGTCCACAAGATTTAATTTTCATTCAATGCACCCTCCAAAACTCTTGCTGAAGTCACTCAGAAGCCCAAATTCACAGGGAAAGTGAAATGAGCAAATTGAATAGCAATTCTCCTAATAGCTACAAGAGGTAGTTACCATGCCCTATTAGCAGCCCAAAGATGCTACACAGACAGACAAGACACTATCATGTATAATTTACTCAATATCTCAGATTTTCATTCAACATCCAGCTGCAACTGTTAATTCAGCTGCACCAACAAAATGAGTCAAATGGTTGCATATAACAGTACTTCAGAGATGTGAACCACATATTGGTCCTAGAGTTAATCTGCTTCATAACAAATGAGGCACACAGAAAACCCCTTTCCACATGGTTAAAACCAACATGCAATTTGAAGCTAACCTAGGGCACAATCGTAACCAAATTTCCATCACTGAGGTAAGTGTAATGCAGTTCTGCGGTAAGGGAACAAACATTGCCTTACCCTGAGGAGGCATCCATAACTGCCTCCCAACTTCAAGACGGAGCACATGCCCCACTGGCACCACTATGCCAGTGCTGGAAAGTTGGTTAGGATTTCACCCCTAGGTACTTAAACTGAACAATTTTGGAAAGGATGGGGAGTAAAATCAGCAGTCTTGAAACTGACCTAATTAAATGATAGAGTTTTTATGTTTTCCTTAACATTTAACCCATGGGATAATCAAAAATACCAATTAAAGGGTGGACTAAGCGTTAGAGTTCAACACAGATTCACGTAAAATATTTCACACTATCAGGAATAAAAGACTATTTGCTTGCAATTCATAACACTTATTTTCTTGGGTGTGGGGGATAAAATTGAGATCTACAATAAGTGCATATGCTTAAAAAGAAAACGGGGAAAAAAGGATTTAAGGAACGTAGATTTGACTTCCAGACAGGCACTCAAAAGCATAACCGCCTGTCGGCATGTCCTTAAATCACCTCCTTTCAGCCAGACACTGCAGACGCATGAGCTGGCACACAATACAAAAAGCTACTGCAGTTCTACAATAGCACAAAGAAATTCCTCCCCCCACCTGCCAATTCTTGCACCAAGAGTACATGAACATTATCAATCCAGTTCTTTATTTATTCTCAAACCTTCTCCTTACTGTTGAGATAGGTGCTTCTTTAGCCACCAGCTTTATTACTTTGCTAAGAGGAAAAAAAGGGGATGGGCTGAGAAACTAAAATGCAGATAGGCAAGATTGCGAAGTCCATGTCAATTGGAGGGAGGGAAGCCAAGGACCGCCTTCTAGAGGGAGGGAAGGGGGTGGAAAGGCTTCTTCCCACCTTGTGGGACCCACAGCAACCACCCACTCCAAATATAGCTCATCAGAGGTGGGGCGGGGGAAAGAGCAGGGCAACGTCATGCATCAAAATAGACATGTGAGCAAGTGGGTGGTGGTCTCTGGGTGAGCCACTGCTAGGATACACTGTGAGACCTGGTAGTTCTGTCTATAAGATTGCCCTGGTGTTGAAATGACACACTCCACACTCGCAATCAACAAAAGTTGGTAAAGAAAGAAGCCATTCTCCAGCAATGAGGCAATATGCTTCCCTAGCCACACCAGCTGTGAGAAAGGTAGCTTGTTCCTGGCAATCTCCCTCCCCCATAACTTATTGTAATCTCTGAGGCATGAATTCATACCATTACCAGGCAACTGTGGACCACAGCCTACTGAGATAACTCAAACCAAAGTACATTATTCTGTGTGCGTCAATGCATGCTACTCATCGAGTAAGCATCAGCACCTAGAGGAAGTAAAGATGCTATCTCATGCACACTTAATGCTGCTTAAGTCCCATCCCACAGAACAAAGTGGGATTTACCTCTGAATAAACATGCACAGGACTGAGTTGACGACTTGACAGAGCCCACTGACTCCCACATGGTGCTTGTACACCCCAGTCCTTAGGAGTTTGATTGGGGGGAGGGGGGAGATAGATAAACTTTAAATAATAAAGTTTAGTATTAAATATTGTCCACCTTTATTAGAAATGTCACTGTCTCAAGTCTGGGGAAGTTGCAAAGGCCATTCATTTTGCAACCCAGGGCCCAATCCTATCCAATTCTCCAGTGCTGGTGCAGTTCTGACAGTTGGGTGTGCACTGCATCCTGTGATGTGGGGCAGTCACTGGAGCCTCCTCAGGGTATGGGAACATGTGCTCCCTTACCACAGGGCTGCATTCTGGCTACACAGGAGCTGGAAAGTTGGATAGGATTGGGTGACACCAAGAGAAGGATGAAGTGGCTTCCTCAAAATGACCATCCCAGGTAAAAGGTGACCCACAGCAGGTGAAAGGAAGCAAGAGTGGGCTCCAAAGTCCCACAAAGAGCACACCTGCATCTTTCGCACCCATGACTTTGGCATGGTGGCAGTATTTGGACTGCAGTCTAAGGTAAGTTGTTGGCTTTGGTTGTTCCCACCGTGTGTGCCACACAGACACACACCCTTCCAGTGTTGTGTATCTTGGAAAGTGGTGTGAAAAGGGGTGGTGTGGGAGGAGGGGGTGCTGAGAGCTCACCCACACTTTCCTGGGAGTAAGCCCCACTGAACACAATGAGACTTACTTCTGAGTAGACCTGCCTAGGCTTGGGCTCCCAGTCCCTCCCTGGTGCCCCTGACAAGTGACAGGAGGGTACCACTGACAGACCCCTCTGTGGAGCCGCCAGGCCCCCGTGCAGCCACCCCTACCCCGCAGTGGGTGTACTCACAGCAGGGGCATCTCCCATCTCATCGGTGCAGAGCGAGGAATGCATGGTGAAGGCTCCTGCAGGCAGCAGAGATGTGACAAAGCCAGGCACCGCCAGTACCGCCCCGCCCCTCCCCCTCCGAGGGAGAGAGCAGCCAAAACACAAGAGGGAAACACACCAAAACACTCCATCCAGCAGAGCAGCTGGGAGGGAGGAGGGGGGGCGATAGAATGAAAGGGGAAGGCAAGGAAGCTCCCCACCAATCGCCGCCCGAGCTCTTCCTCCGCCGGCCAATCAGCTCCCTCGGGCGGCGTGATGGCCTCGTGCTGCTAGACCGACGGCAGGAAAGGCCCCTCGTGGGCACGTTCCGCGGCGGCCGCCGAGTCTGTGAGCCGAACCGCCCTCTGGAAACTAGGGGAAAGGTCGGCGCGAGGAGAGGCGGGGGCGGAGCCAGGAGGGGCGGGGCGGCTGTCTGTCAATAGAACGGCGCCCAGCCAGGGAAAGCCTGGGCGAAGAGAGGGAAGGGGGGGGTTGTGAGTGGGCGTGTCCAGAGAGGCGGTGCACTTGGGAACAGAAGGCCTGAGAGGGCTGACGTCATCGCTCCCCACCCCGGCAACAAGAGAGAGTCTCTTTTCGAAACTCCGCCCCAGAACGAGCGCGTGCGGGGAGTGCAGAACTCCTCTCTCCTGCCACGTTCTTGCCCCCTTCTGGGCGGCAGCCAGGGAGTAGCCTGCAGCACGCCCCTGCCCTGCCTTTCCAGGCACGTTGACGAAGAAGAGGGAGGCACTGGGCTGCAGTCCTCGCCACGCTTTCGTGGGAGGAAGCCCCATTGACTCTAATGGGGCTTACTTCTGAGTAGACATGCCTAGGCTTGGGCTCTGAGGCTGCAGTCCTCTCCACACTTTCCTGGGAGTAAGCGCCATTGACTCTAAGGGGACATACTTCTGAGTAGACAGGCATAGATTGAGCTCTAAAGCTGCAATCCTAATCCACACTTTCCTGGGAGTAAGCCCCATTGACTATAATGGAACTTACTTCTGAGTAGACATGCATAGAATTGTGCTTACAATCTTAAGAGTATGAAAAGGTGAAACCGTGAAAGGTGCAAAGATACTGTGGTTTTTAAACAAATTGATGCATATATTTAAAAGAAAACAACAGAGCATCACAGATTACAGCTGAAGTGGGATATATGTGAAAGTAGAGTAGAGCTGAATTCCTCAGGACAAACGGCAGTATTCTACTAAATAGAACATGTTATTTTAAAAAGCTGCAAACTCAGACATACAAGAAAGCAAACATAAAATGCATCTTCAGCTATAGTTCCAAAGGTGAACACCACAGAATGACTGTGTAATCCTAGGAATGCCTACTTAAATGTCTTATTGAGATCACTAGGACTTACTCCCAGGTAAATTTGTATAGAATTGCAACCTAAAACAGAACAAAGTGCCCTTGTTACCCAAGTGATGGGTGCTCAGTATGTTGTCACAACTACCTTCGCTGTGGCTGTGTAAACCACCAAAATGGTCTTTCCAAACTGGATAAATGTACAGAAGATGGCAAAAAGTAAAAATGTTATGCATATTGTAACAACACCCCTGCAATTACATGGCATGAAAGAATAATACAACTGGACCCTGTGTTATGACTAATAATTCACCAGAGGTATTACTCTTTTCCTGTTGCAGATGTTTATACAATCTTACTGCTATGACAGGTGGTAAGATCAGTCTGCCCAGAGTCCCAGACAAATAAAGTGGATGATGATTCATAGGTGATTGGATAGGCAGTGACCTGAGGGAAATGTTTCATCCTGGGATACAGAGAAAAACCTGCAGTCTTATATGCACTTATCTGGGAGTGTCCCATTGAACTCAACAGCATTTATATCTGAATAGACCAGTGGTTCTCAAATTGTCAGTCTGTGGCCAACCAGTGGGTCACAACCCAATTTTTGGTGGTTCCCAAAACTGATAGGGAGATTAGGCTATGTGCATTAAGGGTTAAACAACTGCTAGTTGGGGGGAGCACTGCTGCCCAGTTACCATTATAGCTACAGTGGACTGAGCAGTGGATAAAGAGATTTTTTCTTTAGTTGGGTCCCAGTGCTAAGAAGTTTGAAAACCACTGGAGTAGACATACATAGGATTCCACAGAAAGTGAGGGAACTTTCCACATGAGAGACATCAAGAAAGACTGGAGGGAGACCTTCAACAGGCAGTGCATCACTTCAAGGGAAGCACTGCACAGAGATCAATTCTTTTCTATAACATCTTGGTTGTCTCAAATATCTCTTGAAATTGGATATACTGGAGAACACTGCAAGGTAAGATATGCAAAAAGAGAAAACATCCTTCCTTCAGTTTGAGGAGGACCTCTTGATCCTGCACAAAAGAGTAACAATGGAGTGAAGCTGTACATTTTTACTATGAACTTACCTAATTTTGTATTCTTGTTCTCTGTCAATTGGGTAAGGCAGTCTGTAGAAAGTTTTGTTTTCATTATACTGCATATGCAACACTTCACATGAAGTGGCTTTCGAAAAACACTTCTAAGCCATCTTGCACTTCTGAAATACATATGGTGTTATGCAATATGATATTTCTAGGGTAGCCCATGTGCGGGAACACATGCTTGCACATAAGCAAACAACTGCTATTAAAGACAATGAAACAGTGCGCTGGCTGTGAAGATTATTCTCTCCTATTATTCCAAATTGCTTCATTGCTTTGACAGAGCAACTTGCAAAGTCAACTGACCATAATTTATTATAGTGAAAAAAATAAGGAATGGTGCTAGGTGTTTTGTGACCACATGTTCAACTTTGTTTGTTTGTTTGTTTTTAAAGCTGGCAGTGAGCCTATTTCCTTTTCTGCTGACTGGCCCCTCCTCCTATTGCATCTGTTTTCAATTTCTGATAAACAACTCAAGCCAGATTTTTCTCATACTGTCAGAGCTCTGCTTGGATAGAGTTCCTGCATGTTCAGAATAGGTTGATACAATCTGCTTTGCTAATAAATAATTATTGTAGCATAATTGCATATTCTGGATCCATATTATTAGAAAATGCTATCCTATGTAATTTATTTCAAAATATATGAAATATATTGATTCAGATGCAGCTATGATGCAGAAGAAGAGCACATTAAATGTCTTGTCATTAGAGAAAAATGAATGAGTAATGTTAAGTTTGCACTGTTTAAAAGTACCAGGTCTACAGTGTTTATCATACACTATCATTTTGGATATCTTTTGGATTTGGATCAAGAAATAAACATGTGGATCAGTGCACACTTCCTCATGGGACATGAGAAAGTGGTGCTGTGAGAAAGAATGGAGTCTGATTTGGAGGAACATATACCTGCTTGACTCTCCTGCAATAATTATGAAAGTATGTCATTAAAACAGGCAGTGTTATTATAATGCAGTGGTTCTCCAACTGGGGCATCATGACATCCCAGCCTGAGAGCCCTGGCCACTGCCCCCTTAAGCAGTGAGGGAAGGCAGCAACACAATCCCCAGATCACATCACTGTGGGGGCAGGGGGGCTTTGTTTAAACATAACTTACCTTCTGACAGAGTGGGGGGGCGGGTTTGTGGGGAGTCCTGCAGAGTGCTCTGCAGGGCTCCCTACAGCTGGCAAAAAGTGAAAGTAACAATCATGATCCACTTCCAGGTTGCAATCGCAAAACCAGAAATAAGTTGCAATTGCAACTTTCACTTTTTACAAGCTGGTCAGAGCCCTGCAGAGTATCCACGGGCTCCCTGCACCACCACCCCCATATCCTGGCAGGAGGCAAGTTATATTTAAACAAAGCTCAGTGCTCCTGCAGCAGTGCAATCCTGGAGATGTCCTCCCTGCCTTTTTCCCTGCCCCCACAAAGACTCATCTCTCAAGTTTGAGAACCCCTGTTATAATGGAAAGAATAGATCCTTGTGATTAGAGCAACCTGAAAAAAATGAGATTAATTTCCAGCAAAGTCTCATGCAGAACCCATGTCTCTAAAGGGAGAAGGTGCAGTTCCAGTACATAAGTAACAGTTCCAAATACAAATAAAGTGAAAATTGTCTTCTGGTGAAAGTAAATAGCTCTGCCTGCACTTCTATCCACACTTATCCAGGAATAAGCCCCATTGACTATAATGGGATTTACTGCTGAGTATATAATGCATAGGACTGGGCTCTGACAGCCCAATCCTATCCACACTTTCCTGGGAGTCAGCCCCATTGACTCTAATGGGACTTACTTCTGAGTAGACATTCATAGGATTGAGCTGTGAGTCTTAGGGATGCAAGCCCCCTTAGGGAACACTAAGCTGAGAGTAAGTCCCATTAATATAGGAACTTACTTGTGAGTAGACTTATACAGGATTGTAATCTAAGCTTTCAAAATACAGAGGGTTATAAGACTAAACACACTTTTCACTATTAGATGGTTCGATCCATATCATGGTTTGTGAGTGATCACCAAATCATGATTTGTTGTTTGAAGTAGGTTGGTAAACTGTGGTTTGGTATTACATCCAAGTTGACCTACTGTGGTTTGGGATAGTGCTGTGTTATTCAAACTATGCGGCACAGTTCTTTAGGGAGGCATCAGGAACTCAAAGGGGAGGCTCAGGATGTCCTCTCACAGCGATACAGTCACACCCCTGGGCAGAATAGGAGCCCGTCTTCTGCCTGTCTCTGTGCCTCCGTCAGCTGCAAGAGTGGCTGCTGCCACCCTGCTCTCTTCTCCCTCCACTCTGAGGCTGCCGCCTTCTGTGTTCGCTGCATGTTGTTTGCAAAGCTCTTCAACCCCCATCTGGCAAGTACCAAGCATGTTCACTTTGCAGTCCTTGTCCTTGCTGACAGTCAGAAAGAAACTCTCCTTGATCCTTGTCTGGTTGGTTCCTAGTTCCCAGCCTAGGATCTCTTCTCATCAAAGTGAAATCTCTCTTTTCAACCCCTCCCTCTTCCACTCCCCCCTCTTGATCTCCAAACCTTCCCGCTTTCCTCCCCCTCCCCTTAAAGTTATTTCCATGCAGTTGGCAAAGGGGGAGGGGAGAGACAAGCACACACTTTACTTGGCCAGGAGCAGGAAAAGGGTACTGTTTTTAAAGTGATTTATTAATCTTGTTGTTTGACTGAAGAGGAAAGGCTGTATTTTTTAAAGTGATGAATCTTGCTATTTGAAGGGAATACTTAGCCATTGATGAAGTGATTGCCAGCCCAATCCTATCCACACTTTCCTGGGAGTAAGCCCCATTGACTCTAATGGGACTTACTTCTAAGTAGACATGCATAGGCTTGAGCTGTGCAGCTCCTAGTATAGGAGACAAATCAGCTTCCTAACCAAACCCCTATCGGCTCTGATATATTTTCATGGTCTATTTTTGTTTTCCCCACCAGCTGCTGGAAAAATTTCCATTTCATTTAATTAATGAAGGGTTCAATCCTATCCAAGGAGAATGGGAGAAATGACTAGTTGGATTGGGGTCCACAGGGGTGTGTGTGTATAATGTTGGTCAGACTGGTTGTTCACAAAGTTCATTTGATAAAACAATTCTATTGGTATGCTTACAAAGTTAAAAAAAAATGAGTCTTCCTGGCCCAGACAAAATCTACCTACTCAAGCATCCTGTCTCCAACAGTGATCAGCAGCTGGTCATTTATAAAGCATGTATATTGCTGTATATTAATAATACTGTATATTTTTAAGATCTGCATTTAATTAATGATATTAATATTAATATAGTTAATATTTCTGACCACTTCCTGTTTAATGATGTCACTTCCAGCCCTCAGCAACATTATGGGGAGTCATGGCCAACAGCCACGGGGGTCAAGGGAGCCACTGGCCGGAAAAGTTTGAGTACCACTGGGATAGTGCATTGTCCTTGGAGACCACTGTTGCTTGCAATAGAATCTAGTGTTTCTTGGGGAAGAAAAACTGCAGAAAGCAAGATTTGCCTGGCATGGCAAGCACGGTTTGGAGCCTAAACTACAGTTAGCACAAGCCATGGTTTGCCATTAAGTCTGAACCAACAGAGTGCAACAAAAGTGTTTAATAGCTGCTTTTCCTAGGGGGGGGGGAAACGACTCACAATGTTTCAACGGGCATTTGGAGCAAAAAAAATCCTGAGGGGGGAGAAGGATGTTTAACCATTTTCCACCTACTACTTTGCAGCAAACTGGTCCCAAACTTTTCACAGCCTATGGGTTGCAGTTGCAGGAGTTACAAATAACAGGGTCAGGGGTCATGCCTGACATGCGACTCTTGAAAATTCTCCACTTTGGTCCAGGGTTAGAATCTAGGTGACAGTTCAAGAGAGGAACTGCCAGCTCTGCCTTGGCAGCAGTGGTAAGATAGAAATGAACCTGGGAATGGCGACAGCTGTCTCTTTACACATGAGAAGTATTTTTGAATGGTTGTTAGCATGCCATGGAAGTGAAAAAAACCCCAGGAGGCCTGGCATTCTGAGCTTGCAGTTATGTGAGCTGTGTTCCACCCAGCGTTGTCCTGAAAAGGGGGTCAATCTCCAGGCTGCCTTCTCCTACAGTCAGGTTCTTAACCCAAACCTAAAATGGGCTGTTCCCACTCAAGAGGGTGGGAATAGCACTAATGTAGCACTACCTTCACTTTCCTCAGGAGTACTTGGGGGAGAGACAGATTTCAAGAACATCGTTGCATGGATTCAAGATGTGTCTATTATTGGCCTTTAGCTGTCTTCAAGTGGGTCAGCAACTTAATCTAGCTATGCTGTGTTACAAGCAAGAGGATTTTCCTGGAATGTTCTGTTCCAAAAACTCCAAGAAATTGGAACTAAAAAAATACATACACCAAGCCAAAAAAAGAAAACGGCAGATGTATTGTGCAATATTGGTCTAAGAAGATCTAAGCAAAATTTTGCAAATAAAGTATTTCTGGATTGTAGTCTGGAAGATTCTAGCAATTATTCAGGTGAAAGCAGTCAGGAAAACATTAGCAGACTCCTACTGTAATCAGCTGAATACTAGATACCGCTTACCAGTCTTGCTGGCTAAGGAAAGCCTTGTTGTGTTATTAATCTGGAAATAAAATATTAGCTAACAAATAGTGTCAAATATTTTGTGAATACTCCAAATATTTTAATTCATCAGGTGAGTATTAGACATCACAATTTATAATATTAAGCAATTATTATGCATGTTTAATGAGAGACATCAACATTCACATGTCTAATAAGAGACATCAACTTTCACACTCGGAGGGAGCAACTATTTCATCTTGAGTTGATTATGAGTGCTATATATAACAGGTTGAAACTGTTGCATGCTCACTGAAACCAGAACACGCATTTTTCTAACTTAGTATCATTTAAAGTTTATTTTCATTTGTGTTACAGGTGCAATAACCCAAGTTCAGAGCCCTAGTCCATGATGCACTGTGCAAACACTCAGGCTCCTAGCCTTGATATGATTGAATAAACAACAGAGAGAAAAGGTTTCTGCTTGCAAACTAAACTATTATCTACAGGCATTGACGCAATGGTAGAAGGGGTCCACATGTATTCACCTGTCTGAGGAATCTCTTCAGGGAAGTGGCTCCTATATGCCTGGAGAAAGTGTGAATAGGGTGTAAATTGATGAGGAAGAGAACACATGTTTGAAAACGTTGCCAAGAACAATTCAAAATATAGCCTTGGTAGGTCCCCGGACAGAATGGTTCTAGGGAAATAAAAGATCATACGAAAGAGAAAAGAGTTTCAGCTTTTCTTTTGATGGTGCATTTTTTTCTTAGAACAAGAGACCTAAAACACTGATGCTGCTATGCATTCTGTTTGGAATGATTACAGCCAGTCAGAATGTACAGGCTTTGATAGTCTTCTCTGATTGAAATTTGGTGGGAAGAGTGAAATTACCAAGTTTTAAGGGATGCTTTGAGAGAATATGAGGGAAGCTTTGGTATGCGGGGGTGGGGGTGGAGGAAGAAACATAATAGGGGCTTCTGAGAGAGATCTGATTTTATGTTTATCTTTTGTCTTCCTATATTTAAATTCTGTCTTCCTAAAACCCTTCTTTGTTCCACTGTGCTTGAGCTAGATTGTGAGCCTTTCAGGGCTTCAGATCCATCTCTTTTAAGTGTAACTGCTGTTTCCTCATCCCAAGACTTTGGATGGGATAGGGTCGCCAGCCATGATGAGTCAAATCTTTACATTTCCCAAATTGGCTGGCATTAGTTCAGCTTGTGGAAAAGGGCAGAGTGCCTTTTCTTTCAGGGTTTGTTAGAATAAACTTGACTTTTGTCACTGCCCAGAGCACTTGGACAAAGGGCCTCAAATTTTTCTCATCTCTTGCTTGTTTAGCATGAACAAAGCTCAGTCACCAGCTTTAAATCAACAACTAGTACCCAGCCAGACCATTCATGCTCTTTCCAGTAATCACAGGAGAATGTGTAATCAGGCTGACAGCCAGCAACTGGACCTTTCTGCAACATGAATAGAGTAACAACAAGCACAGAGCTCAAAGCCATCAAGATATGAACAAGCTGTGTGTGTGTGTGTGTGTGTGTGTGTGTGTGTGTGTGTGTGTGTGTGTGTGTGTGTGTGTGTGTGTGTAGATGTTTTACAAGGTGCCTCATATGAACACTGTGCCCTTCTTGAATTAAACAGAGAAGGCAAGCTGTGAGGTAGGATTGTTGTTCACAACATCTTGATGATTTTGGTGGAGAAAAGGTTGCATTTTATATTTCTGTGTATAGTACGGTAATGGCAATTGCTGTTTTCCATACTTGTTTAAATCACCTACATACCTAACCTCTATTCACATATACTGTCTGAGATGCTACTGGTTTGAGTTACTGACCCTATCCATAGGAAGCAATTAGAACTCTCATAGTCATTCTTTTCAGGCTACCACCTTCACCCCTATGCTAGAGGCAGCACTTTTGATGCATGACTCAGGCATGTGGTGAAGGATGGTGGCCAAATACATCCTTGGAGACAGATGAGGGAGGGCCTTCTTAATTTTTCATAGAAGAAACAGTAAGAAAGTGGAACAGTTGGGACATCAAGTGGACCAAACAGAGACTGTCTACATTTTGCCTTGGAGAAGACACAGAACTTAAGACCCTTTCTGTCCTTTGATTTAGTGACAACCAATGGCAGTAGCTGATCATCTTTCTGTGTTGACTCTCCCCTCTGAGAGAGTGGGATGGGGAGGATAGTCATGTTAATATGTTATTGTGTGCGTATAGACTAAGGGCCCAATCCTATTCAGTGTGCACCCGCTCACTTCTGGTGTGCACTGTTGCAAACGTGCCATAAGGCACATTTGTGGGTCCTAGCACCAGTGGAATGTCAGTGCTAGCCCAGCCCAGGCTGGTGCTGGACTAGCGCTGGTGGAGCACTGGAGCTCTGCCACACAGCGGCCGCATGGACAGCCAGGCAGTGGAGAGGTAGGTGGGGGCATGGGAGGTGGAGGGAGAATGGGGAGGAAGTGTGCTAGGGGGAGGGAACAGGGAGGGAGGGAGGTGGTACAGGTGGAGCTTCTCTCAGCATGGAGGCTCTAAATTCAACACCAACATCGTCCTAGAATTGAGTAGCCCCATTGCACGCCTACTCACTTTATCCGGGAGAAGGCGACAAAAGTCCCCTTCTCCCTAGGAGGTGTCAGCAGCTGCCTGGGGGGCGCTGGATACAGCGGCAGCCATTTTCTGCCCTGCTGCAGCCTCACATGCCTGGCAGCTCAGCATTGGGCTGCCCATGTCACCTGTAATACTATTGTACTTTGAGGCTTTGTTTTTTGAGCTATTATGGTTGTTTTCGTCTTTGAGTGGTGGTCTTGGTTTTATTTAGAGTGCTAAAAGCCCTTTCAGAGTATAACTACTTGGTTAACAAAATATTTTAAACAATAAGAAATATGTGGAAATGAAGCCATAAAGATATTTATCTGTTGCCATTGCCCCAGGCCCACTGGCCAGAGAGACATGCAAAATAATGGCTTCAGGGTGGGTGGACAGAGATGCAAAATAGTGAGTCTGAGAGCAGAGCTAATTCCCCTATTGTACCCCATGGACCATACACTGATACACATTAGGAAAGCTCTGTTCTAGAATTTGTTAACTCAACCAAAGGCCATGCGCACTGTCCTGGACTGAAATATGTGTATTTATTTAGGTGATTGACCTCAGTGCTGTACCACTATCAGATTCAGATTCAGAATCTGACTATCATTAGACTGCTTGCACAATCCAGTTCACACTGTTGTTTATTATTTTTTCCTGAGTGCATTTGTACAGTTATACACTCCAAAACAAGTTGATTGCATGATGCCAAATATGTAATCAAATCACAACCTATGTGCAAAAGCAAAAAAAAAAATTATTGGGAGAGAGAAATGTTACCTAGATGCCCGATACGATGACCATGCCATGAAGGATTCTGATAGTGAAGAGTTCCACAAGTGTTCATAGAACAATTATTGTAAAAACTCATTTGAAATAAAGATGAGTTTAGTATAGATGGCCTATATGAACCGTCTTGTGAGAGTCGGTGTTGTGAGAGTCAGTGAGAAAGGAGGTATACAAATACTGTAGTTACTACTACTACTACTACTACTACTACTACTACTACTACTACTACTACTACTTGTCCTTCAGTAATCCAGAAGGTACAAAATGCTGGTGATAGGACTCTAATTTTTAAAAGAAACTGAATACTTCTGTTAGGCCTTTATGCTCACTCTAGGACACACACTACTGTTAATAAAGTTCAGGAGGGTTAATACTGTATTCTTGGTTGATCAAACCCTTTTTTCTCTTTTTTAGAGATGAAAATTATCTGGGGCCAATTTGGTAAATAATCATGTATTTGTATTGTCTCCTGAAGTTCACATCATTGAATGACGGTTTATTTCCATTCAAATCAACTTTTGTCTTGTAGATAAAGAGTTTTTTTTTTTGGGGGGGGGGGAATCCCAAGTACCGTATCTTTCTTAGATTGCATCTACTTAAAGTTCTTCAGAGAGAGAACCATTGCAATAAATATGCAATGCTTGCGCAGTGACTTTTTTACACACATACACACACGCCCTGGAAAAATATTATGTAGGAGGTAGCAAAGCTGGATTTGAATAAGTAAGAGCTGGGTTCAAAATCTTATTCAGGGATGAAGCACTTACGAACAAATCACTCTAACCAGCCTCACAGGGAATTAAACAGGGAAAACACAAGCCCTAAGCTTCTGGGAGGAAAAGTGGGACACAAGTGTGTCAAGTGATGTCCAAATGAACCATCACAGTCATTTTTCTCAAGGACACTCATGGAATAAGGTCCCAACAGCCACTGCAGGAAGCAGCATTCACTGAAATCAAGCATAGTTTGGCTTGTGTCTTCTGCAGAAGAAAGTTTGTAAAGATTTTGTAAGGATACATGACAAGTGACAAAGATCAGGAAACACAGTTCTTGCCATTACCTGCTATTCACTCATTTACTGTTTGGCGAGAGTGACTTCAGATAAGAAGAGTAAAGTCAAATGCTTTCTAGCAGCAACAAAGTACAACATTGAGCCAAAATGCTAGCACTCCTCAAATATAGCTTGTGAAGAACAAAACATCACAATTCCAGTAAGAGTTGCCCCTTAAGATATTCAGTGGAAGCATGCCAAATGTATATTGAAAAGAGGAAAATTCCATACATGTGGTTTTCCTTAAGAGCACCAAAACTATTCTAAAACCAACTGTTACCAGAGAGTCCAATTTCCAAAATGTCACACACAGTGGACTGGCATATTCCAAGGAGTCATTCTGAATACCACACAGCAAGAAAAGCTCTCAGGGCCACTAAACTCAAAATACAATGAGCAACTCATTTATAGGACAAGAATTAAAACTACAGGCGCCCACCACTTACCAACGGTTCATTTAACCACCAACCGCATATAAGATGGTGGTCAAAGCACAATAAAGATCTTCTTAATGAGGCAATCTTGTCTCCCATAGCTTGCAGCAGAGTGTCTGTTTACATAACAGAGGCTCTTAATGCAAAGAAAAGGCAATCTATCTCCAGTAGCCTGTGCAGCCAGCTAGTGTCTGGCAGGGAGTGTCTGTTTATACAACAAAGGCAGTAGACTGAACTGAATGTTCACTTAATGATCTAATCACATAACAAAGGGGATTGGAGAATGTATCCATATCATTAAGTGGTGCACACCTGTATATACAGGTACCCCCTTATCTGTGGGGGATATGTTCCGGCTCCTCCCCAAAACTGGATACACAAAACTGTGGATAAAAACAAACCCTGTATTTGTAGTTGTGAGAATTTTGCAGCAAACTGTTAATGGCTGTGGCTCCAAAGCATTCTAGGGTAATAACTCAGCCATGCAAGGCATTCTGTGGACTGCCAGTACAGGGGGCTGCCAATACTTCACTGTCTGCAGAATAGTTTGTTTGCCCTCCAGTGACAGGAGGGCAAACAAAACAAAAACAGTGAATCATGAGCACAGTGGGAAGGGAATTTGTGAACCACAGATGAGTAAAACCATGGATAAAGGACCCACAAATTTGGGGCGGGGGGTACTGTACATGAGGACAGCTTTCTCTTTATATGGTTTCTGGCAGGATTTAAAAACACACCTGTTCCATTTGGCTTTTGAGTAGGGAGGATGCTCCTAGGGCCCCTTTTTAAATCACTGTGCATAGGTTATACTCTATGCCAGTGGTTCTCAAACCGTGGGTTGCGACCCACTCGGTGAGTCACAAACCAATTTCAGGTGGGTCCCCATTTTTTTCAGTATTTTATTTTTAATTTAATAGACTTGATGCTTCCATGGTATGTGACTGCATTTGGGGAAAATATTGCAGATCTATACTTTTAATAGGCTACTCTGCATATGCTTTTAACAATGATAGGCAATGGGGCTTACTCCTGGGTATGTGTGGGTAGGATTGCAGCCTAGGATTGTTAAAAATTCTCCTGCTCAATGATGTCATTTCCTTTCATGACAGCACTTCTGGTGGTGTCCTGACAGATTATGTTTCTAAAAAGTGGTTGCCAGTGCGAAAAGTGTGAGAACCACTGCTCTATGCTGTTTTATGGTTTTATTGCTGGTTTTGTAATCTCTTCCTGTATTGCTTGTTTAGTTTATTGTACTTTTATGATATTTATTTCACTGTTGTACATTGTACATTGTACATCAGGTTGAGCTCTGGGGAAAAAACAGAACTCTTCTAAATAAATAAACAAGGCTTCGGACACAGCAGCCTGTTATGTTAGAAGCCTGGGCAAGATGACTCACACCCTTCACCTTGATTTAGAAGACTTAAAAAAACAGAAAAATATGTAATGGTCAATACTGAATGAAATTATGAAAATGGAAGACTAATGAATCAGCTATATTTCTATGTCAGCAGCAGTGTGAGGTTAAAAAAACAGATCCTTTCAAAAGTGGCAACTGATAGTGGGTGGGTGTGAGAGTCAAAACAGCAGGAAATGAAAAGGACACAGAGACTCCATGTTCTGTGCTGTAACTAATTCTGCCTTGCAGCAGAAGCAGTTCAGAAGGTATTCCCTGGGATAATTCAACAAAAGGAATTCTGCCTTCACTTGAAAAATCATCTGTTAGTCCTCCCATCTCTTGAATCTATTACTAATTCCTTTATTAACATCAAGTTCCATCAACATGTCATGCAAGGGGACAGTACACCTAGTCGTGTGGCATAGCTGCATATTCATGTGCTTCCTGTCAATTAGTGCCTGCCTTTTCACCATTGTATCACACAAATGCTTTCCAAACACTGTGACGGAAGGCATGGAGTGGAGGTCAAGGAGAACAGGAACCCAATTTGAGACACTTGTGCATGTTGTGCAGGCCTACCCCCCCACCCCCACCCAACAAACAATCCCTCTAAATTTATGACAAAACACTGGGTAAATTTAACTGAACAGTTACAAATGAACATATAAAATTTAATAGCTCTTGCTTTCCAATAAATTTTCAATTACATAGACATTAAGTCGTAGACAGACCACAATCAGCTTGAGAAGACATTACAAATATGGCTATGGTGAAACACCCCAGGTCCCACAAAATTAATTGGCACAAAATTATCCTCCCCCCCCCCCATTATGCAGTTCCACTTTCAATAGTAAAATCTCAATTTTCTACAGACTAAAAATGTGCATTTGTATACAAATTCTCTTGCCAAAGTAACTTTTTCCTATGAAACCATCTGTGGGGACCCAAACTGCAGCAAATTCAAAGTTGGAGTTTAGTAATAAGATTTGTTGCACAGTAGATGTTTGGTGAAAGACTCATCAAAATTTTCTTTGTGAAGAGTTCTTTTGCACTCATTTCTACCTATACTGTACAGTATATTTTGCATATTTCTTCAGGAGTCAGCTATTAGGCAACTTGCATGCTGAAAAAAGCACAGACAGTGGAGAAGCAATTGCAGTGTTCACTAACCAACATGATTTTCAACACAGCAAAGAGCATTATGCTCAATTTACAAGCAAAGCTTTGTATTAGTATTAACAAGGCAAGAGCTGGTCTACACATTAACCTTCATTATCTGGATAGTAGGTTTTCTGTGAAGCCTTCTCTGCTCTGCTGCTCTTAACATGTAGCATAACTCAAGAGATGGTTTCATTATGTGAAGGATTTCCACATGTGCCCCACATATTTCCGATGACTAGTACAGGAAATGCTCCATGCAATCTAGAAACTGCATAATGAACTGTGTTACATTTTTGGAAAAGAATGGAGAAAACATGTAGCTATAATAAGTGATATTTGTGTGATAATTATAATGTCTAAGTATTATCCAAGAGTAGGTGGAAAGCAGATTGAGCTCCATTGATACTGCTCACTTCTGTAGGAGCCCTTTTCTCTAGAAATGCCAACCTTTGTTCACTCACTTTTATGTAGGGTCTGACAGTGTTACCAGATTGTTACATTCCAGTTTTTTTTTCTGAAACATATTCTAGCATCTTCCTTTCTTTCTTGAGACCTAGTGATTTTCACAATACAATCAAATAGTAGCTCCAGTAAAATAAATATTTTTGCTTTTAAGCACTGTGATGCTTAAGTAAAAAGTTCCTGTTGGCAGCTTCTGCTCATTTTACTGCTTCCTATTGAGCAGGGTTGTGGGGTTGATGATTAATTGCCCCTTAATCAGCCTCTTTTCCCTGTGCAGGATGAGGGAGGGGGCGTTAATTACTATACATTATTTTTTCATTCATTTTTAAATTTCAAAATAGTGCCATTTCACTATTTAAAAAATGAAAATGAAATCATAAATTAAAGCCACCCTCCCACGAAGAACAGAGGCTAACAGACTGACTAAGGGGCAATTCACCAGGAATCCCCCAAGCAGGCTGAGTAGGAAGTAATAAAATGGACTGAACATTAAAAAGGAAATGTTGCTGCCAATGGGACTTACTTGTGAGTGAATATTCTAGAAAACTGTTGGCTATGGGGAAGGACATTGCTGGCTAATATAGAACTGTATGACATGCTGTGTGGAGCCACCATTTTAATTCTGCTTCCAGCTAACTGCAGAAAAGCAATATCTCAGGAGTAGTATGGAAACAACCACTGTTGGAAGAAATATTCTTATGTTTTAACAATAGGTACATAAAAGGCCTTTTAACAACCAACACCTATTTAAAATTCACATTTGGATTTAAGGCATATGTACCCTGTCCTTCAGCTGACAGAGATCCCAGAGCAGCTTATATAAAATCAAAACTACAACAAAGGGGGGGGGGTTTAATGCTTTCCCTCCTCCTCCTCATAGGGTAGTTGGTGGTTCAGTGGCCTCTGTGAGGAACAGGAGCTAAGAGCTCAAAAAGCATCAGCAGGTGAAGAAATAACAAAAGGAACTTTTGAAGTATTTGACAGTGCTATGAAAGACTGAAACAGCAATGTGGACATTGCTGAGGATGGACAGCAGCAGTGTTTATGCTTCATGTGTATGTGTAGCTGTTGTGTTAGGCCTATTACCACCAAAGACCCAATATTGCCAGAGTGAAGTGGCTGCCACCAAAACCAGAAATGTGGAGGCCTAATCATAGAGGAAGCTGTTGGAGTGACACCAACAGTGTTAGGTCCCCATGACGTTTCTGGGTTTGACACCAGCCATGCCGTTGCATGTAAAAACCTGAAGTTGGTCAAAGTCTACCACATCTAGTCTGCCACTTCAGATTCTTCATTTCTGAGGTAAATGAATATCTACAGTTCCACTAATGAAAGAGGCTCTCCGATTATGCCAAATATTAAACTGAGACACAATTTTAATAGTATTTGGCATCAAATCAGAAGACTGAAACAGTTTCCATTCACTCTCATGGCAACCACAAACAGCACAAACCATAAGAGTATATATCCATAAAAGTCAGTGAGCAAAAGAGAGTCATATACTACCACTGAAGCAACACAAGACAGTCACAGAAGTATAATGGTGTTTCTCTTGAAATGACAAAATTATGTGATAAAAGTAATGAGTGGACTTGGCAGTCCAAATGAACAGTGGGCTGACAAGAAACCAGGCCACAGTGAAGCTCAAGAGAAAAAAACCTGTCAGACTGGCTTATGTCCTGAGGTACAAGACTTCAAAATCTTAATTTCACATATGCTATGTTACCTACTACTCCTCAAACATGGAAGAAAAAGATGACACTGCACTTTCTGCTGCTATACCACATTGATACATTACCAGTAACCTTGAACTTCAATATAAGGAGTTAGACTTGGCTCCTGATAACAAGAGATTAAATATGCTATGCAATAACTAATAGGCAATTCCTCTTTATGAAAGACTGAATATGCTCAGTACAATTTAGAACTGAAACTGTTTTGCCTCAATATTTCTATATACAACATAGTATTTATTTATTTCCCACCTTCTCCGCAATGGGCACACAAGGCAGCTCAGATGAGCTTCAGACAAGCTTCATTGCAGATACTCGCTTTCTCTTATATAGATAGTACACACATATCTTTATATACGGTATTTTATATATTATAATATATATGACTTATATGTACACATTTACAACCCTTCAAAACATATTGCACTTATATACAAAAACAGCTCATCAAATGGGATTCATACAATAATTAAAAGGAAGTTCTTCATAAAGCAAGGCCATTTTTCATTCCTAAGAAACTGGAGAAGTAAAAATTTATAACAATATGCCTTGTTCAGCAGTAAACTTAGAGTTCAGTTCCACACCTGTCCAGAACTTCTGCAAGCATCAGTGAGAGTTTTGTAGTGAGAAACAGCCCTGTAAGGGACTATCACTATGATGATGATGAAACCCACACACATATTTAATGGGCAAGCAGATGTGCAGGTAATGTCACAAAACACCATTTGCTAGTGCTTTAGTAAAGTCTGCTTCTCTGAATCATTAAAAATTTTTTTAAAAAATATTTTGTTCACCTATCTCAAGTGAAGTGTTGCTGCCAATATGAGAGAAATGTGAATGTAGCATCAATCTTGTCTGAACAACAAAATGTATTCTTCCCTAGAAGAATAATGGCTTCTCTCCTAGAGATACATGTAATCCTGAGGACAAAAATAACTGAGAGATTTGAGTTCACAACCTTCGTTTAAAATCCAGTCAAACGACCTAGGTTTTAGATCTCAGTGAGAGTGAGTTTGTAAGATCCAGCAGCCTCTTCAATCTGTAACTGGAACGTGTCTTCATTGGAATAGTGTTTCACAATGTTATCATCCATATTCACTAAGATGCTGAGAAAAGAATGTAAGGAAGTATCAAAAGCAGAATATATTCACGCTTAATAGAAATACATTGAAGGCAATAGCACAGAGCAAGTTAGACCCCATGGACATCATTATTGACTAAACCAGCCTAACAAAATACACTTCCGTGAAGAGCAAAACAGGACACAGATCTCAGGTGGGAAATTACATTCTGCCCCGAGATGCTCTTTGCTCCCCTGTCAACTGAAGAAAACACACACCACAAAATGTCTTTTCAGATAGTGACTGAGAATGCAATCTAATCAGCTTTCCAGCACAGGCATAGCTGTGCCAGTGGGGCATGTGCTGCACCCTGCAGTTGGGGGGCAGTCATGGAGGCCTCCTCAAGGTTAGGTAATGTTTGTTCCTTTACCTCGGAGTTACATTGCCCTTATGTAGGATTGTGCCCTGAGTCTTGTTTCTAGCAAACCACAGAGCATATTGACAGCAAAATCAGAAATGTTAGATGGACTCAGTTGACCTATTAGAAATGGAAAGCATGATTACTGAATTCAGAATATCTTTTTTATGCCCACAAGTTCTTTCTAACCTAATTCTCAGTTGGTAGAGCCCTATCCTCTTTCTGTTCATAGTGCAGGTAAGCCAGCATGGGGGAGTAACAGGGGGAGGAATATGGGAGTGTGTTGGAAGAGGAAGGGGTGAACCTGACAGCAAGCCGTACACGCAGATCTCCCTTTTTTTTCCTGGTACACAGACCACCAAAATGGCTAATGTATGTCTGAAGAGACCCATAAGTGGCCTGTAGCATATGCAGAGGTAAGTAAAAATTTTTACTTGCCCCATCTTTGCCTTCAGGTTGCTCCCCACCACAGCAGACAGAATGCACCTTTTTTGGTGTGGCTGAATACTATAGCATGGCAGGGATAGGACTGGGCAGTTATTTATCCCAGCTCCCCAATGATCTTTGGGAACTGTAGTTTTCTGACAAGACTAAGGAGATAACACTGAAAATCCCCAAAACTAGCAGGCTCACGAAATAGCTTATTCCTCAGGTTTCAAAGGGGTAATATTATGATAGTTGAACAGTTTACAATTTATTTAAAATTTGTAAGTGTGGTGCTGCTTCAAGACTATAATCTGCCAGGGCTGGCACTGTGCCCTTTTGTGTTCTATAAAATATGTAACACACTATTCGTGCTGAAGAAACATTGAAAAACAGCTTGTTTTGTCATATTTACAGCCCAATCCTATCTAAATGTTAGGATGTGCGCTGGAACAGTGCAGGGGTGGAGGATGGGTGGGGATATGGTGGAATAGGGAGGAGATGGGATGGGGATGGATGGATCAGGCATGGGAGGGAGAAGGATTGCCATCGCTGACATAGCCAAACCCTCTTTCCGGGCCTGATCAGCCTGCATGGATCTATGAGGACTTGCACATCTGAATCGACCCATTGTGACTGCTGGAGCTTACCTTGAGGTAAGGGAACATCTGAACCCTTACTCCTAGGAGACATCCAGCATCCAAAATCCCCCATGGGATGCAGCAGTAGCTGCACCAGAGATTTAGATATGAGTGGGCTTTCAGAATGTGCAGCTGTGGTTTCACTTATAATTTTTCCAACAATAAATTTAAGGAAACAAAGTGTAATACAAGGAAGGAAAACATGATGAACCCAACTCCATTAGGCAGGTGGACAGCAGGTGGGTGATAGAAAATGTTGAACTGTTCTAGCCTGTTACTCTAGCTATAGATGCGAGTGCCATAACACAATCAGTGTATACAAACCCCTAAAGCGGAGAATCAAGCCAACACAACTTAACAAGGTTTTCTCAGTTTTCAGCATTTCTAATTACTTCTGCAGCATAAGTTATGTTTATTAAATACTGTATATATTATTATTATTAAATGCGGTATGTTGCAAGTATATAGACAATGTACACGTTAACCATTTAGAACAAGGAATGCTGTGAAACCGTGCATTGGGTTTTTCTTGTGATCCAAAACTTCAGATCCTGTCTTGCCAAGTCTCTAAGAAAGTCCATTTCATTTTCTGGGCTTACTCTAATTTAGGGTATTTTGACAATGCTGAGCAGAATGTTCCCATCCCTTCCCATGCAATCAAATGGAAGAAGAGAGGATGGCCTGATCTTTCTATGCAAAAATTGCTCTTTCCTTCACCAGACTATTTGTTACTGAAGGGTAAAACTTTGGACAAATCTAGTTTTTCTGTTCAGCAGCTCAGGGATCCTACAGTGAAGCTCACTAGGGATTAACATTTCTCATCCAGATTCTATGAGACAATTGTATTCATTGCAACTTGAAACTTGGGAAAACTGCATTATCCCTATTTAAAACAGATTTGGTGTGCAGAAGATGCAGATCTCCGTATGAAAGTCAGTAGCATGCCTGGAGGGGGCAAGGTGTGCAAATGCCCCTGGTGCCAGGCTGGGGGGTGGTGGTGACATGCCACATCCACTCCCCCTGGCAGCCCCCGTGACACTCAGTTAGCATGCCGATATCAGCTTGCTAATCTGAGGGCTGCCCCCAAGGGCCACCCCAGAGGCTTTCTAAGGGTTGGAGAAGCCGCACACAGCCTCCCTGGCCCACTGAAGGCTTTGTAAGGCCTTCTGGAGGCCAAAAATAGTAACTTCCAATTTTTGGCCAAAAATTGTAGGGGATTATTTTCAGCCTCCAGAAGGCCTTACAAGGCCTTCAGAGGGTTGGAGAGTCTGCACACAGCCTTCCCAGTCATCAGAATGCCTGGAGAAAGGGAGGGAGGCAACTCCAGGTGGCACAGGGCACCTCTAGGTGGCTGCAGCACCCCTGGGAGTATGGCCAGGTGGGGAGTGGCTAGGAACACCACTGATGAATGTGAAATAGCTTGAGAGAGATTTTTTCTTTTTATCTGAAAAGCTGTACAAGGTTGCTATTTTAGATATACTCACCCTTTTTTACATTTCTTGAAGACTTTTCCAATTTTATCCAAAGGAACATCATATTTGTCAGATATCTAAAAACAAACATGGAAAACCATGAAACACATCTTTTACCAAACAAGAGACTATTTTCAAACAACTGTATACACTTTCTGTGGTTAGTTATATTCTTAACACTCTTAAGCTCATTTCAATGTTTTACTAAATCACAGCTTCCCTTACCATAGTTTAGATTTGAAACTGATGGTATTTGGGTGTCTCTCTCCAGACACCAGAAGGATATGTTCCTCAGGGGCTCTGTGCCTACAGCTCATCCTCCGCACATTGCCACACAAAGGAAACAGCTCTTGGGTTTCCTGAGCCTAAAGTACCAGGGTTTCCTATCCTAATCAGAAGATACATGTAATCAGTTATGAACTGTAAGGAAAGTATTTCTAATGAAACCCTAATCAAGCCTCCACTCCTGTGTATGTTTCACTGACAGCAGCTAGCCTGGGTAGTGGGAGATGTCTTTAAGATGGGGGGGCTACTTCCCCCTCTCCCTTCCAACAGAAACATGATTTGAGCTTCCATGATATATAGTTGCTTGTTTGCTTTTGTTTTGCTGTCCTCTCAGCACTCTGCTTCATCAGTTGTCTCTAACTTCACAAGGTTTCTTCAAATGCAAAAGGGTGGAACTTCTAGTTTTACTTAAAGCAGGGGTCTCTAAAATTTTTGGCTGAAGGGCTGCAACAAACATCTGGTACAGTGTCAAGGGCCGGAAAAAAATAATAAATACATTAGAGATGGAAGTTAGATGAATTAATAAATGGGCTCAAATGTCCAGGTTTTCTCCAAACACCAACACAGCCCAAAGCACACACTTGAACAGATCCCCATTCCCCCACCCCACCAGCACAACTCTGATTGTGTTTGGTCAACTGGGCCAGAGGCTCTCGGGATCAGAGGCTAGCCGTGGGCTGGATAGAGGCTCGCCGCAGGCTGTATCTGGCCCCTGGGATGGGGTTTGGAGACCCCTGACTTAAAGGGACTGCAAAAAGGAAGGAGCTCCTTCATTTGCACTGTCTCTGCAGATAAACCAGAAGTCCCATGCTTCTGAAGAAACCGCACAAGGACCACGGTAAGCAGGCAGATAATCTGCTTTCTGTTTACTGTTCACAGAGAGACAGTGGATCAATGCAGTCAAGGTCCATGGTGGGCTGGAGGAAAACAGTATCAGAAACAGACTTGGGCACCCTAAATCTGATACCCTGCAAACCACTCACTTCACCTAATGGATGGGCTGCCCTGATAGCAGTCTGTAGAAACCAGCAACAGCAACAATTGCAGCTTGTTAATGGGCAGTCCAATCCTAACGGTGGCAGTGCTGCTGGGTGAAGTGGTGCCAAAACGGCTACCACTACATCCAGTAGCATCACCAGGGCTGCCAGTGGTCTCCTTGGGAGAAGGGGACTTTCATCCCGTTCCCCCAGGGAAAGCTCCAGCTCTACAATGGGTCTTCTCAAGTCTGTGCCAGAAATCTTGCTGGCACAGATTTGACAGCCTCTGTGTCAGACTTCACAGCCCAACACAGAGGATAGGAACTGTTGAGCCTCCTGCCCCAGTTCCTCCCCCCGCCCTACCCTGAAACACCTTCCCCCGCCCCCACAGACGTTACTGCTGCCCAGAGCTCTTCCCTTGTTTGGGGCAGCATCCACCCAGTGCCAAGCGCAACATCAACTGGCACTGGACTGACATGGTGCTCCCTTCATGGAGGTGGCATAAACGTGCTTTACAGCATGTTTACGACACCAGTGCTGGTGAACCGCTCATACCACCAGCACTAAAGAGCTCAGGATTGCGCTCTTAGATATCAAGGCACAGTTTGTACAAACATGGTTTCCAAACCAGCATCAAACCATGATTTTCAGTTATTGTTTAGCCTGTCCATTCATACATCATACCAAGGTTGGTGAGCTCTATCACGTGCATAACGTTAATGCTTCTGTTTTTTCAACTCTATTCTATTTGATAGAACAACAAGTGAGCAAGCAGACCAAGGGCTTTAGTTCTAATGGCCACTTTCCAAGCTACTTTCTGGCTTTTCCTCTTCTACACAAGCAGAGTAGACAGATTTGAAATAAAACCAATCATTTTGCAGGCCAAACCAATGTAGCCAGGGCTGTGTATGGAGTCAGGGAAGGAAAGGACTTTAGAAAAGAAGAGACTGGGAAAAAACTTGACATTCATTTAATTGCAGAATTTCTTTAGCAATAAATAGTAAAGGGCCAGATGAAACCATGGCAAGGGAAAGGAGGTTCAGTAGTCTGTCCCTGTTGTGATTCTGATCCCCCACACACACCACCACTTCACACACTTTAAATGAAAAAACCCTCTTCCATTCGCTTTCAATGCAAGTCCCCCCCCCCCACTAAACCACAATACAGTATTGGGGGGAGGACTCCATCGCTGTGAAGGCAAACTAATGAATCTTCCTATCCCCACCCGGCTGTGATTTCACTTGCTTTTGCAGGCCTCCCACTTACTTATTGCTCAACCTAACACCCAAGTGAGTGAAACTCCTCAATTAAGTACATATGTAATTGTGCCCCCAAAGTGACCAAAATAAGGCTTTGCACAAGTTAAAGTCATTCCATGCTGGTACTTCTCTATATTATTTAGTTTTTCCAGGTTAAACTTTGCCTTAAAGTAGAATTGACATATACCTATTGAATGGGTAGAAACATGTGCAAAAACATCTTCATCCATTTAGTAGCATGTGGGGATAAGAAGAGGAGAGAGAAAAAGAACTTTAACCTTAACAAAAAACATTTCCGAACTGATGTTTTTGTCAGGTTACATAAGGGGGAAAGGTAATTGAAATTATAATGCCATCACTGTATATTTCTTCGCAATAGATTACATGCTAAATATGCCACGGAAAAAGTTCTATTATAGGGATTTGCAGTAACAGAGATCATTTTGTGTGTCAACAGACAAGGGCTAATTGTTATAGCCCAAAAACATCTCTGCCAGGATGATCAGCTATGGGCGTATCCAGTCTGTGAGTTTTCTGAAAATAAGGTTGGTACTTTGCTCCTTGAGCTACTGTACTTCTGAGAAAAAAAACCCACTACTGAAGCCAAATAGATTTAAAGGCTTGCTGTACCCCCTCCCCAATGGGATTAGTCACTGCCCTTTTCCATTCTTATTTATGCTTCCTGTCAGCAAAGCCTGTAGGTTTCATGCACAGAGGATACACCAGATTTTACTGCTCAAATCATAATGTTTATCAGTGAAAAATCTGAAGTTGCTCTAAAATCTGGAGCTGTGTTCTTTCCATTTCCATCCCAAGGCTATTGTGGTAATGGACTTGTTTTAAAAAAAGAAATTCCTCTAGTTATGAAAATATTTGCCCTGCCCAATTCATGTGCCAAAGACATTGCAATGATTCATGCCCAATTGCAGTCTTATGTTTAGAGAGAATGGTTATTCACTAGATATTATAATGTTGAGATTTGAGGTGTCAATGAGAATACCACACCAGTGCAAATGGTTTTAACCAGGTCTGGCCACAGCACGACCAGAAGCAGGACTCCAAGTACTTCCAGACTCCTTTGCACACAACCTGTTTTGAGGAAGCATGCGACAGCAGTGGTAGTAAGGACGCAGTGATCCTCCTCCAGTCAGCAATTGGTAAAGGATCACAACAGCCTCTACCTCAGCTGTGGTGCTGGAGGAGGGAAGCTGCCTCCCCTCTTCCTCTTGCTTGCTCCAGAGAGAAAGTGAGAGAATGAGCAGCAACTGGGCGGAGTGGCCAAGCAGTTGGTGGGCCACGAGAGGTGGTGGGCAGGTTGCCACCTTCCCCAGCCCATTTCACCTCTCCCTTCTGGGTGGGCTAGCCCTGGTTATATCTCCAAGTACTGTACTGAAAACCAGTTCTGTTTTGATTCCCAAATCTTTCAGAAAACATGATAATAAAGGAAGTTTAAAAACTTACAGCTTCCATTAGACCTTTTAGAGAGGGGATTTTGAGCATAAGTGCATCAAAGACTTCTTCTGATTCCTTTCGGACATAGAGTAACACTGGAACAGAAAACAAAGACAGGGGAGTCAGATTAACAGACCAACATTTCTTTACCAAAGATCAATAAAGCATGACAAGATAAAGACTAAGATAAAGCATGACAAAATCTACCTGAGCCCAGGTCTACCCAGAAAGAGTACTTTAAGGTCATTCTGCAGGCCAGGAAAGTGTTTTATACTGTGCTGGTCTGCCTAGGAGGAAACTGTATTGGAGGCTTCTGAGCTGAATCTCCTAGAAAGCGCTTTTAAAGCATCCTGCTCAGTTCTTGGGACATGGGATCCCACTATAGACAACACAGTGGAAGCCAAAATGTGGTGACTATAAAGCCTCTCTGGCCATTTGCTGAATTGCTATAGAGCAGGGGTGTCAAACATAAGGCCTACAGACCGAATGCGGCCTCTGGAAACTCTTTATCTGGCCCCCAAGATAATTGGGTTCTCCGATTGCTGCCTGTTCAGCAGCACCACTTCTGCCGAGATTCTGTGAGGGAAAGATGGAAATAAGGCTCAGAATGCAAGGAAATCTACAGAGGAAGGGCTGGACCAAGAGGAGTGAAAAAGAGATGCTGCTGAGGTGCTAGGAGAGCCTAATCATCATACAGGCCACCCTTTTAGCAGCACCACATCTGCCGAGGTAACACTTTGCAGACCACCTCTCAGCTGCTGAGCTGCAAAGTTACCCTGAGGTAGAAGTAGTACTGCTGAAAGGGCAGCCCTTGTAATAATTGGGAAACCCATACCTTGAAAATATTATGAAGATTTGCACTTTTTCCCTTCTGTCATGTGGAGCTAATGAGTTTCTATCAGAGAAGAAATTGCCTCTTTTTGGCCATTATCTGCTTAACAACATCACTTCCTATTTAACGAAGTCACTTCCAGCCCTCAGCAGGTGCCATGAATGCTGTTTGGGTCACTACATGAAACAAGTTTGACACCCCTGCTATAGAGTAATGAAATGTTTAATGTTCTAAAACTGTGAGAAAATGAAACTTGCATCATGACAACATACACACACCCTATCTGTGAGAGAACTGAAAGGTCAAGTTTGTCTTGGGAAATTGTCACCCAGGATGCCATTAAGGCAGGAGGAGCTCTTAGGGAAAAATGCACTGGGGGACTGCACTGGGGTGAAACTGTGGCACCAGGCTTGCCTTGCATCCATCCATAACCATTCTCACATCAAAAATGTACAGCTACAGTCAAAACACGGGCAGCCAGCCAGCCCAATCTAGGTGTTTCTCCATTTTCAAACTGGGCCACAATAGCATTAGCCTCCATTTAGTTCTGAAATATTATGGGTTTCAACAAATCCTTTCTGAGAAAAAAGTGAAGAACCTAGAACTATCTGTGCCTAAAAGAAGTATCCTGCGTTACTCAGTCTTCCATCAGCCTAGATGTTACATGCTTTGAGCACTTAGGATAAAGCCTGTACACCAGAGTGCCCAAGACTGATTTTGAGCAACTAGTCTCCATCACTCCCACCATCAACCAGTCATACAATAGCTGTAGGAGTCACAGGAGCCAGAAATTCAGCAGAATTGGGTTGCCTGCACAGGTCTCAGCATGCAAGGATATGTATAATTTAATCAACAGGATTTAAATTCCCATGGCACAAGAGATTCACTGTGCAATAAGTATAGTTAACTATTCTGTCCCACCTACGAAGATGAAGTTTTGATAATTTTCTTGCCTACTTAAAGCAGAAACCTTCTGTATTACAACAGACACCTTCAATCATGTGACATGCATCTCTACACAGGCAAAGCTATATTGAAGCTGAGATCACATGAGGCAATGAAGCTCACAACAAATGACTGGTTGTCCTTAATTTACCCCTCTGCATATAAAAGTGCTGTTTATTGTAAGTAATCGCAGTATTATACCTATGATTCAGATTATGCTATATTGATAACATGTTGGTTGTCAAGGGTAAATTTAGAATACAAGATATATCATAATTTGCTTTGAAGTTATTAACTAAAATGAAAGCAAAAGTGGTGGTGGGAGAGTAAACAGGTTTGTTGATTTTATCCATGCAAGATAAAGACCCCTGTTTTGTTACTTGCTGTAACAGAGAAACAACCCAACCTACCACTTACACTTCGTGCAAAATCAAACATAGAAAACACTTTATTCAGTTTTTATGTAGAACATGTCACTAGCTTAGGACTGCTTTATGTGTTATGTTTTGCATGCTAAATCCAAGAACACAATGCGCAGACTCAACAATGTTTACTGCATCACACAAAACACATTTGCCCACAAAAAATGTGAGTAAAGTTGGAGTCCTTTTTTCAGCTGCCATACATACTCGTAGACAAAAGTTGCCATGTATACATGTGAGTGATTTTCATATAGATGCAGGGAACGTGTATCTTGTACTTGGATAGTCATTCCCAAGCACAAAAATGTGGCATACAGGGTGGCTGTCATTTTATTTCTAGGCAGTCTAAAGCATGCTCCTAGAAACTGAATGTTGTGAGAAATGCTTACCCTCTGTAACACAGGAAATTTGGAGAAGACAAGAATAAAGATAGTGTTTATCCTTAATACTACCAAATAACTCTTCTAGAAGTAATGGAAAGACTATTGCATAGTACAATCCACGGATTTTTTTTTTTTGCATCAACTTTTGATTAAGATGTTACCTCTTTTTGGTTCTTCTATTCTAGGTAGCTTAATTGGGCTTGCAGTAAAATCATCTTCATTTATATAAGGCCCCCGTTTCATGGTAGAGCTACAGGAAAAAAAAACAGTTAACCCAAATAGCGCCACAGCAGGAAGGCGGCAACAGAAAGGCCCACCTCTAAAGTAGTAAAATGTCAAGGCAACAACGGTTGAAAGGAAGAAGATGCACTGTCTGAGAATCCTAGTCCATTTTAACAGTGATGCCTACAGCTAGTGCAAACAAACAAAGTGGGTTTGGTGAACACACCCTTGCCAACTGGTAAGGAACTCACTCCCACTCTGTGCCATATTTTGATGGTACTGGATCTAGAGCAGCAGAGTATCATTATCATTTAATTCAAATAGGATGCTTTTGGCTTTCACCAGTCTGAACTTCTGTTATTCCTGCTAGAGCCCAATGAAGTAGTTTAGGCTAAAAAGAAAGTACCAAAAGGAATGTGTGGTTGGATTAGAACCAACACTGCCCACATCCAAAACCAGCACTCTTGTCTCTCCATCCTAACAAAACTGTTATCTTTACATCATTGAAAAACAAACACATGACTTTTGAGGCCCATGGAAAGTTGAATACAGAGTCAGACCAATAGCCTTCTTCATCCACTATTGCCTGCTCTGGCTAACAACCGCTTTCTAAAATCTCAGGCAAGAGTGTTTCTTAGCCCCACAACCAAACTTTTAATATAAGGTTTGGAAATTCTGGGAGGACTGGATGCAATGCTTGTGCCCTCTTTCCATAGTGCAGTGGTTCCTAAACCTTTTTGACTGGTGACTCCCCTTGACCTACTGGGCCACTGGCCATGGCTCCCCATTAGGGCTACAATTCTATATGTTGTATAGGGCAATAGGTTTTTGTGTGATGATTCCGTGGCTCCCCTGGCTAGTTTCCACAGCTCTCTGGGAAGCCATGGCTTATAGTTTGGAACCACTGCCATCATGTATTAATGATACTAGCCTAGATATTGCACTACCAACATCACCATGGTTACTTGAGCACATGGTTACTCATCTACAGAAGAGATGCAGGTCAACAAGGACATGAATTCTACATTTCTTGCTGTGCTGGGATGATCCAGCAAGAACAAGGCAGAAGCAAGAGTGACATGCCCACTTTCAAGTACAGATTGGACTTGCCCTGTAATCAGCTTCCACCCTGACATATGTGCTGACTTGCCTTGGGGCAGAGTCCACTCTGACCAATAGCTTGCCAAGAGACTTAAATGCAAGGATATCAGACCATTGCTTCCCCTCGTGTTATGATTTCAGTGCCTTTCCATGGTAGGCTGCACATCCTGCACCAGGAAGATTGCTACTTAGCCAGAACAACAAACACAGAGTGTACTATAAAAAATGGTTAGCACCAGAATGAGAAAACAACAGAACTTACCTTTCACCCTCCAGTTCATCAGATGTACCAGGAAAGACCTAGAAGGGGAAAAACAATGAAACTATTTTTTAAAAAATTGTCCTAGAGCAAGTTAATAGCTGATCTGCACCATTAAAAAAGTACCACAGCATAATGCTCTGTATCAGTGAATCTGGAAATCAGCAGAAAAAAGGACTTAGAAACTGAAAAGCATGTGTACTGTTCCTTTCTCCAATGCCCACCTGTGTGCCCTCTGTTCTTACTGCATTCTGTCTGGACAGACTCCCTCTCACTCGCCTCCACCACTCCACTAAGAATTACACTGAACTCCACATGAAAGCATTTGCCAAATGTCTACCAGCCTGCATTTCATGGGCTGTCATCAAGAATTCTGGCTACTCAACCCCCTTTCTCTCCCCTCTTCTCATTTTCTCTGGCCATCCTGTAACAGTACGCACTCCAGACAAGATCACTTCTATATATCACTAAGTATGACTATGGTCAGGGCATGTAGCACCGTATGCTAAATACTGTGCATGCAAGTACTGAGCACACATACAAAAAAGAGCAGCTGAATTAGTCATACAGCTTGACTTTTAAGTGCCACATAACAAGTGTCTTGATAGTCTGAACTTTAATGGTAAATAGTACTGAAATACAAAGGGCAACTCCCCCCCCAGCTATTTTATATGCTTAGGTTTCTAGGTTATATGATTTTTAGTTTTTTTGTATGACATTTTACATGTATTAAAATGTATAAATTATATTCCACCTTTGAAGCTCATGTGTGGCAGAATGGCAGGATAGAAACATTAAAAATACACAGGATAAAATATTTTTGACTGCAATTTGGGTTTATTTGTTCTTTTGCAGCCCACCATGTTTAATCAGTTTAGACAGTGTAAAAGGCAGTCTAAAAAATGTTTCATTTAGAACTCAACTCCTTCTGCACTTCAAATGTTGACTGATAAATCAGAAGTTTTTTGATATTGCAATTAGCATTAAGTAGCAGCCTCTCCCAGGCAGTGAGAAAAAGCACACTGAGAAAAAAAAATCCTGTTTGGAACCCACACAACTGTAGACTTCGAAGTCTATAAGAACCAAATAACCCACGTATCTGCTGTGCACACTCTGTGAAAGGGAATAGTTTGCTCTTTCTCCCCTCATCCCTGAAAAAAATAAGCAATAGAGGACTCATACGTGTGCTCCACGTTGAAGATTGGAATAGTGAACATCAGGTATAAAGAGAACTGGCTGTGTATCAAGATCCATGAATGACTTGAAGATAGTGATGTCTGTCCGTTTGTGGGAGGGAAGCAGGGGCACCTTGACATCGGAAACTGGTCAAAACCAAAAGAAAAACAAGAGAAAAAAGTGTCTCTCACATGCTCGCTCACACATAAACAAAATATACAATACTCCTTAATAATAATAACAATAATAATAACAATAATAATAATAACAGTATTTATATACCGCTTTTCAACTAAATGTTCACAAAGCGGTTTACAGAGAAAAATCAAATAACTAAATGGCTCCTTAACAATCTGGTAGGGTCTCTTTAAAGTTTCTTGTCAACTTAAGCAAAGTAGCGCTGTTCAAGGCTCTCCCCACCACTGCCATCAAGACATCTCTATTAAATATTCCAAGACAGGAGCACACTTAGTTTGTCCCACCTCAATATGCATTGCTTTGCCCTGAGTTCTATTACTTGATCACATTACATTCTCCTGTGTACAAGATTGTGTTCTGAATGCCACCGTGAGGGTCCTGTTGGGGCCATAAGCAGGATGTAGACACAGCAATAATAAGATTTAATTGCATTTAATAATGTTACAACAACATTTTGGTGCCTCAAGGCATTAAACCACCATTTTCAAAAACAAACTTAAACATGGCTGCTCAAAAAGTCACTTCTTCCTCAGTAATGATGGCCACTGCTTGTTCCTGGGTGCAATAAGATGAAAACGTTTTCCGTGCCTGACCATTCTCTCTCCCCAAGCAAACTCATTCACCACTACACAGGGCTAAATGAACGGATGCTCTTAAAGTCCTGAACACTTTGTAATTATGCCAACAGTGTTAGTACCCTCCAAAGCTTGCACATGTTTCACTCTTCTTAAAAATAAGAGTTGTTTTACATCACCGCCTGCATATCTAATAAGATTTAGTTGAAATTTTTCCTCCAAGTTAGACAGAATGTAATATCTTCTACTTACAGGCATTAAGCTGGGAGCTGGGGTCAGTGCACTTGCCTTTTCTTTTGCTTTGCTTTCGTTCTTCATCTCGGATCTTCCTCTCTGCTCCCTGTCAGGTACGCAAAGAATATTTTCAGAAGCTTGTTTTTTCCCCTACCTTGTGAGGTAAGACACTCTGGCCCTTCTCTCAAGTCAGATGCTGAGAAAGTCCATCAAACTGTAACCTCTTCACTAAGGATGCAAAGAACTAGCAAGTGTGTGACTGTAGTAGGCACAGGGTGGTGGCAGATACTAGCTACTAACTTTGCAGACATTTTTAAAGACTGTAAGAAATGGAAGTGCTGCAGCATTCCGCAGTCAGTTTTACAGGCATGTAAAATAGCCAATGAGAAAACTTCCATTGCCAAACCAAGGCACATGGTGGACTGAATCCTGAACTTGCATTTTGACAGAAGACCTTTATTTTCATGGAAGGAGAGTTGTGTTCATACGAGTGCAAATTTAGGATTCATCCCCATATTTTGGGCAAGATATTGGAAACACATAATACAACAGAGTACAAATCAGCAATGATAGTACCTGCTTTAATGGGATTCAAGCAAAATGTAGTTCTGAATACCAGCAAAATATTTATGTCCCTCTTACCAGTGCATAAATTGCAATGATCAGAATATTAACTTTGAGTAGTTACATACACATACAACTTTAACATCCAGCAGATGACTAGCTGAACTAAATATCTAGTGGGGCCAGAGGACCTAGAAGAGACAATGTTCCTAAAGTTTTACAGTTTTTTGTGGCTTTACCTTGTCACAAAAGACTTTAATCTGGCAGTAAGCTCTGTGGACAGGTTTGTTGCTCCTGTTGTTGTAGCTGTAAGTGTCAATCTGAAGATTGAGGGGAAGTCCTTTGACACCTTTCTGAGATGAGAAGTCTGTACTGAGGCAGTTTACAGCAATGAAGACCTGCAAACAAACCAAGCAACAGGTTGTCTTCAGAAACAGCACTGAAGCACACTTTCTGTATTGCCACAAAGTAAAAAAATCATCACTACATCTGCAAACCAGATGAGCTGTCTTGCAGTTGATCCTTTAAGATGAAATCTATCAGACACACCAATATATAATCTATTTTAATAAGGGAAAAGAAAAAAGAAAAAGACAATAAAATGAAAATAGAAACAACCAATAACATTAAAAAATAGATTAAAAGGTACAGAAAAAAATCTCTAACAGTGTAGCACAGGCAAAGTAGAATATTCTAATTACTTACAGCTTTTATATCTTAATAATTTAAATTTCCACCCATAATCTGACACACTAATGAGACAACTTGAGATATGCTATTTGTACACTGATGACCATGTGGGCCAAATGCTTGGTCTTCAAACGCTCTGTTCAGGGTTTCAACCCTATGCAAGAAAGGAGGCCCATGTGTGGAAACATGGCTCACACATGAAGCCAATTCACATTTACTCAACAATGCTCATCCAGCTCTCACAAAACTCAGTGAATTGATCTCCTAATGGTAGTATGTATCCCAATTTGGGATCGCTAGTTGTTATACTTGAACGTTACACTTGACTACAGTTGGATAATGACTTGTGTGTACAAGAAACACACACATTTTGAGTTCAGAATAAGTTACACATTTGCAATTGCACAATCCATTCCTCTCCACCGGCCCCTTCAGTCACTTACTGACAGCAAGCAAGAAGAAAATCAGGACCAGGCAGCAACGCACCGTTTCATCTGCCATTTCTGCCCAGCGCCTAGGAGAGGGGGGTAAAGGGGGTAATCTGCCCAGGGTCAGAAAAGGGGCCCAGGAACTAAAGGAGGGGGTACAGAAAGTTCCTGGGATTTTCCTATCTCACCTGAACTCACCCAGCACATGATGCTTGGACACAACCATGTACATGCAGTGTTAACTGCTGCTGCAAGCCATACACACCAAGCCCAGGAAAGCATCCATGACTCTCCTTAACAGTGTCAAATCTGGGAGGAAACAGGTCTGCCACAGTTGCTCTTTGGTTTGTGGATCCCATAACCATGGAGTGTATAGAAGCTCAGGGACCCAGCTGTGGGACTATAGCGGCTGCAGAAGTTCATTTTGATCCATTCTAGTGTGAATCTAAATACGATGAAGCTAATTTTCTGCAATCAATTTTCTATATTTCAAAAATTTTAGAGAGACTTAGGAGTGTGTTTGGTTTTCTATATTACTTTATCTAGCTGCCAATGCTGCATGTCAGGTAGACCTGGGCTCTGCATCAACAAGCCTAGTAGACCTGGACTTCAAAGACTATTATAGCTGTCAGCACTCTCCCCCTATTTTGCCCCCCCCATTCTGCTGCCCCCATTGCACCCCTCCCCCTTTGGAAAGGGGCCCAGAAGAAACTTTGTACCCCCTGATAAAATTGCTCTCATAGGCCCTGTTGCTGCCAGAAGTAATTGTGGCTGTTGTGCTGGAGAAAGCAGCAGCAGGTGGTCACAGCAAACCTGGTCTGATCGCTCCCCGTCCGGGAAAGTGATCAAACCAGGATATTCTGCTTCCTATCTCCTTCTTCAGAGGGAGAATGAGCTCACCCTAATACCTTCACCTCCACTGCATGCTGATTCTCATTCAGCCACACTGCCCACACAGGTTGGGCAATACATGCTTAAGAGGAGTCCTGTTCTGCTCCCAGCATGCTTTGTCTAGTCTCTGGGCTTGAAGAAGCAGCTGGGCAGGAACCAGCAAGTGACAGAGCTAAAGGTAAGAAGAGCACTTCCGGAGTGGATTGCTACACGGCCCTCTCCTCTCCTTGACTAATAGCCAGGTGGGCAAGGAGGCCAGCAGTGGAGCACATGCACACAGAGAAAAAGAAGGGGGACAAAAAGCAAATTAGGCCACTGCTTTGGTCACCACTACAGCTTGAGTGAATTCTGTTTATCAGATTGTTTTCTTCAGGAAGGAATGCAACTGATACACCAGCCACAGCTGGGAAAGCAGACGCCTGGCCACCAGTATTCCCCCTAAGGTGCACAGCACTCAGCCAAACTCTGAAACACAGTGCCCAGCAATCTGGAAGTTTGGCAATTTACATAGCTAGCAGTAACTGGCGCACCTCACCCCAGCAGTGTCTGTTCTAGTGGCTGTCTGCTGGCGTTCTTTTGCATCTGTTAGATTGTGAGCCCTTTTGGGACAGGGAGCCATTAGTTATTTGATTTTTCTCTGTAAACCGCTTTGTGAACTTTTAGTTAAAAGCGGTATATAAATACTGTTAACAATAACAATAACAATAGCAGAGGGTGGAGTGGGCCACTATGCTTAGAAGTTTGCAGCAGCTCAGCAGAAGCCAAAAGTCAGCCAGGAAGCTGCTGGAATAGCAACAAGGGATGGCCTCCTCTGAACCCAGAAGTAACATCACCCCCCCAGGCGGTGCTGCCCCGGCTATGCTGCTGGGTCCATGCACCAGCACGGGCCCCTTAGAAGGCTCAGCATTACAGCTGTAATTTGCAATTCCAAGATCAGGTCGAGGAGCACCACCAGACTGCAAGCCTGACCCTTCTAGATGAAGTTGCATTCCTCTTGGTTCCCAACCTGTGGTCTGGGGACAACAGGTGGTCTGCAAGATTCTGAAAAGGGGTCAGCAAGGTCTCAAGAAAAAAAAAAAATCACCTTTCCTTGCACAGCAAGACACTGGAAGTGATCAATTTCCCCTGGACCACCAATGAGGGCAGAGAATGGACTGCCCACAGCCACAACCACTGAAGTGTCAGCTGTGGCTGGGGGCAGGCCATTCTCCATCCTCTCCAGTAGTCCATGGGAGAGCGCTTGGACCACCAGAGAGGGCAGAGACCAGATTCTCCACAGCCACAAGTGATCCATGACAATTCTACTTTTGCCTCAGTGGTCCACAGGCTTCTATATGTTAGAACCACTGATCTAGAACAAGCTATACATTCATACCCAAATCAATAACATCTGTGCTTGTCAGGATTGAGTATCAGTTTATTCACCCATATTTAGTCCTTCACCATGGTCAGACACCAGTTCAGAACATATGCAGTCTCCCTGGATCCGAGTGAAAAGGTGAGAGAACAGAGCGTATGCACAGGTATACTGAAGACACCAATGCTCCAAAACCTCAGACAACCTCCCTCATCTGCTTCATATAGATGTTAAACAACAAGGGGTACAAGATGGAACCTTGTAAGCCTCTTAGGCCAGTGGCCACATGTTTGAAAAACCGCCCATTACTACCCTCTGAAAGCTACTTGACAGATAAGAGTGAATACTATAAAACAGTGCCTCTGTCCATCTCAAGCAAGTGGCCCAGAAGAATACCATGGTCAATACCTAAGCCACTGAAAGATCCAGCAGAACCAACCAGTGCCTATTCCCCCTGTCTAGCTCTAAGCACAGTTCATCAAGCAGGGCTACCAAGGTTCCATGAGTCCTGAAACCGGATTGAAAAGGCTCAAGCTATTCAGTATTATCCAGCAATTATCCTAGAATTGTGATGCCACTAACTGCTCAGTCATCTTGTCCCAAATCAGCATAATTGAGACAGATTGGTAATTATTAAGGGCAGAGGGGTTCAAAGATGGTTTCCTTAGCAAAGCCCTAATAATAGCCTCTTCCGAGCAGTGGTGTAGCTAATGATCATGTAGTCCGGTGCCAAGTTCAAAATGTTGCCCCGGAAATGATGTCACAACCGGAAGTGACATCACGCCCAGGCTTTTTAAAAAGTGAAAATTGGGAGGAACCCACCTTCTCCACCCAGCAGCTCACCACCCACTTGCTCTGCTGCTTCCCCCTAGTCAGTGGCATAGCTAAGGCGTATATCTGCTACCTGGGGTCAAAGAAGGTTTTGTAGTCCCCCCGAAAGACAAAATCAAATTTATGTAAATAAAAAAGTTATTGGTTCCATGCTGTATCATAACATTTCATTGGCACTCAGATCAATCAGTCTCATAGGTCAGTTTGGAATTAAGCAAATCCACTTTTTGTTCCACAAAGCTGTTGTGTTGTATGTATGTTCAGTTGTATACCATGAATGTATTGTTATATTTATGCTGGTCGGTGACCTGAACTGAACTGAACTGCTGTTGTGTTTTCATTTTCTGGTTAATTGGCCATAACTTTTGATAGAATACAGATATTCCAGTGCAGTTTGTTTCATTGCATTCAGCAGTAAATTACCTTTCCAATGATATATAACATGATGGTATTATTCATACATACCAAGATTTTCACAATTTGGTCACTAGTGTCAAAATTGTTGCCCCTAAAGTTTGATGCCCGGTGCGACTGCTACTCCCTGCACCCCCTTAGCTATGCCACTGCTTCCATGGATGTACTGTGCCTATTAATAACCAAATTATAATAACCAAACATATAGGACTTGCTAGCACTGGATATGGTGATGGTAACTGACTTTGAAGGCTATAAAAAGGGGATTAGACACATTCATGGATATTACCCACAATACCTCAGTAGAACCTCCATGTTCAGAGGCAACTTTCTTCTGAATAGCAATGATAGCTATGAACAGCAAGAGAGGGCTGCTGCCTTCACACCCTGCTTGCAGTTTGGACAAAAGCATCTGGCTGGCCACTGTTAGAAGCAGGAGACTGGACTACATACTTGGACCTGACTCAGAGGAGATTTTGCCTTATGCTCTTAACTCTTAAAAGAATGACTAATTCAGAAAGTGGTTTTTGTCCAGTGGAAATTCAGTGGTGCACAAAAGGGGCTTGTGGGTCAAGTTTCAGTTTCAACACAGCATTATGCACAAGGAAAAAATATACAGTTCTTTCTATGCTAAAAAAATTTTCAACCATGTTAGCTAAATTCTGGAAACTGCATGGTACCACATTAATCTTATGTAGGCTTACTAGAAAGTAAACTTCCACTGACACTAGTGACTTCAGAAAGTCCTGGGAGGTGACAGGAACTCAGCTCCTGTTGCCTCAGGAGGTTTAAAGGGCTCCAAAATTAACTGATTCAAACATCTGCAGATTTTGGTACCTGTGGGGGTTCCAGAAATGGAACCCCTGCAGATGAGGGCCCATCCTTGAGACCTGCAGAGGGTTCTGCAAGAGTGGACCCTTTAAATTGACCTGCAGTGAGCCTGAAGGACCACATGGAAAAGCACAAAGTAGGAATGCTGTAAACAGAGCCAGGAGGAAAAGGCAACACGTGGAGCACGGCTGTTACTGAAGCAGCCCTGGCAAGGGAAGGGAGACATACAGAGGTGCACAATAGCAGCTACAAAGATTTAAAAGCACCTTTTCTCCCATGACTTCACTTCTGCTCCCTTTGCTGTCTGTGGCAATCTAAGAATGTTTCCTCCCCTTTGTTCGCTCTGAGATCCCTATTCCATGTTAACCCATTACTTCTGCCCAGCCCACAGGTGTACACGTTTGATCCCTGTTGCATATATGCAACATTGGGCAGAAATGGCTTTTAATTTACTTCTGCTGGGCAAGCGTTTGACTCTGCTGTATGTACCTGATTGGGGTTTGTGTTTGGTGTTTCATGGGCTCCATCACCTCCGATGAATTCATTTCTCCATGTGTGATTTCCTTTGGGGGGGGAAGGGGGAATTGTGTAGCCTGCAGTTCTGTGGGCTGTTTGGTGAAACCCCTGTGTTCCATTGGCTCAGACTTATTTTAAATTTGTTTACTTATTTTCTGGTCCTCGACATCCTGTCAGATATGCCATGCGGCCCTTGTGCCAAAAAGTTTGGAGACCCCTGTTCTACAACAATACTTCAATCCTTTTCCAAAGTCCATTTGAAAACCCTATCTGACATTGATCATTCTTCACCCAAATGTACTATGTTATTTCTTTAGTTCAGTAAAGAAATCTTGAATCTGTGTTGCAAAGGAAAAAAACAAAACAAAATAAAAAACCAAGAGCCCTATACTGCTCTGGGCCAGGGTATCTCAGAGATCGCCTACTTCCGTACAATCTGGCTCGTCCTCTTAGGTAATCAGAGAAGGCCTTTTTACAAGTGCCGCTGCCTAAGGAGGTACGTGGGGCGGCGGCAAGATATAGGGCCTTCTCAGTAGTGGCACCAACGTTATGGACCTCCCTTCCCCTTGATTTGAGAATGGCTCCCTCTCTTGAGACTTTTCGGCGAGGCCTGAAGACCTTTTTGTTTAAACAAGCCTTCTGAGTTCATGGCCTTTTTAAACATCTTTTCTATATCTTTTAGTATTTTTACAGGCCTGATTCCTCTAAGATTTGCTGCGTTTTGCTCTTTTTATCTGACTTTTTATCTGACAACTGTTTTTATGGGTATCTGTTAATGTGTTTTAATATGTTTTTATTTGCGGTTAAATTATGTTTTTAATTTGTTTTTAATATGTTGTAAGCCGCCTTGGGTCACTTCGGGGAGAAGGGCAGGATATAAATAAAGTTTATTATTATTATTAAGAGGGAATGAGTGACCCAGTTACGTTCCCACCCAAAACCAGACAGAAATTGTTGAACATCTTCAGCATGTACAGTAAGATTAAGGGCACTTCCACATTCTTTGCTCTATTAAGGTTTGCTTTTGAGAAGTACTGTCTGCTCTTAAAATACAAACTTTAAAAGGTGATAGCCACTTACAAGTCCTTTTGTATTAGGGCAGGTGCATGCATTTATTGTTTTCTAACTTTTTAAAATGAAACACATAGTACTTTTGAGAGTCCCACCCATGCATACAGATCAGAAAACACTGGACAGTTGATGCAAGGTGCACCAATGGTATAGTCTTCCACAAAGGATAACTGTTAATACATTACAGCAACAGACGTCATTCACAAAAGTAAAATTAGCTATAGAATACAACTTCCTTGTAGGGGTTTGGGAACCACTAGGGTAGACAATTCCGACCCAAATAGACCAAGAATCTGACTCTGGATAAGATTACTACGTATATAGCCCCCTATTTCAGGAGCTGTAGCTAAGCCTGAGATCTTATTATCTTGATGAACTGGAAGACCACTTAGCAAGTTCATGACTGAAGCAAAATTTGAAATGAAATGCTCAAAGCATGGGATGAGGGTTTGTGCCTGGTTATGGATAGGCTCTCATTTCCCTTGCCTGATTCCTAGCAGTAGGAGATGACTAGGGAAAGAAGTGTACCTTCTATCCACAATACAGCCTGGTTTCTCTGTCCATTCACACCTGATTTGTATAAAGACTTTTTTTAATACAAAAGAATGGTATCTGGGCTGGAGAGACAAGATATTCTCCTTCCTCTTTGGCAACACACGTCTTCTGATATGTGCACACCCTCTGCTGGACAGAAGGGCACACAGCACCTCAAGCTGAGCAAAAATGCCACAGTGGTACAATGGCTGTTACAGATCCAAGAAGCCCCATAGGGACAGCTGAGGCTTTATCCAGGATAAAAGAAATATTTCCTGACCCTAAGGAGACCTAGAGCCATCTCCTGAGCTGCACTGGATGCAGAAAGGGCCATGTGGCCCTGCAACACCAGCAGAGTTTAGGATTGGGCTGTAAAAGCACAATCTTATGCATTTTTCCTCAGAAGTAATTCCCATTGTGTCCCATAGGGCTTATCCTTGGGACATAGGCTGCATTCCTAAACCTAAGCCCCCACCCTGGTTACACATAACTAGGTGGATAAGAGCTGCTGCTAACTCCTCTTTTATGCCCAAATCACTTCCAGAGATACATAAGTATTTCTACGTATCTCTGTGGTTGGGCTTTCTTGAGCATTTACAAAATACACAGTGACACTTTC
This sequence comes from Tiliqua scincoides, assembly GCF_035046505.1. Lineage (NCBI taxonomy): Eukaryota > Metazoa > Chordata > Lepidosauria > Squamata > Scincidae > Tiliqua > Tiliqua scincoides. The sequence goes on from NC_089821.1 coordinate 160,989,335, forward strand.
CTCCTTCAGAGATCCATTCTTTATGTGCTCAGCATTCTAAGAATCCTAATTATGAGTGTCAGTTTTGGTGCACTCTGGGAATGGACATCTGGAGTTGGTGCCTACCTGACTGCTCCAGGGATTTGTCACAGGGGGCTGAAAGCTGACCCCTCTGCCCAACTCAACAAGCAGATCTTATGCATGAATCGGGCAACCCTCTATTCCTTCACAATCACTCAATTATATGAACAGAGAAGGATTTTGCTTTTAGTTCATATGGGTTCTATCAAACCAGCGTCAAATTTAGGATAGAAATTGTTCAGTGCTTTTGAATAAATGTTACCACATTCCTACAGTTCTAGGTTCACTGAAATAAGCAATATTTATATTTAAAGGCTAACCTGTGTGCTACTTTCATCACAGAATTTAATGCAAAATTCATAATCAGTGTTAATATTGTACAAAATGTATTAAACTGCTTAAAGATTCTGCTCCAAATGTGGATTTTCAGCTGACTTCTTTCCCCCACTGTTTCCATGTACTGCACCATACAAGGCCTTTGTTCAAAAAAGAAAAAGAAAAACCAAAGTCAAATGAACCATGCAATAAAAATTGTTGAAATTGGCTCAGTCTACTCCTGATAAGATCAGAGTGTTGAGAAAGAATTGCTGCTCTGTCTACAAGTAATCTGATCAAGAATCACTGTCAAATATATTCACTCAGAAAAGGAAAAAAATAAAAGGTTAAATGGGAGACTTGGCAATCCAAAGCACCTACTTATGGGAAGTTTCTTTGCTTCTCACTCATTTATGGGTGTTACTAGATCAAAAAATGGAAAGCAGTTAGAATGCTGGACTTTAACAGGGAAGACATGGGTTCAAATCCCCACTTGGGCCGCAAGCTCACTGAGTGACCCTGCACCTGTTACCTTCTCTGTCTAACCTACTTCACAGGGTTGTTGTGAAGAAAAAGGGGATTGCCCAATTCCATTCTGAGCAACCTTAGATGAAGGTTGGGATAAGAGTTAATAAGAATTCAAAAAAAGGTTGGGGTAAGAAAAAGGAAAAAGTGATGTCCATTATGTTCTACATGACAATGACCTTCTGAAATAAGCAACAGTGTTTAAAGATAAGGGCAAATACACTCATTTGAGCCTCCTATATCATGCCTACAAGTTACAAGACACAGGCATAACCATGCAGTCATTGCCCTACACCAGGGGTGCCCAAACCCCGGCCCTTGGGCCACATGCAGCCCTCAAGGCCTCTCAATGTGGCCCTCAGCGAGCCCCCAGTCTCCAATGAGCCTCTGGCCCTCCAGAGATTTGTTGCAGCCTGCACTGGCCCAACACAACTGCTCTCAGTGTGAAGGCAACTGTTTGACCTTTTTGCATGAGCTGTGGGATGAGGGCTTCCTCCACTGCTTGCTGCTTCATGTCTGTGATGCAGTAGTGGCAGCAAAGGAAAGGTCAGCCTTGCTTTGTGCCAGGCCTTTTATAGGCGTTGAGCTATTGCAAGACCTTCATTCATTCATATAAGTTCATCTTTAATATATTCATTTATGTAAATTTATTTAAATTTATTCAAATTTTAAATGTAAATTAAATCTCTTTCCCCAGCCCCCGATGCAGTGTCAGAGAGATGGTGTGGCCCTCCTGCCAAAAACTTTGGACACCCCTGCCCTACACCCACACCCATCTATTTGCAATGTCGTACCTACAATTCTGCCAATATTCAGGCGCTTCAGGGCACCATGTAACTAGCTACGTGTTGCTGCAACTACACCCTTCTGCCCCCACCCTCACCCCTTGTTTTGCAAGAACTCAAACGTCAATTTAAAAGATGCAAGTTGAGTGAGTCATATAAAACACATTCAGAGCACATTCTATTCACGTGCAGAGACAACTGCAAATACAGGATGTGCACAGACTTCAAGTGACACACAACTTGGAGTCTGCTGGTGTGGAGCACAGTCAGCTTTCCTCTGGAAACTGTCACTGGAATCATGTCACTGACACGATCTCAAGACACATTACTTGGCCTTGTAGTGTTTGGGGGGGGGGGAGAAGCTGGTCATCATGATCTATCTAGGACACACTTAAATGTCTCAGCTACAGTACAGAATTTAAACAGTCCGACTACTGTAACCTGCAGAAATAGGTAAATATTGCTGGCAAATTTTAAAAGAGTTCCCAAAAGACCTCATTTGGCTCAAGAAGTCGCTAAGAGGTTGATGTATCAGAGACTCAAGCTAAGTTGTTATTCAACACTAACTCCACAGGTAATGCCATTTTAGGCAGCAGGTGCTGACACACTGCCATTTGGGCTGGAAGGATAAACACATAAGGGTTACATGATGAGAAGGAAATATTTATTTAGCAATCAATGTTTGGAACAGCTTCCACTGCCCATCCCCTAATCACCTCCTCCTCTGGCCACAAATCCTTCCTTAAAGAGTCCACTGCCAAATTCAACTGCGAAAGTTTCCCATTTCCTCCCTTCTGCACGACTGCTCAGATAATCTATCAGATACAACTAGCAGAAGGGCAAATGCCTTGTTTCTCTCAGGTTTTATGAAGCACTGAAAATGAAAAGCACAAGGTGGTGGCCATTCCAATATGGACTGGGTTACCAGATACAAAGTGGGATAGAGTACACCATTGTATAGAAGAGGGAATATTGACAGCTGCAGCTTTCTAGGTCAAGCTGCACCTGCCTCTCTTATACAATTCACTTTTCAATACAATCGAAGTATAGGCATTCTGTCCCACTTTATATATGGTAACCCTCCATATGGATGCACTCACTGACCTCACAGTCTGGAAGGAATGGTACTCCTGAGTCTTCAGGATGACTAAGGCTGGATTTACCCAAGTTGTTACTCTCTGGCTCCAATTTAGTAGCTGTCATCTTGATGCCAACATCATGTCATATCTGCAACAGATGGCTGATACACCTAGGCCTGCACCCACACACTTGTAGGGAATAAGAGGATAATGATGAAATAATAATTTGATGCTTCCTAATACTTGTGGCATGGCTCTCAGTAATCCTTGCAGCAGTCTTATAAGGTATCCCAATATCATTATCCTTACATTGCAAATGTGAGGTAAGGTAGGCGAGAGGTGGAGTGGTAATAAGAAACAAAGTGGTTGTTTGTCTAAGGCCATTAGGTGAATTCAAAGCCAAGAAGAGATTGCAACAAGGGGCTTTCAGCTCATAGTTCATGTTTTTAACCATTGTGCTATTCCAAAACTGATTTACAGAGGCTCAGTCACGTACTACAACTGTCACCAACACGCAGGCCCAGTAATTTATTCTTCCAGTGATGGTCAGTTTTTCCCCAAGCAAGGATTCAACCCTGGGCTGGCAGCAGTAGAATCATCAGTGTTGCTCGAGTAACCATACCCTAAACACTGGAGTGCGGATTAGTGCTAGAGAAGGTTCAGTCTGGCTTGGAAGCAAAGGCTATGCCACTGCAGCACTTTTGCCAACCTCTTTGTTAGCTTGGCCCCAACAAACTACATAGGGCAGGGGTGCTCAATAGGTGGATCGCGATCTACCGGTAGATCGCGAGGCAAAATGAGTAGATCGCGGAGTGCCGAACCCCCCCTTCAGGTGCCTCTGGGAGGAAACGCCAGGAGTAAGGCCCATTGTACTCAATGGGCTTACTCAATGGGGCTTACTCCCAGGTAAGTGTGGCTAGGATTGCAGCCTCACAGCCTAATCCTAGGCATGTCTACTCAGGAGTAAGTCCTGTTATACTCAGTGGGGCTCAAGGTACACCAACATACATTGTACACATAAATGTTATATGTTATGATGGAACATTGTAAAAAAAACTCTGGTAGATCTCCAGGCCTTGCTGGGTTTCAAAGTAGCACTCGAGCCAAAAAAGTGTGAGCACCCCTGACATAGGGTCACTCCTGGGGAAGGCTTGACAAACAGATCGAACTCAGGTTGCCATTCTCCATTCCTCTGCAACTCAGCAGCTCATCAGCATAAGAAGGATGAAGACCAGATGAGGCCACAGGCTGGTCAATGCCATCTGCTGGTCTCTAATCTACTCTGGATACTGACATAGGTTACAGAACTCCTGCTCAGGTGAGTGATGTAGTAGGTATCCAGTGGACCAAAAATGATAAGGCAAGTCTTAAAAAAAATGAGAAGGGTCTAGAAGAGCTCAAGAATTTGTCACACTCCTGACGTGAGGATCTTGATGGGACCTCAGTTCTATATGGGCTCCCAAATTATAATGACATATTTGAATAATATGAGAATTATTTTTAAATCTCCAATCATTTTAAAATTTCCAGAGCTCATTTCAAATTCAACAGTATATGTGCATGCCCCTCTCAATGAAGAAGCAATCCCATAGCAAGCGAGTGCATGACAGGGACTCCCCAGAAGTGGGAAACCATTTCCAGTGGGAAACTCTGTCACCTATAGGTGCCTCCTGAACAAAGGTTTATAGAAATCCCACACCCTTCCCCTGTGACAAAACATCCTTGCCTCCACCAGGAACCCTACTTTGGTGTCAAGCCAAGCAACATGGAAAAAAAATCTCAATGTGGTATGAAGCTGGCATGTAAACTAGGGCTTTGGTTATATACCTACATCTAAGCCAGCAGTGCTCAAAGTCACGAACACTATGCACTGGGAATGCGGTTCCCGGTCCCTGTGACACTCTAGCAAGTCAGAGTGCAATGGTGCAATGCCCCAGCAGGCACTGTGCCTGAATTTCTGCAAAGACAACTGCCCAGAGCATCACGTCATCCCAATCTGGGGACATGAAGTCCTGCGGCACCCTGGAACTGTAAGTGCTGGTCACGGGAGGGAAGGATTCACCCAAACCCAGCTCTTGGGCCAGGGTTCAACCAGCCCTGGTTTAAGTCATAAGTGGTCAACCTGTGGCAGAGCCATCACCATGGCACAGACAGGATTTGTGGCTCACTTGGACTAGAGCAGGGGTCTCCAAACTTTTTGGCAGGAGGGCCACATCATCTCTGTCACTGTGTCAGGGGCCAGGGAAAAAAGAATTAATTTACATTTCAAATTTGAATAGATTTACATAAATGAATGCATTAGAAATGGAACTTACATGAACGAATGAAGGTCTTGCAATAGCTCAAGGCCTATAAAAGGCCTTTTACAAAAGCAAGGCCAGCCTTTCCCTTGCTGCCACTGCTGCATCACAGATGTGAAACAGCAAGCAGTGAAGGAAGCCCTCACCCCACAGCTGACGCGAGAGGTCGAACAGTTGGCCATCACACTGAGAGTAGTTGCATCAGGCCAGCGCAGGCTCCAGCAAATCTCCGGAGGACCAGAGACTCATTGGAGGCTGGGGGCTCCCTGAGGGCCGGATTGGGAGTCCTTGAGGGCTGCAAGTGGCCCCAGGGCCGGGGATTTGGCACCTCTGGACTAGAGGAGAAAGACCTGTGGGCCCAACCCTACAGACAGGCTTACACTTCTATCTGGCTCAGACAACCAGAGGCAAAACTACAAAAAGGACCAGGGAAGGGATACAAAAGAGCTGACACAGGTATTGTAGTGGGCACGGAGTAGCACTCTCATACTTTAGACTTTACTTCTGGGACATATGCCAAAAAATGCTGATCACAACCCACTCAGGCAATACTTTGCCAAATGCACAGAAGAGTTTTGTGGCCAGTAAATATAAAAAGGGGGAAGCAGCACTCAACACAGCAGCAAAAGAAGGAGAAGTATTCCAAGAAGAGGAAGAAAAAATAAACTAATAAAATTATAATAAAAATCTCTCTGTAGTTTCAGCACACTTTGGCAAATGCTTTCTTTCCTGGGGCACAAAGAAAATTCCTTCCAACAACGTGAGCTCTCATACGTTGAGGCTACTTGACAAATTCCCTGCCTCTAAAAGAATCATGTTTTGATCCTTTTGATTTTTCTGCATCTTCATGAAGTTCACCTCCTCTGCTTTTGTTGCAGTAAGTGACACATATTGAAGAGATAACATTTTAAAGATGTTTTTAAAAAGCACAGGTCCCAGAGTGGGGATGGGGAGACTGAAGCACCATAACCTCAGTCAAAACAACACAGAGGGGAGGAGAATAGAAGTGGGTAAATATCTACCCCAACTTGCACATTTAGCTAATATGCCTGAAAGAAATCTGGTGCCGTTTCCCTGTGACACATGGTAGTTTGGATTATGTGGGTTTCCCTGTGGGTGTGAATGTGTCTGATGGTTAAACAATAAAAATAATTTTTTAAAAAAATTTGAAATTGGAATTTATTAAATTTAGGCCCAATTCTATCAGGATCTTGAGATGTTGGAACTAGTGTTCTGGCAGCACAAGACCCTTGAGGGCAGTGCAAAATCCAGGCCACCATCACATGCTTCTGAGCCACTGCTGTAAATAGGCAGCAGCACACATAGCAGTGGCTCCTGAAGTCTCCATCAGTGCCTGTAAGTTGGTGGCCAAGATGTGTCATGGGCAGGGAAGGGTATGGCAGCGGTTGTTTCATGGCAGATCAGGGGTGGCAGGAAGAGGGTGGATCTCGGTGGCAGCAGAAAGCACCATATCATATCCTCTCTTTTGCAATGCACCCTTTTTCTCTCCTCAAACATATGCCAGCAAAATGGCTGGTGTAGGTCCAAGGAGATCACGCCTTTGGTGAGCTCTTCTATGAGACCCATAGGTGATCAGGCAGCCTACTGGAAAAGTAAAAAATTTTTTACTTAACTCCTGCTGGTAGTCTGATCAGCCCCCTTCCAATGGATGCAGCACGCACTCCATCAGCATTGGCGCCAACAGTAGGATATAGCATTGGGCAGTTTAGGTAGTCATCATACGGCAAATATGTAGGTAGGACCCATTCTTGTGAGTAGACTTACTATTCTTACCAGATGATGGCCTAGAAATTGCCTACTGGTAGGGAAAAGCGATCTTGTCAATTTCTTGTGCAGCTGGCTACCCCTTCTTTGAAACCTTGATAGAAAAGGTTTAGGACTAGGGCCCATCCAACTTCCCAGCACACAGCACATGCCAATGGTGTGTGCTGCATCCTGCACTGGGGGGGGCAGTGGTGGAGGCCCTCTCAAGGGAATGTTTGTTCTCCTACCTTGGGGCTACATCATGGCTGCATTGGCACTGGAAACTTGGATAGGATTGAGCTCTCTGTTACCCACCATACTTGGGAGGGGGACATAGCTCAGTGGCAGGGGACAGAGCTCTTGCTTGGCATGCAGAAGGTCCCAGATTCAAGGAGGGTGAGAAAGGTTCCCGGCACGAAACCCTGAAAAGCTGATGCCAGTCCATGTAGTCCACACTGCACTACATGGACTAAGGTCTGAAGAGAAGGCTGCGTGATAGGTATTTATAGCTTCACAAAGCATCTTGAAAGCTAGACCACTTAGGGAAAAGCTTCCTGAAGGGATATGTCTGCTCTACTAGCAAATGGAGAATGACTCAACAAGCTTGACATGCAAGGACACTTTGATGGAGGAGATGGACCGTTGGCAGAGGTTTACAAGTTCCAGCCTGCAAACACACCTCTGTTTAAACTTAGGTGGCTTTAATCCTGTGTTTGAATAGGTGCAGCAATCTGAGGGCCTGACACACTGCCAGTCTCCTCAGCTGGTGCAGTACTAACGGCACTTAGAAGCTTGTAGGCCTCTGTGAAACAGTTGGCTGCTACACAGTTCCAATTCACGGACAACAAGTTTTCACAATTTGCCACAGGGTCCTCCTATACTTCCTTATTCCCACTCACTGCACTACCATCAAACTGAATTGGTGGGCCCAGGAGGAGGAGAAACCTTAACTTTCTGTCTTCCTTGTAATTCAAGCAGTGATGGTCAAGACTGATCATCTTTCAAAACAGAGTTTCAAAGCCAACAGCAGAACGTTTTGATTTCCACCTAAGTCCTTTTTCTTCCAACCCTCCAGTGGATCGTCCCTAACTTAAAAGCAAAAATAATGTAACCATCTGCTAATTGTCACCTGAACATATCCCTTTTCTTCCTGATACACGAAGGGCAAAGAAGGTAAAGATCAGGTACCTACCTTGGCTTCATCATTGATGTCCCAAGTGAAGGAGATGGCATTGTAGGCAATCTCCTCAATGTTACTGATGGTGTTGAAGCTTTCCTTGTAGTCAGCTGTTGAGAAAACGAGAGAGAGAGAGAGAGAGAGAGATAGATAGATAGAACAGCACATTAATCTGTTGGCCATACAACAGGACAAGCAACAGATCACTTGGTTTCTTCCATGCTATCTTTGAAAAGGTTAAAGCAGCTAAAATATGACGGTGGTTCTCTCCTTAGTAAGGCATTATTTAAAAAACGAATAAGTCTTAAAATAAAGCAAAGACTTAAGTAAGGGAGACAACATACTAGCTTCATTTACCTTGCCCAGTGGTTTAACATGAGAACTGTCATCCAGTATAACAAGGATATATGCTCTCCCTAAAGACCTCCTTCAATAATAAACCAAGATTTGCATGTGCGTCTGCCTTTAAGTGCCAAGAGATCAATCTGTGCTTTTATTAACAGAAGGAAAGGACTGGGAGTGCAACCCAGCCTTCAAACCAAAGGAACCTGGAAGTCAGCCAATTTGAGCTTGGCTAGAGGCAAGTGGGTATCTGCAATGCTCTTTCATCTCCCTGCCCCAACTGTGCCAAGGATTTGACCTGTGCCAGAAACTCATTTCAGCCCTAGAACCCATTTTGCAACAGCAGCACTCACCTTCAAAACAGCCGAGTAACATGCAAGAGTAGCTATGCTCATGTGCAGAGTACCTTTCCTTCCAACACGAAGTAAGTGTGTTACTTAGCTGACTGGGGGAGCAATCCTAACCAACTTTCCAACACTGGCATAGTTATGCCAGCGGGGCATGTGTGGGGAGCAGTCACAGAGGTAAGGCAACGTTTATTCCCTTACCTTGGAGTTGCATTGCCCTTATGTCGGTGTTGGAAAGTTGGTTAGGACTGCGCCGAGGAAGTGAGCAAAGTGTGGGGCTTGGCTATCAGTGAGCTATGATCTGTAGTGTTAGATCATAGCTCATTAATAGAGGACATGCTCTGTACACAAAGAGTCCCAGGTTCAATCCCTGGCATCTCCAGGTAGAGCGTGAGAAGACCCTAATCTGAAACCCTGGAGAGCCACTGCCAGTCAGCGCAGACTATCTGAAATTAGATGAGCTGATGGTCTGACTCAGTAGGGCATTTTTGTATGTTTACAAAAGACAAAAACCAATCAAAATTGGATTTTCCAGCAGCCTCAAATCCAAGACAGTGGTATGCAATGTCTACTCAAGTGAGCCAACAATGGGCTTTGTTTATAACTTTCCAACAGTTCCAGAAGACATGCCCCAAACCCACTTGGACCGAGTTACCTCCCAACATCCACTGCATGTTGTTACAGACCTACTACTACCCAACTGTGCATCCTAACACAGAGACCAACCCACCCTGACCCAAATGGTAACAAGAACTGACACAAGATGGCTGAGGACTCACTGGGCATGTGCAATAAAAATGAACTATAGGCTGCCAAGCGGAGCTTTGGCACCTGCAGTCGGATAGCTTCTTACCTATGTCAATGCACCTTTGTTTGGCTGTATGCTGCCTGGAGTGCCAGTACTTCCAGTGCCTGAGTTGATCCTCTCTTGTTTTGTCTTCAGCAAATACAACCATGATAACACTCTTCACAAGGAAAAAAGAGAAAGAAAAGTTTTACTGAAATAAAGGCCAGAGGGTCTTTGGCAAAGTTACTTGCTAAAGAGGGGATGTTTACTTTTATGGCTTAACCTTACCAATGCCACAGTCATTTTTAGCTGAAGTGTAAACATGGCTTCTCAGAGCAAACCAGCATTTAAATCCTAGTAGCACTGTTGACTTGCCACTCACCCTTGCAAGCTGCATCTCCATGGCTGAGGTATGGAAGACTTCCAAGATGGGAAGTATAGTACTGTTTGAAACATCTGTGGCTCTCTGACAAATCAATCCCTTGGTGGTAAGGGAGAACAAGTCTTGCCATACAAAGGTATGGCAAGAGCACAATGACTGTACTATTCAAAGGATACCTCTTTTTTCAGAGAAAATTTAAGGCATTTTGGTACCAGAAGCAGAAAATACAGATGATCAACTCCCCCTTTCCCAACAACAACAACAACAAAAAAACAATTTGCTACCTTTTAATGGTACCCTCAGCAGCTGCAACCTAAAGGTTGCCTCACCCTGCCTAATAGCAGGACTGGTCCTTCCCTTTCTGAAAAAGTTCAGCATAAGCAAGGGTGGCATCAGAAGTGAGCCAGATTAGACACCAGCTGAAGATCCACCCAGCCAGGTCAATCTCTGAGTTATCCAGTACCAGTGACAATATTAGCATGAGTCAGCTGATACTCCTACTGCCACTGCACCTGGCATACCCACCTACAAATAGGAGATTTGGCCCTTGGTCATTGTGTTGCCACTAAGGGATGCTCCTATTTGCAGATGAGGAGGGTGCAAGAAGCCACCACTGCCCATCACCTGTCACCTCCTGCTGGTAAGCTTGGGGGTGTGTGTGGAGGCCCAATACAGGGCTGACACCAATATAATTAACCTCTAATTTCTCTGTATAGGTGTAGCAATAAAACTAGTCTTTTTCCCCAGGTAGTTGCCAGAACCACAAACACTACTGAAGTAGGAGACTGTTTTAAAACAGTGGTCTATCATTTTTTTAAAAGTCAAAACAGCTAAGCAACAGATTCAGGCTGCTGTTCACAAAACCATTCATCAGGCTCAACCACAAGCTTTGCAAATTCACGCAAGTGAGGTGAGAGAAAAACCTGGGCAAATCATTACTTTCCCGTCTGACCTACTGAACAGGGTTATTATGACAGTCGTGAGAAGAGAACTGAACACATTCTGTGCGCTAAAGAACTACTACAGAAATGATTAAGTAATTAACATTTTAATGCAACATCATTCCAGTCAGCAGTTCTTCTTGACTTTGAAACATTAGCCATAATCTGGGGAAAAAAACTTTTGAATCATAAGATGAACAGATTCTCCAAATCAAAAAAAGATTGCATTGACAAGGCAATGCACGCATTATAGACAGTTCAAACATGCAAATATTTAAAATCCTCTTAATCCTGTGATTAACAAATAATTAAAATGCACTGACTTGAATAAAACAGAAAGCTTAAAAAACAATTTTCAGTCATATTTTATATAAATTCTATCAGTGCTTGACTGGTCTCCTTTCTTTCTTGGAATCCTCATAGCGCACTGAAGTGTTCTTAATTTGCAATGCAAGTATGTACTCAGGATATCTGAAATAAAGGCATAACTACTTTGTGTTCATTGATCCCAAATACATACTCTCTCTGAGAAACATAAGGATTGAGTTGCTGATCAAATCAAGGGCAATCTAGCCCAGAATTTCTTTTGCAAGAAGCCCAGCAACCAGCATTAATTCTTGTAATTAATAAATTATATGTAATAGTTTTAAATTTAATATGTAAGTGTTTAAATTAACCACATGAAATCCATATTCAAGAGTTTTTGTCTTATTTTGTCATGTCCTACATTTTTCTTTGATGTCCTACATTTTGGGATGTCTTGTCCTCTTCTACAGTTATGACTTCTGGTCACCCAGATTATGATATACTTTCTGTTCTGCTCTGAAATAGTACACCTAGGCCAAATGCCACACAATTCCTCTAGTTGTAACTCACTCTAACTTTACTGATGGGCTGATGGATTCCTTCACCACCACTGATTTCCTTCAGTGTAATCGGATAAAACTGGCCCTTGTTCAGATAAGTCATTGTATTATCTCCTGGCTTCTGCCGAAGTGATTTGGAAGCTTCCAGTGTGTATTCAAAGTTGTTCCTGAAAAGTCAAAAGGGAGAGCTTTAGAAGGCAATTGCTTAGGGAATGAACCTAAACAGCCAACATTCTAGAAAAAATTGAAAAAGGGACTGGCCACCCACTCACTTTCTTCTTCTTTCTGTCAGCCCTCTTCAAGAATTTTTCCAAATTTTATGTTCAAGATCACGAAGTCTGTTTATTTAAAACTAACAGATCAAAAAAGATATATGGTGCACTAGGAAAGGTCTCTCCTCCAATTACCACTATACATTTTTTGTTTTTGCATGAGAAGTGCTTGTTAATAGGCAAATACTTGCAATCCACACACAGATAATCACATAATGAATTATCTACCTGCCAATTACATTTGTATCATGTCTATTCTATGAAGAGTTCAGGGTCGAGTACATTAGGGTCTTTCTTTTAGCATCAAATCCTATCCAATTTTCCAGTGCCAGTGTGGGCTGTGCCAATGGGGTGTGCATTGAGGTGTGGAGGCAGTCACAGAGGCCTCCTCAAAGTAAAGAAACATTTGTTGCACTAGTGCTGGGAGGTTGGATAGGACTGGCCCTCAAGGCCCAATCCTATCCAACTTTCCAGCACCAGTGTAGCCGCAATGCAGTCCCAAGATAAAGGAACAAATGTTCCCTTACTTTGAGCAGGCCTCTGTAACTGCCTCCCCTCCTCATGATGCAACACACACCACAGTGGCATGGTTGCACCAGCACTGGTAAATTGGATAGGATTGGGCCCTCAGTCATTAATCACAACATGTTCATAAGACAGCACAGGCCAAATGCTCAAGGTCATGCCACAAGTTTTGTACCAGCCTGGAATTTGAACCCAGGTTTTCCTAGTCCGAGCCCACTGCACTGACTCACATATGCAGACGTGTGGGGTGCATCCTCACCTTTCCTGGGAGTCATGTAGGTACACTGAACCACTAGGTTCATTAGTCAACTCTTGAACAGAGTTATATTGTAGATTGCTCAGTCTACAACTGAAACTCCAAGCCCAGTTGATCAATCGGATGTTTCCTAAAAGAATGAAGACAGGAATGACCTAACTTTGTCATCCATGTCTCACATTTCCTTACACAAGAATCAGCCCTTCCAAGAGAGGTAAACAACACTGAAGTGTACTATTTCATCAGACCCTCTTCCTGGTTCTCCCATCCTCTGATGTCAGGCAGGTGATGACTATGCAGTGGGTCTTTTAGGCTGTGGTGCCTCAGATATGCAGTACTCTCTTACTGGTGCTAGGAGAGGACTTTATAGCACCAGTATGCTTTCCAGCTAGTTCTAATGTTATTTTTAATGGCTTGTGTTGTACTTTATTTTGGATGCCGTTCTGTGGTTTTAATCATTTTCTGTTCTTAAATGTTATGATATTTTAACATTTGTTCAATATACGTCTGTACCCATCCACCCAGCCCCCTGAAATCCATGTGCAGAAGGGAGAGTCACAAATTGTTTAAATAAAATAAAACAGATATTGTGCACCAGAGATCAACAGCTTCAGAAAAGGTGAATCTGAAAATCGGTTCAAACCTTACCCAGCAATGCTTTCAAACACATAATCTTCGGAATTGATGCCGGCCATTCGCAGGTTTAATTCAGCAGGAAAGTAAACCTGGAAGTATTGTTTCAGACACAGAGAAATAGCAATTCAAAATGGTGGCAGCTGATAGAGCTGCTTTAGCCTGAAATTTTTCATTAATAAACTGGTAGCAGCAAACCAACATAAATGAACCAAGAGGTGAAACGAAAGAAAATTCAACAGATAATATTTACGAAACAGACAACTTAAAGCCTACTGCCATATTAGAAGGCAGCTTTTTAGCTAGGACTGTGCATCTTATGGCACAATCCTATCCTCCTCTGGTTAGTAGCTTGCAGCGGTACTAGCCTGCATACCGCTGCATACCATGGGCTCAGTGAAAGAATCTTTAACATCTACTCTGCTGCACCATGGTCCCCAATGGCCTACTCAGATCTGCACCAACTCTAAGTTCCATCAGCAGAAGACCCAGATAGGATCAGGACACTAATTCCTATCCATCTCCAATTTTGTTTGAAAACAAAACTGAAAATTCTGCCAAGACCCAAGGTTTGGAATAAGACGCATAACACTGCACAGCACTGTGCAAAAGAACACATTCTTTTGCACAGGTTCATTTCAAAAGCAAAAAGATCTGGATTTTTTCAGCAACAGAATTATAAAGGAAAGCTTCTGCTCCAGTGCTGACAACTGAGTCAGATACCTGGCATTTGTCTTTGCACTGAAGTCTAACCACTTCATTCAGAAGCTGTCGTGAAACAGACTTTTAAAAAAAACCACACAAGCTCGTGTATGTATTTTCTGTCCTGATAACATGATTACAACACAATCAAGTTGAAGGAGGAGCTGTGACCTGTAAGATGAGACATGTGCTTTCGCCAGCCATTTCGTATTGTATAGTAGTCGCTTTTGTTTTAATTTAGTACATTCTACCCCTAGGCCTTTCTGAGAAAATCTTTTATTTCTAATCCACTGGATTGAAGTTTCAGGTTTATATAAGAATTAAATTGGAACTTGATATCCATGCACAGATTAGGCAGTAGGCAGAGGGATGCAAGGGAGAGATGCAATTAGTTATAAAGATAGAGTTATGAATACTCTGTGCTTTTTTAAAAAAGTAAAAAATTTAGAGTAAACCCAATTCTGTGACTTCTCATTTGGCGTAATATATCCTGAAATTTTCACTTACTTGTAGAGGTGTTTGTTTCCGGTGAGTAAAATGGGATTACAGTCTAAGTCTTACTGAGCTAAACGGGCTTATGAATGAGTAAAATAAGTAACAATTTTAACACCGCTATAATGCTTCTGATAGATTAGAAGTGACTGAAAGTCTCATTCCACAACTGGCTTCAGGGATTTGCCAGGCATCACCTACACACTTTCAAGTGTCCTTTTGTAACCATAAGGTCTAGGATGCTTCTTTATAAAACAAACAGAAGTATTTATTTTGAAGATCCTCAAGAAGCCAAGTTCAGTGGCCAGTATCACCACATCATCTATGCTGTTATAGAAGATGTTTTGCAATTTGGATAGTTATTGCTGCCTTTGTAAGCCACTTTGATTTTAAAAAACAGAAAAGGGTCTTATAAATATTAGAAATAAGTACGTAAAGCAATAGACTTTCGGTACCTCTTGAACGCCTTCTTTGTAAGGCTCTGAGAAGGTGGAGTCTGGAGTTCGCCGCTGGGAATTCTGAGGCTGGGTGCTAGAGTTATACTGATCAGCACTGAGACTCCGATCTAAACCCACCACCCGCTCAGGGGCCTCAGGATGATAGATGGCTGGAGGGATGCCCACAGCAAAGTTGTGCGACTGTGTTTCCGTCTTGATTGAATGAGGGGGCATGGATGCAATGGAGACAGTGACGGTCGTGTCTGGAGGGGTCAGGTGGCCCCTTTGGGAAGTGTGTGGAAGGACAACATTCAGAGGCATGTTTTTCAAGACTTGTACTCGGTTTTCCCCAGCAGCAATGAGCGATGGTTCCGTCATGTTTGGCATGCTGTTCCTTGTGGAAAAATATAAAGGATAAATCTGATCAGGTAACAGATTAAGCACTGAGAATGGGGTGGGGGGAAGCCCATAATCTGTTATCATGCAAAGTGCTGAAATTCAAGCCTGCCCAATGTTGCAACCATCTTCCCTCCTGGAGGTCTCCCTGTTGACTTTGATATGGAAGAAACTTGTTCTGATTACAATTGGTCAGATGGGATACTTTCTGCACATGGAGAGATTTAAAATGTTTTTAGAGAGTTAATCAATTTCTGGGACACTGTACTTGCTAGTGGCTGCCAAATCACTATATATTAATATGAATTACATGGGCTAATCCATTTTTGGTCAGATCACACCACAGCATATGGCAAATGGACCAGGTATCTTCAACTCTGTTTTAGTTTTCTTACAGTTCTTACCCTCCATCATAAGTTAACTCAAATGGTTATGCAGTTGATGCACAGCTGTTGCTTTCCAACCTAGGCTGAAGCCGCTCACACCAGCAGCTGTCTCACAAAAGACAGCTCTTTAAGGTTGCTTCAATCACAGGACCAAGTATCAGACTGCCAATTCCACCTTCTCTTCCTTCACAACAGTATTCTTAAAATGAATTTACACCAACTCTAGGCTATCAAGAAATTGAGAGTTGAAACTAATCATACAACTTACGCTTCTCAAGTTAAGATGAGACGCTTCTCAAGTTAAGATAAGTCTTGTTCCTGCCACCCACAATTATAGCTTTGACTGACAATTCTCATGTCCACTGGGTCAACTCCTAGACTTTAGAAAAGCTCAAAGCCTGCAATAGAGTTCCTCCACTGAGGAAGCTCAGGTCTGCCTACATGGGCCTGTATTTATTTCGATCCAACTTCCACTAGGCCACAAGACAAGAGTAAACACTGTTAGCAAAGATGCATATCCATAGAGACCCAAATATTTTTTACAACTTGCTGGAGTGGGTGGGTGGGGAAAGAGAAAAACACTATAACAGAGTCTGGGGGAAGGGGAAAAAACACAAGAAATCACTCCTTTGCTCTGATTTAATTACATTCGCTCTGCTTTTGAGGGAGGATGTCAGACACAGAGTGAGTTGCGTTTGCCTGTTTAAAAAAACACTCAAGGTTGAATACAAGGTTGAATACCTTTTGCCATGATCTTGGTCAGAATGATCCACATCTGGTTTTACTGCTGATAATCTCTTTTCGCGGGGAACCTTAGAGTTAAAAAAGAAGACAACCACCCTATTAAAAGAACATTGCCTAAAAGCAAGTCTTGTTGCAATTTAAGTATCACCAAAACAGCAAGGAGCAGTGCAGGCAGTTTTCCATTATATATCATATTCAAAAGGATTTCAAGGTACAGGCATTGCATTCTGGGTAAAGTTTTGTCTTGGAACAGGCTGCAGGGAATAACTTATTTGCCATTACTCTGCCCCACCTAACAGTGAAAGGTGGTCTAACCAACTGCTTCTCAATCAGATCTGGAACCATGCCAAAATGTCATGTAAAGTCCTGATATCCAATTCTTTTTGCCCAGACTTTTATCTGAATGGAATGTCTTGCTTTTGATGAATTCCTTTCCATTGCTATAGTATAGTATAGTATACTAAATACTTCTCAAGGCAGTAAATATAAAGCCACCCTTTCTTTAAATAAGATTGGTCCAAGAAAAAAGAAAATGACTGCAGAAGTGATAATTTTGACAGACTTAAAAATTGACGATTTGTACCTTAATTAAATTTTCACTAACCAATTTGCACATTAGAAGGAATTAACTTGACACCCTCCAGCCCTGAAACCTGCTGCATAAACAATACTCTTACATCCAAAAACCCTTACTTGGCAAATGCAAGCCACATAAATGACAGTGGAAACGCCTTATTTAAACATCAGTCATTAGAGGCGGATTACAACTTTGCAGAAATGCTTTGCTGTATGGCTTTTAGCAAAAACTCTGTAGAACCAATGCAGGCACATAAATCAAGGGGCCCTAGAAGGATATAGAACCCTAAGTGTTAGCTTTGGTTGTTGGTGAGTCAGCCATGAGACACCTTGAAAGGCCTCCAATTTTCAGGGTGAGGGCCTTCAATTGCTGATTTGAAGAACTTGTGACTTGAAGAATTTGTTTTAAGAGCTCTCATACTACACAACCAGGAACTAAACTGAATGCTTTTAAGGCAGACCAGTAGGCTAAAGAGGGAAACATGAGATTCCCAAGCCTGTGCTTGGATTATAACCCTAATGCAGGAGACGTTTACAGGAAAGAATCAGCAGATGGGAGAAGGATTAAGAACCACTCATCCATTCTCTGGGTGACCAGATGTCATAACCACTAAAGAGGACAAGGCACCCCAAAATGTAGGACATCCAAGAAAAATGTAGGGCAGGACAAAATAAAAGCTAAAAACACTTGTAGTTTGATTTCATGTGGTTAATTTAAACACTATATTACTTATTATCAAATTTAAAACTATATTACATATAATTTATTAATTACAAGTCGGGTATGCGCTATCTGCAGGGGCCTGCTCACAGGACACAGGAGGACACTTAAGTTCTTTTCCAGGACATAAGGCTAAAAAAAAAAAAGACATGTCCTGGAAAAAGACATCTAGTCACCCTTGCCCCATTCTCCTCTGCAAATGCCTCCTGCATTTGGAAGGAGGGCCCCAAACACTTATTTACTAAGGTAATGTCTAGATTCATTTACAACAGTATGTCTTTCCTTCTTTTTCCTCTACACACAATGAGCCATTAACACACACTCAGTACAGCAGCTCAACACAAAAGTTGTGCTTTGTTTTTCTCTGTAGAAACATCTGAGGAAAATAACCTTCCTGGTACAGGGATGGAACTACACTGGTTACAGGTCCTCAAGTCCACAGTCTAACAGCATAATTCTCTGGATGTTTACTCTGAAGTCCAGTTTTGTTCAGTGGAGTTCACCCTCAAATAAATACACTTAGGACTGCAGCACAACAGTCCAATCCTAACCAAATTTCCAATACTGATATAGCCATGCCAACAGGGTGTGCACTGCATCCCACTTGGGGGGGGGGAGTAGTCATGGAGGCAGCCTCATGATAAGGGAACATTTGTTCCATTAGTCAGGGATGCACTGGAACTGGAAAATCGGTTAGGATTAGGCCGTCATTGGCTCTTATGCAATATGACTTATTTCACAAGGCTTTTGTACTTTTTTTTACTAGGTAGGAACTAAAACCAACATTAGGTTGTATTCCAAGTTTAGTCACAATGATATCCCACTGATTTCAAGTTGACTAATTCTTTATAGGATACAACTCACTGATGGGTCACCTCATTAGCTCATCATCTCCTGTACGCTGTCTTGCTAGTTTCGAGCATTTAGAGCAAGTGTTTAACAGTACAGGGTTGCGCAAGTGTTCAGCCACTGTCAACATGAGATTGCACTGTCATGGAAATCTTAAGTGTCTTTGGTATACTTTACTTCTAGAAACTTGGGCAAGAAGTTGTTCTCCTGCACTTGGTTTAGAAACGGAAGCATTCGAGCACCAGGGAAACATGCCCACTTGGTGAGATTGGAACATACACTCAGAAGACAGGCAAATGTCATGGGACTTCTGGTGGAGGCAAGTACAATTGCTACCATCTGCATAAAGTGCTAACAAGTGCAGAACTAAGGAGGACTGTGGAGACTCTCCCACAACTCTCTCCCATCCTCTGCGCCAGCACAAACTCTGTCTCTGCAGCTCAGAGGCTGGGTCTGGCCAATGTGGGTCAGTGCATTCCTCTACGCCAGCCTAGCCAACTCCAGATTAGCCGCAAACATCATTTATGGCACATTTGTGACACTCCTGGATTGCAGCAGATTAGGATTGCGCTGTTAGTCTACCACAGAACATCTACTACAATTTAGATAATGTCATTGTAAGTGACCCACCTATCCTGTATATCCGGTTATCTCAGTATTTAACACACATTTTTAGGAGACAGACTGGTGTAGTCAGTACTCTCAGGTAAGAACACCACTTCTAAGTCATCAAATGATAAATTGCAATTGTCACATAAACACAACGAAAGCATTCATCCCAAATTCTTTATGTTCTACAAAATGAAAATATTACAGATTATGGAATGACCTTTGCCTTAAATAGATATAACATTTTAATTTTCTCATACACATTAAAGATTTCATATGGTGTTGAAAAATATCCAACAAAAGATCAGCAGCAAGTAAACGTTCAGAAATGTTTTCACCTGTTGCAAGTGGTTCCAGAATAAACTGCTTTGTCATAATTTGAAAAACAATTATCTGATACAATTTTGTTTTCACTTTGAGCCATGTAACCAAAAGTTCTCATTAAGCTATTTATAATCACTACAAGAGCAGTTCTGTCATGTTCTCTAGCAAAGTGGCTAAGGCTTGGTCTTTTTTTCCCCTTCTTTAAAAAATGCAGGTGAATCAAAGCACATGTTGATCTCCAAATGCCAAGAGAGTTACCTTATAGTAGTCGTACAGTAGTCCCAATGCAGCTGCACTGTCTTCATCCCCATTGATGCTCATCATGGCTTTGGTAGCTGCTGTAAGCGGGTTTTCAAGAAAGGACTTCCAAGCTTCATCCTCACTGGTATACGGCCGCCTCTGGGAGTAGACAGCCTCATTCTGAAGAACCAAGACGGGCCTTTTGCTTTAGAAAGAGATTTTTTAAAAATTAATGTCTGCAAAAGCATCCAGATAGACTATGATTTAATCAGGCCCATGTGCACATTTAAAGCACTAAAATCATGCACTGCCAATGTGCCAGTTTTTCTCTTCTGGCTACAGCCTTACACAGTAAGCTGGAGAGTGCCCTAGGTTTCAGGAGCAATTTTCTCAAACAGGCTGAAATGGAAAGAAGGGCCCTCAAAAGCCCCAGTGCATATACAGATGGAGAAGTACAGCTTTTTAGATCCCACCTATAGTCATTTGACCATACTTTTCATCTTAAAAACAAAAACAAAACCAAGCAAGCTAACATGCATTTTGCTCTGCTGGATTGGTTAGCTGGCACATGAAGACTAGAGATCATATTCTGGTTTCACTGCACTCAGATAGGAAGCAGCAAAATCTTTTACTTATTTTTGTCATACACTGTATACTTATTATGAGACTTGGGCATTTGCTTTGGCATTGGAAATACAGGATATAAATTTTTCCAATAAACAATCTTTGAGTTCTGCTGAAATACGACCATCTAGGAAAATACTTCAGAGAACCTTAAGGCCATATTACATTGCTTGTAAGATAACTTCAAGGAAGGGCAGTGCTCATTTAGCCCTCCAATTTTGAGAGAGAGAGAGAGAGAGAGAGAGAATGAATAGCAACTGCATTCTGAGGACAAATGGTGGCTTTAGTGGGGGACCTGACTTTCAGCTAAGACCACCAGGACTTTCTGAGAGCCTCCCAGAATCAGCAGTACTCTCCTAGGGACCAATGAGAGCAATCCAGGAGGCCTCCAAAATGCACCTCCCATTCCTTGAAGGTCACCTCCTCCCTCAAAACTCAGTCCTGCATCTTCTGCCTAACTCTGCTGCAGCCAGTTCTAGAGACAGAGGAAGCACTAACATCACCACCACATCCATGCTTCCACCTCTTCCCCAGCACCTGGCATGCTGAGCAGGCAGGTAGCACAAAGGAGACTTTGCAGCAAAAGCAAAAGAGATGACTGAGCCTGGTTCGCTGGCTGAGGAGGGTGGATTACAGGACTCACAGCCACCATCAATGATGAGAGAAGAAGAAAGTTCATTCTCAGTAAGCTAAACTAACTGAGAAATGCATATGTTGCTGCTGTCCCATGCAGCACCAAATGAACTCATTTGAAGCCGAACCTGCAACTTTTTCTCAAGCCTCTGGATATCACTGCCCTGCCCCTAAATCTTTTTTACTGATGTTATGGCAGAGATTCTTAAAATGGAGCTGCTCCCCAAGAACAAAAAAATACATGAAGCTGCTCCTCCGCTTAATGCCAGCATCCCTTAATCTTTAAAAAAAATATGGAGGTATGTAATCAATGTTACTATGTAGAGAGGTTTAACGGATCTCTTCCTATTTCAAAAGAGAGCTTTCTGTTCTGCAAGTGATCCAGGATTAAGAAAAAAAAAATACAACATTGAACTGCTTGCAGTTTGAAGTAAGTCTAACTATGTTCAGTGGAACTTATTTCCTTTTAACTATGTTTAAGATGACTGTCCTAATTAACAGTGAGTAAAGAAAGCTTCTAGAAATGGTTTGTTAGAGTTGGCAATGCTAAAACCACCACAGGGGAAAGGGTTTTTTTTTTTTAAAACAAAAAACCTTCCTTGCACCAAATCCAGATCACACACACCCCATGACTGCTATTTAAAGAGGGAGGGAAGACAGGAGGGAACACAATGATGCATTTACTGTCAGGTGTAGATTGACCCAAATAAAAGCTCCACCTTGAATATATAATTATGTCACAAGGGCACAGGAGGCACTCTCATTAGCTGCTCCTGAACTATGAAACTTGGGGATTCAACCACCCTGAGTTCCCAGAAGGTATTTTTAATATTCACATCCTGCTTTTCATTTTCAAAGGCAAAACCTTGCAAAAACTCTACGTTTTGGCTAGATTTTGGCAAACTAAATTAATGCATATAGGCAAGCTAGTCTATGTTTATACCAACCAGCAGCATCCAAATGGACCTTGGAGAAAAAAACTCTTTGACCCACAAGTGGTTGAAGACCAGCCCTGGGGAAGGCCATCTCTCAGCATTCAAAAAGGCTGGCTATTTTTAGGCCAAAAGGTAATGTTTAAAACTGTTCATAATTCACATTGACTCAGGAAATCTCACCAATATCACCTGGGCTGGCTTCAAACCAGTAAGAGACCAGTTCAAATGTACACAAGGGTTAGCTGGTAGTGAAGACAGAATTTGAGTTCTGCTTAAAATAAGGAGGGGGAAGACACACAGGTACTATCCGTTCCAGAAACAAACACACCACACAGATAACACCCCCAGACCTATAGTTATATTCTCACCCTGTACATGTCTACAGCATTCTTAGCTCGTGTCATGAAGCCAATGAAAAACAGTTGCCTATAAAAGCTCATGCCACAAACACTTTGTATTTTGCCACTCTGGAGTAGACCTGCCTGTGGACTATGAGAACCCTGTGGGTGGAACACAAAACATGAGCCTTTTGACCCCTCCTACAAACCACACAAAAGCAACCCTGATTGCCACAAGTACATCAGCCAACAAGCAGTCCTAAACAATACCAGCGTTCCATTGGTGAGCCAATCAAAACCATGCAGAACTGAGGCTGATACAATGGCTCGTGTTGGTTCCAGGCTGGATGCCACACTGAACGTTTGCCAGTTCCCTTGGCCTTCTCTGGTTCCAAACATCTCAATGTATATTAGTGGTTTAAAGTACCTGAGGAATGGGGACAAGGTTCTTGGATAAGCACAGCTCACCACTTGCGTGCCTGATACTCTACTACTCATAGCTTGTTAAGGCCAACTGTGAGAGATCCTGGCCAGTCTGCTTACCATGGTAATGATCGCCTGCCTCATCAAGGAAAGGATTCCTCCTCCCTCATTACAGGAGACAGTGATTAGATGACCCCGGGGGAGGGAGAATCATCACTGAATCCACCCAATTTTGGCAATTACAGACCAGTCTCTGATTTGCCACTGCTGCTGATGGTGGTAGCATGGAATGGCAGCCTAACTCCAAGCAACTGAAAGCCCAATCCTATGCATGTCTACCTAGGAATGTATTCCATAATAGTTAAGGGGCTTATTCCCAGAAAAGTGTGGATAGGATTGCAGCCTGAGACCCTTAGACTAGTTTTCAGGCTGGTTATCGGATGGTGCTACCTATACATGCAGCTGAGAGCCAGAAAACTCAGCAGACGAAGTTTGCCATTACATATGGGTTGGAGCTTTCCTTGTCAGACAACCATTAAAATGCACTGAGACTTTTTCTATAAAACAGACTGTTGATTCATGAAGGTTATTTTGCTGAGCAGGCAGCTGTCAAACACTCTAATTCAGACCAGCATCAGAGGCCAGTATCCTCAGGGCAGCTGTCAAGGCCCCTGGCCCTTGAGTAAATTAGAAGTTCTTCTGTGTACTCTGGAGACTGAAGGCCTAACTAAGTTACTTTAGAACAGGGGTGTCAAACCCGTTTCATACAGAGGGCCGAAGTTAGCATTCAGGGCTCCTGCTGAGGGCCAGAAGTGATGTCATTAAGCAGAAAGTGACATCATTAAGCAGCTAATGGTCAAAAATCAGACCTCGTTCTCATATAGATACTCATGAACTGCAAATGATAGAGGAGAAAATACACAAATCTTGACGATATTTCAAGATTTGGGAAAGCCCAGTTTTCATGTTGGTTGCCATTTCAGCAGTAACACCTCAGCAGCTGAGAGACTGAGGGCCAGATAAAGCTTCCGGGGGCCATTTCCGGCCCCCGAGTCTTATGTTTGACACCCCTGCTCTAGAAGCTCTTGAGGAAATGTGTCAGAGGGTGGCACACTTTTCTCAGACTCAAATGACAAACCATAAAGTTTCCAGTACCAAAGTTCTCTTTGGGCCCATTTGGCTAAAACTTCATATAATTATGTGAGCGCACTGTGAACTCACACTTCTTGTCAAACTGCTCTAAGTTAGGACTTTACCTGGGCACAGGGGGCGGTTCAGGTCAGATGAACCACACCATGCAATTAGGTGGCTGATCTCCAGCATGACAGAAGGAGGCAGGACGTTTATCCTCACATAATTGCATAGCAAGGAGCCAACCTGAAGGGAGTCATCCTCTCCTGTTCTGTTCTAGAGGGTGGTCTCGTCGGCAGCTCAGAATGCTGTTTGTTCTGTCCCAATGTTGTGGCTTCAGCAGACCTCACAAGGTCTAGCCATCCCATAATAATATGGAGAAGTAAGTCAATGCTTCAGGCATGATCTAACACATCTATAACATGATCTATAATGCTTTCTTTCTTCACAGTAAGGGGCTTTCAGCAAAGGCTTCTGGACTGTCAGGCCCAGGTCAGATGTGACATTCCATCAACCCCCACTTGGGTCCTACGAATTTCTCCACGTGAACTGCAATATTTTGTCTATAACTGTTTTGTAATTCATAATGTCACCTTTTCTTTTCTCCTTCAAAGGCAAACACCTGCCCAGAGACTCAATGCCTGGCCCACATCCCTGAATTTCACCAATCTGCGCCAGAACCAGAAGTTTTAGTGACACTCTTAAAAATTCCATTGCACACCAAACTTGGTAGTAGGCAGAACAAGAAAAAGAAGGGCAACAGCAGCGTGCACATATACTGCCTGGCTGCATTTCACACATGCTGGCCTCAATGGGAGAAAAATGGAAGTAATCTCAGCCTCTTAGCCACAGTGTTGTACCACAAAGGTTCCAAAACTGCGGTGTCACGACGCAGAGGAAACCTTTCTACTCCCTTAAGGGGTGTGGCACCATCACAGTGGTCATGAGAGGATCATGCTGCCACTGTGAAAAGGGTTTTTTTTACACATTCCTGGGGAGTAGCTCAGGTCCCCCCAGAGTGAGTTGCAACTGCATTAGGGAGCCATTCTGAGGCACAAGGAGGCCACAGGGCCCTCACCCTCTGGTGCCTGCGCCACCCCTTTCACGGCAGTGGAGCAATCTCCGGAGCGCCATTGCCACCCCTCCCCCTCAAAGACTTAAAGTCGTCCCACCTCTACAGGAGAATTTGGGAACCACTGCTATACATAAACAGCCCAATCCTATGCATGTCTACTCAGACATGTCCTATTCTCATCAATGGGTCTTACTCCCAAGTAAGCATGAACAGGATTGCAGCCTTATACAGTGCTTCGAAATGAAAATTGTTCCATATATATGAAAACATTAAAACGCAGGTAACTTCTCTGCTATACAGGCCTTAAGACAATTACCTGCAACTCCTTTATACGTAGTAAAACTGTATTTTTCAAGTGCTCCTTTTGCTCAGAATCTACTGAAAATGTATCATTCATCAATAAGCCTGCTGTCCTTACCACCTCTCTAAAAGATTTACGCTCCGTCAAGAATGCAATTGGTAAAAAGAATGGAAAGAAGTAGTGACAGCAATGCAATTCATATTGCGTTAGTCTGACCACTACCCCGAGTGGTAGAAAGTCCCAGAGACTACCTTCTACAGGCAAGTTTCCTTGAGAGTAGGGAGTACATTGCCTTTTGAAATAAACTATCATGAAGGTACAGGTTGAGAATATAGGAAGTAAGCACACATTCAGGAGCACTAACCATAAGCAACACCAGTTCAGCATCTCAGTACAGTATAGTACCACTTTATGATGGCCACTCATTCCAGAGACACCACTATATTGTGCAAATATTGTAATGTGAACCCCATTGCTTTTTGGTAATTCTGTCCAAACCTTCGGAAACTTAAATTTCTGCCACAGAACTAAACTATTTCCCTCTCTAAAAGATTGTTTAAAAGGTGCCTACTGCTCTTTTTATTGGCTGTGGTTATCAGTTTTCGCAATGTTGTAATTATAAAACACAAATTACAAGGCAGTATCCTTCCCAGAATACACACACAGCCATGATATTAAGAACACAGCTACCAGCTGAGACACTACCTTTGTGCTTGTAATAGCTATATTCTTCCCTCCAGGCACATAGCCACAATATTAAAAATGCTGCTATTGACTGAGACACTACCAAATACTTTCACATTGCTGATCAATTTATCTAGCACACATGAGGTCCTGTTGGCGGCAATCATGAGCCCACTGTAAAGTGAATAACTTGTCATATAGTGAAACTTGTTTTACTACAGCAAGTCCATTGTAAAATGATTTGATTGTAAAGTGAACCCATTGTAAAGTGGGAGCCTACTATATTCCTTTCTTCCAGTTTCCCTCCCATAACTTTCTGTTTTGTGATGGGTACACTTCTCCTAAACATAGACGTCCCACCTGACATCTGAGGTCAAGTGCTTGACCTCTCCTCCATGAACCTACCAAAGCCTCTTCTAAAGCTGTATAAAGCTAGCGGCTGTCACCATATCTTGTGACAGTGAATTCCATAAATTAATACTATGAAGTAGTATTTCTTCTTGCTTATCCTGAAACTACAAGCAATCTGTTTCATTGGGTGACTCCCAAATTCCAGTATTACGAGTCAGGGAGAAACACTTTTCTTTATTCACTTACTCTGTAATATGCAAAGTTTTATAACCTGCCATCATATCATCATCCCCTTTAGGTGTCTTCACCCACACACACCAAAAAGTCCCCCAATGTTTTAACCTTTTCTCATGGAAAAAGGTGCTCCAGTTTGTTTAGGGTGCTTATTTATACCTGGTGACCAAAGAGCAAAAATGCATTTTAAGATTAAGCCACCACCCATTTCAGATGCAGAAGTGACAGATTTCCATTGGAAAGCAGACTGCCAAATCACAACACAGAGAGTTTGCTTATGTTAAGACTTCTTGAGGCAGCAAGGGAGAATGCCACCACTGTGCCTTCCACTTCATTCCTCAACTACTACCTTCACCTGCCCATTCTCCTCTCTTGCCTTTGTGGTAAAAGCCTTTCTAACTGCAACAGAAAAGGGGTAGCAGAACTTTGAGAGGTATTAACAGGTACTCAATCTAAAAGCTGTGGTTTGAAAGCAGACAGCTCTGCCCTACAGTCACCATTTATGAGAGATCTAAGCCAGTGTTTCTCAAACTGCGGGCTGGGACCCACAAGGTGGGTTGCTAGCCAATTTCAGGTGGGCCCCCATTCATTTCAATATTTTATTTTTAATATATTAGGCTTGATGCCACCACAGTATGTGACTGCATTTGGGGAAATGTTACAGACCTGTACTTTTAACAGGCTATACTATGCATATGCTTTTAACAATGATTTTAAATGGGACTTATTCCTGGGTAAGCGTGGGTAGGATTGCAGCCTAGGATTGTTAACAATTTTCCTGCTAGATGATGTCACTTCCATTCATGACATTACTTCTGCTGGGTCCTGACAGATTCTCATTCTACAAAGTGGGATCCAGTGCTAAACGTTTGAGAAACAATGATCTAAGCAATACTATACATTCAATTATTCCATGAAACTCTTTGTAACACAAAAGACAAGCCATTGTCTCTCTGCATTTCCCGTAGACCAAATATTAACTTTGATCTGACTTTGTAAAGTAATTGAGAAAAATGTTATTAAGCTTGCTACAATCTCAAACAGAAGTGACAGGCATCTCCTATTAATCACATACCATTTCTTCTAGCACTTACAGCAGCTATCTCATTTACATCACAACTGCCCAGTGGTTAGCATGTTAGGTCAGAAGATCATATTTTGCTCAAGGCCAGAATCACAACTAAGAAAGGATTTGAATCCAGATCTTTCACATACCAAAACTAGCCACTCCACAGCACCAAATGAGTTTCTCTCATAACATTTGTAAAAGCACCATTTGGAAAAACAGGGTTTATGGTCAGCCTACCTATGTAACCCACCTTGAGTTTATGAGACTCAAGTCTACGAGTCTTCAAAAGTCTATAAACACTGTAATAAATAAAAATAAATGATTTTGGATTACCCAGGCAATGCAGAACAGCTTCACTATTCTGTCTATCACAACAAATTTATCCAACAACTACTTACAACAACCTATGTAATATTTTAGCAGGCATAGACTGACCACAAAACAAATGTGTCACTGTATATTAGAAGCATGGAGGACATGCTCAAGAATCTCCAGGACAATTTGCACATTAGAAGTTATAATTTGATTGTGCTGACAAGTAATTGTATGCACATAAGCAATAACTACAGCTACTTTGAGTAGGCTTACAAGATGGAGCAACACACCCAGCTTTTCTACCAAGAGTACAGTCAAAGAACAGCAGCCTATTCCACCCAATGCTCTGATATGCATATGGGCAGGACTTTAAGCCTCTGACAGTGCAATCCAATGCATGTCTACTCAGAAGTAAGCCCCACTTAGTTCAGTGAGACTTACTCCCAGGTAAGTGTGCATAGGACTGTATTCATTTGCAGCCCTCCTCCCTTCCTACTCTTCTCCATAGAAATGTTCTATCAGTCAGTGCTGACTAGTGTGGCCCCCTCCACATGCAAAGCTCAGGATAGCTGCCTGTAAACCAGGAGATACATATGGTTTCAACATTTGTTTGCCACACTCACTCTTTTGTTTTTGGTATACATTAAGATTGATACACAAAGTGTAATACATGTAGAGGCTGGTAGAGCTACAGTCATGTCTAAGTGAACTCAGCAAGATTAAATCAGGCCTACTAGAATTCAGACTCAATGATCAAAAAGAAAGAAAAATTTGCTGTGTAGCTATAATCTTACAAGGTTAATGGCTTGTCGCCCTTGTGCAAGTCATCATGTGCAACAAGCACGTCTGTTTTGCCCCCCCACACACACACACACAAAATGAAGCCAAGAACCCCATTTGGGAGAGGGTCTAATTATACATGTCATTTTCCAATGAGCACATAAGTGTTCATCACATGACCATGTATACACAGAGTATATAAAATGACCCTCTTGGAAGCAACATCTGGGTAGAAAAATTCATTGTGTGCGAGGTTGCCCTCAAGTTCTCTTTCAGTCAAAGAAGCAAGCAACTAGGAAAGCAGAATGAAGGGGAGCGAGGTCCTGCAGGAAAGCAATGATGATAAAAAAAAGACCTACTACCATTCAGAAGCTGAAGCTGAACAGCCGGTAATATAAAAACCTGGCAAACTTAAAGTACATGTTTTTGTAAGTCTCCTTTCCCATTGCAACACCCAAATAAAATGCACAAATGCCTTCAAGGTAACCTAGCTGGGTTTAAAAGGCCTGCAGGAAGAATTATCTTTAGAGCTATCAACAAAAGCACAGGGTTTGGCAGTAACTCAATCCCTTCATAAAGCAGAAGGTTTGTTAGGGAAACGAGACCATATTTTCTTTAAAAAGACAACAAAATGTGTATTTTTTTTCTGACAGCTGCCTTGTGTCAAGTTTTAGCTTCCGAAGGGTCTACTGGCACAACGAACTGTGCATACAATACTAAATAGTATTTAGCAAGATCTGGAAATAAGTCTCCTTTTGTGTGTGTGTGATTACTTCATAACTACTGGTTTGTTTTCTGCTTGACTAGTTCAGGGGGGAAAGGAGAGATAGGAAAACATTGCAGAGTGAGTGCCCTGTGCTATGAAGAATATTGCTATAACACGGAAGTAGTTTCAGATGGTTAAAAGTGTTAGTCTATCTTATAATTCTGTTCACATAGGAGAATTCATCTGTGCTGACCATACTAACCAGTACTAGTTTTAAGGTGGACAATCAATTGATGAACGTTTAGAGGTGATCAATCAACAGCTTCAGGAATTCTATAGTGTACCTACTTGCCTGGTAAAAATCATTAGCAGCAGGTACTGTTTATTTAAAATGATGTCACATTAACACTTAAGTATATTAACTTGTTGTCATTCAGCACGCAGAGGAGATGCAGAAGATAAAGTTAAAGTAGAAAATATTTTGAAAAGGTATTTCCTTTAATAGTTTTAACAGATAATTAAATACCCTGCACATGCCCAATCTTGTCTGATCTTGGAAGCTAAGCAGGGTCAGGCCTGGTTAGTACTTGGATGGGAGACTGCCTGGGAATACTGGGTGCTGTAGGCTTACACCATAGTCTTTCGAGACTGAAGGTTGCCAACCAAATACTCCGAAAGATTCCATCACAGTACACTTTTGCACAGCTGCTACCATCCACCATACATCATTTTGTCCATTTCTAGAAGAAATAGAGGTGTTAACAAGTAGTCCACATCTAAAGAGATTCTGTTCTAGAAATATAACAGAGTGAGCCTTGTCTCCATTTTAAGAACAACAGTTTACAGGATAACTTCAACAATTTAGATAACAATTTAGCAAAAGGCGTCAAATACTAATGGGTGAACTTATGTCAGTTTCATTCAGAATCAGCTTGGTTACAAACTTTCTCCGCCAACTTTTGGAAAAGAAAATAAATTTCCTTTGTTTCCCCAAGAGTTCACTTTCAGCTTGTAAATGCTAGCCTATGTTATTGATGGTACCCTGTATTTGCACCTTATCACATTGTTGATGCTGGGAACTGTAGTTCCCAGCATCAGCTATGTCAGTGGTTCTCATTTTAGCACTGGGACCCACTTTTTAGAATGAGAATCTGTCAGGACTCACCAGAAGTGATGTCATGAATGGAAGTGACATCATCGAGCAGGAAAATTTTTAACAATCCTAGGCTGCAATCCTACCCACACTTACCCAGCAGTAAGTCCCATTTATGATCATTGTTAAAAGAATATACATAGTAACCTGCTAAAAGTACAGGTCTGTAACATTTCCCCAAATGCAGTCACAATGGTAACATCAAGTCTAATACATTAAAAGTAAAATAGGAGGTCTGGTCTAGAGGGTAGATCCTCCGTTTGCCTGAAGATAACATCCGCAGGTCGCCAGTTCGAGGCCACCGGCACCGTGGTGAGACCTTGAAGCAGCTGACAAGCTGAGCCGAGTTATTCCACCTGCTCTTTGGTGTGAGCAAAGAAGCGTCTTGGCTGCCTTTCGTGTGAGAGATGAAGGAGCTGCTTGTTAGCTTGCGTGGGAGGAAATTGGAGGCCAGAATGTGATACCAGATCACAAAGATCCATCTGAAATGTTGTGGTTCTTGAAAGATAGAACCTTTCTTTGATTGTAAAAATCCCTATGGGGATTTAGAACAGCCTGCCCATGTAAACCGCCTTGAATAAAGTTTGAGGAGAAATCTGACAACCAAGAAAGGCAGTATATAAATACATGTATTATTATTATTATTATTATTATTATTATTATTAAAATACTGAAATGAATGGGGACCCACCTGAAATTGGCTCGCAACCCAACTAGTGGGTCCTGACCCGCAGTTTGAGAAACACTGAGCTATGTACATGAGTCTGCAAAGCAGCTCATTTTTGGTGCCTGGCCCCCTGAACACTGACAACGTTTGTACAGCCAAGCTGGAGAAAAACTTTTATGAGGGAAATGAAACTCAAGTCATAATACAACTGATCATTAGGATCAGAACATATTAGGATACCCAAACATATTAACATAGCTGTACAACAGCTTAGAACATGCCTTGGTAAACTGTCACACTTGAGGACTACATAATGTTTCAAATGTTTACTGAGTTTTATTATCTATTTATTACAACTCTGAGTGAAATAGGAGTATTTTATTTTTATATTGAGATACTTATATAAATAGATGTATATATAGTATTGAATGTGGGATGGATTTAAATGTGTTGTATGATTATGTCCATGTCTTGGAGTGCATTGAAATTTTATTGTACCTTGTACAATGACAATAAAGTATTTATCTTATAAGGAAACTTTTAACAGTCAAAGATGGAAGATTGGGGGAGGGGAAATCCAACCTTGCAGGTGCATCCAACCTTGCACCGTGCAACTTCTTCCAACGATGTACTATAACTTTATGTATTCTGATGGCCTGAGGAGTCAACATTTATCCCCCTGCTAATGGAGCCTAAATATAATAACTAATGGGGAGATGAAGCAGTATGGTTGAAGTTTCAGGCTTCAAAGTTATGACTTCTTGCCTACTTTCAAACAAAAACAGTTGGCCAAGGCACCCATAGCAAACAGCAACCTCAACACTCTCAAAGCAGTGGAGAATGGGATACCTTTTCTCAGTGTAAGTTTAGGAAACAAAGAATTAGAATTAGTGAACGGAATGGTTAGCATGTAGGTAAAACCAAGGCGAGGAAGTATACTATGAGAATACAATTCAACTTACTGCTGCTTCAGAAAGAAAGGAGCTTGTTTTTATTGTCTCCTAAACAAAATGCAGTGCTTTTATCGCAGCTGGTCTCTGGAACCAATTTATACGCAGTTGAAAAGGAGCTCCATTGAAAGCAATGGTACTTCCCTGCTCTGCCAATGAATCTTCAGATCACATCTCTACACTTTAACCCCATGTCCATTCTTTGGCAGTCACACCGAATTCAATAGGACTTGGTCTGTGATCCTTAGCACATGACATCAGAAATGCCAGAGCCATCTGATGTGTGTTTACTCAGAAGTAAGATTCATTGTGTTCCACGAATCATATGCCCAACTAAATATTGCTGGATTGCAACCCTAGTCACACTGTCCTGCAATTTCTCTCTCTAGCAGGAGAGTCATTCTGACAGTGTGACCCTAACATGTCTACTCAGATGCAAGTTCCATTAGGTTCAAAGGGAGCAACAACCAAGAAGGACTGCAGCCTGAATCTCCTATCCCTCACACACATACCTATGTAGCTTTAATTCAACAGCTTGGAATAGAAAGTAGAACACCACAGACAGCTTTAAATTCTACCCAACAAATGTCATACCAAAAAGAATTTCATGATGAACCTAAAAGTAAAGAAATGTAAGAATACAGTTTGTAGTTACCATTGTAAGTTTTACCTCTGACATTCAACACCAATGTGCCATGAAGAGAAGCTTCCACAATGGCTATTCCCCAGTTTTCAGCAATAATATTCAGTAAGATATGGAGAATTTTGCTCTGTTTGCAAGGCATGCTGGCAGCTAGACAGAGTCAAGTTGCCAAGTAGGAAGAGGACAAGATGCCAGAGCTCACAGATCTTCAGCAACAATCTGATCAGCATTTCTGCCCCCAAGACTTTTCCAGGGCATGAAGTTCAATGAAGCATCAGATTAAAAGTTGAATGTATAAACCAGAAGATGATAGCACTTCGAATACAGCAGCGATGCTATTAATCAGAATGTAGAATGACTACAACCCTTCAACCCAAACTTGATCTACAAATGCATCCAACTGATGCACTCCTACAGTCTGTTTTACAAGGAGATGGCTGCTTTCTTCCACAACTGAAACAAAATTAATGCTCAGTTCTGAAAAAATGATAGGAATTACATCACTGAGTACACAAGATCCAATAAGAAAGTTGCAAATTTGCCTTGTGCAGAACACATATAAAGCCAACACTAGCACTTCCAGAAATGTGGACTACTATGACCGCCAGCAGTAGGTCAGGCAGCCCATTTTAAGGCAGGAATCCTGCCACAATGTCAGGGGTGAAATTGGAACATAAAGAATGTTAGACCCTTAAGCCACCCCTCATTATACACATCCCAAACTTTGTACAGAAAGTCTACCGGATTACCTGGACAAGTCTACTTTCCCTGTAGGATGAGTTTCATAAAAATCCATCAGATCCTTTTCCAACAAGACATTAAGAAGGGACTCTGAGATATCCAAAGAATAAACCTGCACATGAGGGTCTAATAACTGCATACAGACACTCTGCAAAATCTTATGACTGCGAGTGCAATCCTGTTCAAGCCATTGAAAAAGGAAAGGGGAAAAAAAAGCTTTGGTGTGTGACTCAGGTAAGGATGCCCCAGTTAAGGTGACTCTCCTCGCCCAGCCCTTGTCCTCCCTCTTCAAAGGAGGTGGGGAGTAATACACACAGCACTTCATTAGCTTCCTGCTGCATTAGAGAAAGAGAGCACAACAAGAGCCCTGGGCAAGGCAAGGGTCTGAAACCACCTTTCCATGTGTATGCTTCGTCTGGAAAGGTGGGGCTCCTTGAAGCTCCACCTGACAGGCAAGCGATTATTCGTCACACTCAGCATTTCAAGAGAGAGAAGAGTCCCTGGGAACCAATGCCTCAGTGGAGGCATCAAGTTTCAAAGCCAAAGCTTTTTCAGCTGTGGTCTCCAGGGGAAAGACAATGCGGAGAGACTGTGGAGGAGATCCCTTGGCCAGGTCACAACCCAGAGAATGTTGATCCATGCACGCGCACACATGTACAATTCAGGGGTTATAAAACCTCCCAAGACTCTCCACATATATACGCAGACACACACACCTGCTGCTTGTGAGTTTTTAAAGGCAGACCATTCATAGCCAGAATCTGGAAAAACGGTAATTGTGAATTTTCATAGGCAAATAAAATAAAGCATTATTAAAGCATTTATGAAAATAAAGCTGAAGTAAAGCATTTAAGACCCAAAGGCACGCTTAGCCCTTGCACTGCTGTTGGCGCACCTCCATGTTTTAGCTTTGGCTTCCCCAAATCACAACATTATGCGCTCTCTTGCTTGTTCTCTGACTAGGGACTGCAAGAGCCTCCTTATCAAGTTCATCTAAGCAAGTAGCAGATACAGACATGCACGATGTGGGGGGGGGGGTGTTGTAAGCTGGTGGATTGGAGGCTGGTGAGGGCTGGTGGAGAAGGAGAAGCATACAGTAAAGAGTAGATAGGAGGACCAAGAGAGAAAGCACCAGTGGCCAAGAGGCAAACGCACAGGTGCCACCAGAGGTTGGTGCGCACATCTTAGACTGGGAACGCAAGAAGAATTGCACTCCTTTTGACGCTCCGAGTTTTCAGTATCGGATCAGACAAAGTGCATTGTTCTCTTTAACCCATTTCTGGCCAGCCCATATCTGCGTACACATTTGATCCTTGTTGCGTATTTGCAACGTTGGGCAGAAATGGCTTTTTTAAAATGGCATACTCCAGATTGCTCAACAAGAGACAGTCGCTTCCTTCTGACACTCCTCCAGAACCCTTCGCGTTCCCATAACAGACCCTGCCTCTCCTGCGGACTGGAGGTTCAGGGTAGTGGAACAAGGACTCCAAATTGCCTCGATGGCTGAATATAACTGGGGGGGGGAAGAGTAATTCCCGACCACTCGCCTCCGATTACTCAATCAATTGATTTTTCTTCTCCTGTTCATGATGAGGGGAGTGGGAGAATCGCCTTGAAGTGTCCCCTCCTTGACTGCTCAGCCACCACCAGCCCTGCCACCCATCAGCCCCGCAATGGGGACCCAGGAGCCAGCCCTGCCACTGTCGGGCTCGAGCGGGGCGCCCCACCAGCAAGGGCAGCAGCAGGAAGAGCACGGCAGGGGATGGAGCAGTGGGGAGGGGGGTGCAGCGTGGGGAAGGGGTAGCCACACCGGTCGGACCAGCCCGGACTCAGCCCTCTCCCTCTCCTTCCAGTCTGCCCAGCTCGATCACTTACTTGTCGTACTCTTGTGTCATGTCTGGCAGTCAGTGGGTGGCAGAACTGGCCCGGCTGGTTGCAGTGGGAACTGGCCGCGGCCCGGGCAACTGGGGAGGGGAGAGGGCGAGCAGGAGAGAGAGCGCGCTGCACGCCGCACAAACGGGTTTTGTCGGCTTTTCTCGCAGGTGGAATCGCAACTCTGCCCGGCTGCCGATTGGCTCCCAGCGGCGAGGCTGGGGGTGGGCGGGTCGCGGCCCTCTGCCAGCGACGCCCCGGCCGCCCGCCTGATTGGAGGAGCTCGGCGGGGCGGGCGGCGCCAGGCGGGGTTGCGGAGTTCCAAATGGAACGCCGAGCCAGTGCGGCCGAGTCCGCGCGCTGTCACCGGCCGGGGCGCCTCCTGGGCGAGTGTGGCCAGCCTCCGTCCCGTCCCACCGCCTGGGCGCAGCAGGAGCTCTGCGCTGCCTCCGGGGGAGGAGCACGACGGATCAACCCTCTCCACCCTTTCCTGGGAGTAAGCTCCATTGGCTCTAATGGGACTTGCTTCTGAGAAGACGTGCATAGGATCGGACTCTCAGGCTGCAATCCTCTCCACCCTTTCCTGGGAGTAAGCCCCATTGACTCGAGTGGGACTTGCTTCTGAGTAGACACGCATAGGATTGGGCTGTAAGCCACTTCTGCCCCACGTTGCATATACGCAACAGGGATCAAATGTATGCCCTAATGTGGGCCGGGCAGAAATGGGTTAAATTTAAATGGAATTAAAACTCCGACGGGGGTTGCTTTAGCTTCAGCCCTCCTTCAGGCAGGGGCAGCTTTTTCAACCCTTCCAGGTGGAGCTGCACCTGCCAAAATCCCCTCTTCTATACAGTGGTTCAAGGGACAGGCATTGGCTGCAATCCGAACCATGCTTTCCTGAGAGTAAGCCCCATTGGACAAAATAGGGCTAACTTCTAAGTAGACCTGGTTAGGATTGTGTCCTCCAGTGTATCTGGTCACCCTGCTCAGACGAACCTTTTCAAATTCTCTATTCAAATAAAGAGACTGATACTCAAAGCAGACCACAAAAATGGTTTTTATTTGGTGGCTGAAAGGATCGCTGCAGCCCCATACAGGTGCCTCTGGCGAAGGGTGTTCCGAGGTGCCTCTTCTGAAAAGATCCTCTCTCTCCAGTCATTAGCACCGCCTCACTTTCGAGGGTGGGGCCCCTTTGCATCGGGTCACGGAGGTTGATCATTTGATCATCTCAGAGAACAGACAAGACAACACGGAAGTTCAGTATGCTACTGTACAAAGTGCTTTACAATCCCATTTCATCCCCCTAGCCAGCCATTTTCAACCACTGTGCTGCGGCAGATTGGCGTGCTGTGAGTGGTCCACAGGTGTGCCACAGGAATCTGGGGGAAGGTCATTTATTAGTAGGGCCAATGGGGGATGTGAGCCCCCCACTGGCAGCACGGTGTGCTTTGCCAGTTGTCAAAAACCTGATGGTGTGCCTTGACCATGCCAATAGGGCATGCGCTGCATCCTGCAGTGAGGGTGCAATCATGGAGGCCTCCTCCAGGTAAGGGAGCATTTGTTCCCTTTCCTTAAGGCCTCATTGCAGCTGCACCAGCACTGGAAAGCTGGATAGGATTGGGCCGTCAGTCAGTGCCTTGTCAGTGTGCTGTGAGATGAAATTCAGGAAGGCATTTACCCAGAGCTACAGTGACTATCATGGTGGAGGCGGGATTTGATTGTGGCATTCCCATTCTACTCACTGCACTTTTCCTAATGTGATTACTAAGATCTGAGCAGGCTTATGAGGAATAGTAGTTATCCCAGACCATACCTTAGACACCTCGTAAAAATATAATTAGATTTTTTTTCCCCAGTTATGATACACATCCCCTTGTGTACTGGCATACTGGGTTCTCTGGAGTGTTAACTCCCCAGTTTCTGTCATTCATCCTCTGAATTCTAAACGAAATAGTGCAAATCTGCTTATGAATTGGATGGGTGTACATTTCACCCTGTGGGATCTTCTCATGTAGTAAAGGCTTCAGCCAATCAATGTACACCTCAGTTTCCTGAAATGGGCCAATCAGAATTTCCTGCTATAGGTAAACATGATGAAGCAGAGAGTTGCATGTTAATCCATGTTTCCATGCATTTTTTCCAACATGAAAGTGATGGGCCTGTTCAAAAGTGGCCTTTATTTAGTCTGATCCACCAATCATCACTTCCTTCCAGCATTGCATGTTCTCTGCTCTTTCAGTTCTTTCTTGAACTGGTTGAATAGCAGCTATCTCAGGACACCATGGCACATCATTCATTGGCCTGATCCCAATATACTCCATCACCGTTTTCTAACCAGTTGGATATCCATCAATAGTACTAATGCACATTTCTCAAACTCATCATGCAACACCATGACAAAGGCTTCCTAAGATGGATATACTGTATGTACATTTATGTAACTTTAGCTTGTTACCAAAACAGAGAAAAGTTGCACAGCAGAGAATACAGGTGTGCTTCTTCTCCCTCTCTCACAAGACTAGAACCAAGGATCATCCCATTAAGCTGATTGGCAGGAGATTTAGGACAGACAAAAGGTGATGCTTCTTTACACAGCACCATAGTCCCCAGTTGCTGCTGCCTCCTTCAGCATGGACTGTGTCCTTCCCATCACCACCACAACAGCCACAGAAATGCCAACAGCCCCATGAAGTGGGGCAGGAGAGCTATGTTTTTAACATTTTCTTTTAGTTTATCTGCTCTCTTTTAATCCCCTGTTCCATATTTTTTTCTTGTGAGACCCTTAGTGCTTCCCTTAACCTAATATGCAGGACAAAAAACAAAACAAAAACCCCAAACTACTGTATGCTGCCCTGGGCTCCTTCTATTGGGGAGGGGAAAAGTGGGATATAATTATTTTAGACAGACATAAAACATTGGCGTAAAACAAAAACAGGAAACCAGAGAGAAGTTTCTGCCAAATTTTAAAGATATACCTAACAATAAGGTTGTCTATTCTTGCGCATCTCTACAGCAAACTGCAGAAAATGTGCCACCTTCTCTATAACTTCATAAGAACAACCATTAAGGAGGTACTGCACTTTGACAGAATTGGAATATCCCCTCTTATTAGTTAGAATTGGCTCCAAATATTTGAAACAAATGCTGAGATAAATAGAGCAATGAAAAAGGGTCTCGATACATCCCTGACTGCATGGACAACATCTGGTTGAATAAGGGGTATTACTATATCTCCCAAGCAACACTTCAGAAGGCATCACATTAAACTTTGCCAAAGCATAGGCACAACCTTTCTCTGAGTTTTCCAGGGAATAAAAATATGAAGCGATCTGCCCTTATTTAACTGAGATTGAAAAATTCAGGGGAGAACAAACCTTGGTTTCCAGATGGTTTAAGTTCTAAGGTTCTATGTCTAAAAATCTCTGCTTTATCTTCCTATATGCCTCAGTGTGTGGATATATACTCAGCAAGTCCAGAGAGAGGCCAATAGGCTCTTTTTTCCCTCCTGACATAGGTTAACCAATTGGAAGACAGTCTCAGAGAGTATCTACTGAAGAAGACTGCCTGGCTCAGAGTGATAGTATACTAGCAGCGACTATTTAATTGTCATTAGCCGTGCCCTGGTATCCATTAACATCTGTCCTGTTTCTAAACAGTGGCAGTATTTTTCTAAGAAACTTAGATTGGGCACTTTCCAGGGAATAATTCATTCCTCCAATACAAATTGGAACACGTACCATACAAAAGTTGTGCAACAACATTAGCATTGACTACTTTTGGTAAAGGAAAGCAAGTCTCTATCTCCTTCTTGTGGGCTCCCTGAGGTAGCTGGTGGACCACAGTGGCTAACAGGATGCAGGACTGGATGGGCCTTTGGCTTGATCCAGCAGGGCTTTTCTTATGTAGTGTAGTTGAAAACAAAATTGCTAGAAGTAACTTAGCATGGCTTTTTGCAAGCAAGCAAGTCTAGGGGTAGCACAACCTGGAACGCTGCCTGATGCTATCTTGTTTCCTCAACTTCTACACTACAACCCCTTGCCCACCCCCACCCCGCAATGAGCTCCTTCATTAATTCTGCCCCTGTAAATAAGATTGGTAGTCCCACATTTCTGTGTTTGAGGACGTGAGAAGCACGATAAGAAGGGGAATGATCTGTTTCTCACTTGAGCAAGCAGGAAGCAGAACTCGGTAGTGGGTTGGAGGGAGGTGGTGGCAGCAGCAGATTCAAGGTGAAATGTACCCTGAATCTGCCATCCCGAGCCCCTTGCAATCTGCCACTGATGCAACCTTCATCAGCTGGCCTCATGGATGGGCCGACCCTGATCCAGTCCAACAAGGGCATCCAGATATTTCTTCGTTAATTCACATTGGTTGCTAGTGACTATTCTTTGCTGCCAGAAACCAATGAATGCATTTCATGGGCTATCCTGGGCCCACTATCTTGTGAGGAGGCCCTGTTCAAATCAATGGGGTTTATTTCTGAGCACACATGCAGAGGATCTGGCCAGAAGTTCCATCTTTTGGAAGGAGGAGAAGCAAAGATAATAGGACTGTTCTTTTGAAGTCACTTACCGTTCTGTAGAGAAGAGCATCAGTCAGGTTTTCAAGTTTCACATACACAGAATGTGTTGCTTCATAATCTTCCCAGCAGCAGCTTTTATCAGCTGATATCAAGCACATTTTTGTGTTTTGCAGGAGGTGGTGAACAGCACTGTATTTAGTGGCTTCGGTAGGTGTGCTGTGCCTGGAGCTGGTTCCACAGAAAGCTATGGAGGAAGTTCTACAAGCACAATTGGGACCCTCATGAAGGCTGCCGCGGCATTTCTCTTTGCTAGTCTTGTATCAGCTTGGGAAAATGAACACTTCAGGTACATTGTCACTAAAGGTCTGATTCCTCTCAGCCTTACTTC
Source organism: Tiliqua scincoides (assembly GCF_035046505.1). Taxonomy (NCBI): domain Eukaryota; kingdom Metazoa; phylum Chordata; class Lepidosauria; order Squamata; family Scincidae; genus Tiliqua; species Tiliqua scincoides. Next base: position 161,029,702 of record NC_089821.1, read on the forward strand.
GCACATTATGAAATCCCAACACAAAAGGCATATTGGAATGAATTAGCCTTATCTGCAAAATGTTGCTGTATGTATTTGACCATAAATTCAGTTTCTTGGATACATATTAAGCTATGAAACTGCTTTATATCAGTGAGACTGTGGGTCCATCAAGGCCCAGGTTGCTTATTTTGATTTGCAAAAGATCTTAAGCAGAGGTCTTTCTCCGCCTCTGACCCATGATCCTTAAAATGGAAAAGCCAAGGATTGAACCTGGGACCTTACATTCAATGCATGTACTCCACCCTTGAACTACAGGACATCCTGATAGCATATGTAAGTATAGGATCATACATATTACATGTCATATTTTAACAGATTCACTTGTACACATATGCAAGATATTCTATGTAGGAATTTTGTAACATGAAGTGGACTCGCTAACTAGATTCAGACAAATTTTCTAGCAAGCAGAACTGATGTTCTCAAGAGTAATAACTAAGTTTAAATCCTAGCTGTCAACATAAGAGATTTAAAGTCCACTTTATGTTGTTTTCTTTGACAATCCGGGTATATATGCTTCATCTAGCAAAGCTTTATGAAACAACTTGAATTGGGATGTTTTGCACCAAGACTACACACGAAAGAAACAGTTTCTCTTGCAGCCAACTGGTGTTTCCAAAATAATTTGTTTTGCATTCTCCAAAGACAGATAGGAAATTATTCATTTTTACTCAACAATTTATTGTATAACACACTAAGGGCACAATCTTAATTTGCACTGGAACAGGCAGGCTGACTGGCCTGCACTGAATCCAGCGCAAGGTAGGTGCGGGCTGGGGCACAACTAGGAGTAAAGGGATTTTATTTTCCTTACCCCATGTTGTGCACCAGCCAGCCATATGGGACTACTCAGATCTGCACCCACAATTTTGTGGGCTCAAATACAAGTGGCCCATGTAATGCTGGGGCCAGGGGACAGAGTCATGGCCTGTGCTGCCATGGCCAGTCCCACCCACCTCCCAGGCCCAATCAACCTCTCAGTTTGCCCTCCCCCATACAAAAGCCCCCTCCCCGTTCCACCCTCCTACCACCTTCTCCATCCTTCTGTGCCAGCCTGCCTTGGCCAGCACAAACTTATGTTCTCCAGGCACAGGTCCGGCGCTGTTAGGCCAGTGCATGTCCTTGCACTGGCCTAACCTGCTCTCGAGTAGCCACGAGCATGCTTTACGGCACATTTGCAACACTCAGCCAGTGCAAGAAACATGCACTAGCTCAGGGGTATGCTAGGATTGCTCTGCTTCTCAAATGGGCTAAAGCAGTGCTTCCCAAACATTATAGTGACTGGACCCACTTTTTAAAATGACATTTTATTGCAACCCACTAGACAAGAGAGAGAGAGAGCGTTATTAATACAATGCATTACAATACAATACAATACAATACAGGTATTTATATACCGCCTTTCTATGTCCTCAGATTTCTCCTCGGACTTTATTCAAGGTGGTTTACATGGGCAGGTAATTTAAATCCCCGAAGGGATTTTTACAATTTGAAAGGTTCTGTCTTTCAAGAAACCACAACAATCAGATGTTTCTTTCTTGATCTGGCTGCACATTCTGGCCTCCATCCTCCCACGCTCAGAGCAGATGGAATAACTCGGCTCAGCTTGTCAGCTGCTTCAAGGTTGCACGGTGCTGGTGGCTTCAAACTGGCGACCTTTGGATGTTATCTTCAGGCAAATGGAGGCTCAACCCTCTAGACCTTATTAAGTTATCCAGGTCCTGTGCTCTCAAGGCTGCTAGAGATGTTACATATAGCATGTGTATGTAGAAATTTGCTAGATTCTTCCCTAGAAAGGACTGTTCCTCCAAACCTTCCCAGTCATTCCAGGCTACTCAAAAGGCTGAACTGAAGTGCAAAATGTGCAGTTAGGGACTTTCAGGTCAGACAAAACGCTGAAACTGGGTTCACACATGATTACAGCACACCAATTACTAGAGAAAATTAGAAAATGTGACATTTAATTTGGGGGTAGAGTATGAAGATTACCTCATACCATCGGTTAGAATTTCAGCTAATTTTCTTCTGCATTCCAGGCAAGGGTTTTTGAAAAGTATTTTTTTTTATGTTTCAAAAACTTTTTCCAGCCTACCAAAAAGTGATCCACTGGTTGGTCCAGACCCACAGTTTGGGAAAGAAACTGAACAAACAAGAGACCAAGAGATCTAGAACAATTAGATAATCATAAATTGGACAAACAAGAAAGTGAATGCTGTTAACAATGTCAAGGAGAGTCTGATACATTTAGATCAAAATTTCAATAACCAAAGTTTGGTTAATTGAGTTTCTAAAGAGGTCGATACAGGTGACTCAAGAGGTTCTGAGAAATCTCCTTGCGGTTCTGCTTTGGTGTGGTGAACAAATTTGGTGGACTGTAGGGACATTTTCAAGATCAGCTATGAATGAGCTGCTATTACATGTCATGGAACTGAAAGCTTCTTCACATTTCACTTACAGAAAAAGGCCCTTCTGGAGCTTATCCTGAAATCTACATAGGGGTGTTTTTAGATAACAAACAGGCCGTGGGAGGAGGGGAGGAAGAGAACTGTTTCCCAGGGTTAAAGCGCCCTTGACGGAAGCAATAAGACAAGGGCCTGTTCTGCCAGGGTTGCATAGGAATCCTACCCCAAATTCTAGAACAAATCCAATCGTCTTTGCTTTACACTTGCTTTCAGTTCTTCATAATTCCATAAGCATTCCTTCTAATTAGGTTAGATTTTTAAATAAGCCGAATGGAAGTTGTTGCTCTCTTATTATTTGCACTTTCTCCAATTTGATTCATTGATGACATAGTAAGAGTCGCTTCCAGGGAAGAGACACCCCTATCTTGCAAATAATGGCTGGTCAGAACACTACTAAGATGCCAGCCACAAGTCAAACAAGTCTGCAACACTGCTCCAGATATAGGGAAGGTGAGACAAGCTGTTCACCTCATTAGTCTTCTGGTACTAGACACATACATTAAGATACAGCCATTGTATCCAGAAGCCTAGAGATCTGCAATCCCCCAAATGGTTGGCAGTTTCAGATCAAGTAGCTGTAACTGCCAAAATTACAGAAGCACCTATATTGAAGTGCCCATTTACCATACGGTGGTACAAGCATGACCTTGACTGCAACCCATCAATGGCTGTGCCTGTTCTTGTGTAGCCTGTGCAGAAGCCCTGAGGTGTAACAGTGCCCCACTGCCCAGGGCAGTGACATGATGTCACATGACACTGTGGTGCAACTTCCAGGTTCTCCCTGGAAGAGGAAGCACTTGCTCCAGTAGCTTCACAACGTCCCTTCCCCCCCCATTTCTTCTCCTGTGGAAGTTCCCTTTTGAAGAAGAAATGGTGGGGACACAAAGCCACCAGCACCTCCTCCATAGCTAAGGCAAAGCCTGAGGGGCAGTCATGCGCCCCTCCCTTGGCACAGCGCCCAAGGCAGGTGCCTCTCAGGCTCCACTTTAATTACCCCTTTGCAGAGGCCACTCAGCAGTGTGAACTGCAGAACTTCAAAGAAACAGTCAAACAGACTCCCTTTTCGCATGCAGCTTTCTCCATTGTCCTTGCAGCTGTAGAGCTTTCTAACTTAGAGAGTTTGGGGGTGCGGACCTTTTTGCCTCAAAATGCTTCTGTAAGACCCTCTTAGACTGAGTGATTGAAGACTGATAATACTTTTTTTCTTTTAATCTATGATTTTAATCTTGTTGTTGACATGCATTCTCTAATAAAATGTATATTGCTGTTCTTTGATTGAAGCCTTTCTGAGAATTTACTGAATACACACAGTTGGGGGGTCTTGGATTGGTCACTTACAGAAAACCTAGGTTCCCATGTTTCCACCATAGTAAGCTGCATAATTTCAGTAATTTCTGATGGACATTTAGACAAGTTCAATCAGATAAGTGAATGTCCTTCAAACAAAAAGAAACGTGATTAACATGCTGCAAAAATGCAAGATCCTGCCTTTTACTGTTAACATGTGACGCAACCTTTGGGAATGCAAGTATGTTTCGAGATCTTAACCTGAATCTCATCCACTGCACCAGAGTGACCCTAATGGCAAAGGGATACAGAAGAGCCCAGTGTTAACTCACCATCCAGATGATACTGGAGGTCCAATCAGGGGGGAAAGAGCAATAGTAAATAAAGAGCGCTGTGCATTAGTGTCACACAACAGAAAGTACGAATATTGATGTTCCCATAGGAGAATAAATCCAGAGCAGAATCAGAAGCTTAACAAAATCTAAGCATTAACACCATCCAAGTTGGTGGTGTTCAGTGACAGTGGTATTATTTGGCCCTGTAGGCACATCAAGAAAAATAAAAGGACCCACAGTGCAGCCTATGTTATGCAGAAAGCTAGAATCTTTTTGGAAAAGTGCACTTTAAAGGACAAGATAAATATCCTGTCCTTTCTAAGGACAACACAAGCACAGACAAAATGCTGAGTACTGCAGAATCCTTCTGGTAAGCAGAAGAGGGAACAAAGAGATGCAACTTAAATACAAACAGAAGAATTAAAGCTGTTGTTTTGGAGGTACACACCCTACCCTTGGGTTAGCTAGCTCCATTTGTCTACTTAAGAAATGCACCTCAGCATAGTGTGGACTCAAAGCATTTGTATTCCTAGCTCAGCATAATTATAATTTCAGCAAACAGCACACTTCACAAGTTTGTTGGTTGTCATTTCATTGACAAATTGATCAAACTGGAAGAAACCAACATCAGGTGCACAAGAGGTACAACATCCCTTGCTTTTAAAGGTCTACTATCGTATTTTAGGGCTGCAGTCCTACATGTATTTATCTGAAAGTCCTATTGAACTCAATTGTGCATAGGCAGGCCTAGGATTGTGCTGTAAGAGGCACAAAGTTCTTAGAAATCATGTGCGAGCTCCAGCAGCATAAACATGTAACATGACTCTACATGTCTGCTTTATTGTTTTGGTGATAAAGCGGGAGTCTGGGGATGGCGTCAGGTTATAAAATGGGCTGAATCAATATGGGGGTAGTGAAACTTTACTGCTTCACCTCTGCTCTGGCCCCACTCCCAATCAGGTCCTGCATGCATTCTTTTAAATCAGTGGTCTCCAAACTGGAGACTGCTGCGCAACAGGAAAGGTGTCCCTGGTACAACCGGCACTTACCGTTCTGCTGGGGAGCCATCCTTCCCTGCCTCCAATCTCCTCCAAACTGAGCTCCAGCTTGCTGCGCCTGGCCAGAAAACTGGGTGCAGTGGCTGCTGGAGCGACAGAACTTAGAAGTGGTGGACAGGAGCTCAGTTTGGGACAGATTGGCGTGAGGAAGGATGGCTCACCCACTGAACAGTAAGTGCTATTCACGGAAGGGAGGGAAAAGTCAGGGTTCCGGATCCAGCCCATAGGACAGGGGCTGGAGAGCCCTGTTTTAAATGAAACAAAACTTCCACTGGCTTTCAACTGAAGTTCCCACCCCATTAAAATCCCATGGGAAGGAGGCACAATTGGGATCAATACTGAAGCAAAGTACTACAACCATCCCACCTCCCCCTGAGGTTTTGGCCCTTTTTGCAGCTCCATCACACTCTATTTTACAGATTTAAAAATGACAACAAGCAGTGCCATGTTACACATTAATGTTAAGCCTGACCCTAAAAAGGAGCACAGCTAAATTCTTGGACCAGGATCTATACATGACTGTCAGCTTACAACCATGAAGAATGGACTACTTTAGGTACAAAAGGAAGCTGTGCCTGTAATTAAGTGTGCATCATGTTTCAAAAAGAGGCAAGTAATTAAGCACAAGCTTTTAAAATTTGATTCCTATAGTACCTCAGGTTTAGGCTGCATCTTTGAAAGAGGATACAGTTCAACTACACACTTTCAATTGGAAGTAGATACCTCTCTGCCTCATGGAACAGTCACTTCCACTTACAGTACACTTCCAGTAGCTTGCCACCAAGTAGCCAGGATTACACTAAGCAGCTAAACATCAACTTGATGCTTTTGTTTAAATTAAGGGCACAATCCTAACCCCTTTCCAGCACTGACACAAGGGCAATGCAGCTCTAAGGTAAGGGAACAAACATTCCCTTACTTTGAGAAGGCCTCCATGAGTGACATCCAACTGCAGGATGCAGCACATGTCCCATTGGCACTGCTATGCCAGTGCTGGAAAGCACTGACATAAGAGGTTTGGACTGCGCCCTAAAAGTTTAATTCAGAAGGCAGATTTAAATATTGTGGGTTGTCTACAAAGGTGCCTTGTGTGAGTCTAAAGGCATTTCCAATTGCACAAGTCAACCCTAAATTTCTGCCTATTTCGCTGTACTCCATACTACACTGCTGACACAGAAGAGTCAATTTTTTGTGTCCACAGGGGACATAAGTTGTACTGCACAAGTGGAGTTCTTCCTGTGCTATTTTGGACATAACACCTTTTAGAATTTATTTTGCAGCAATTTTAATAAGACTCTCTTTGTAATGAAAACAATTCAGAATATATACAATTAATATAAAATTGTGACAATATCAGGAGTACCACATAGAAAAAAAAGCATTGATCAGTGGGATCAGGATGTTGTCTTCTGTAAAATTCCCCTACACATATAAATGAACAAACTGCAGAGAGAGTGCATTTAACTTAATCCACTCATTTCAGTGATGTTCATGAAAAATGTGATTTGACTGCACAGGCTATTCAGTGACCCTGGGTGCTCTCCTCATTGGATAAGACAGTTCTTGGTCTTTTTTTAGTTTTGGGTATTTTGGATTTTTTATGGAGCTTTGAATAAAAGAGTTTGTGTTCTATTGCACACACTTCTTCATGAACGACAGAAGGCTGCACTCTTAGGAGGAAGGAGAATAGATTTAATACAAACTGGTAGGAACAGGGAAACTTGGACTCTTCATAGTGTGCCAGATGACCACATACTCTATAAAAAGGAAGAGAGAGAAAAGAAAACATCACAAAACTGTTCTGAATAAAAATGTTCAAAAAGAGAACCCCATTTAATCAATGCTAGTTAAAACTCACCTGGTCTCATGACTTTCACAACCAAATGTTAGCATATTTATACAGCACTTGTAACCTGCAAAGCGCTTTACAATCTTTGGCTATATGTGCCCTTCACAGAGTTGTTCTAACTTTGTGAAGCCATATTATCTCTGTTTTACAGATAGGTAAGTAACACCCAGCGACAGAAGCTTATGCAAAGTCATGGATGCGGGAGGCCAGCAACACAAGGGCGCAGTCCTAACCAACTTTCCAGCACTGACTTAGCTACAATGCAGCCCCCAAGGTAACAAATATGCCCTTACCTTGAGGAAGCCCCCCTGACTGCCTCCCCACTGCAGGATGCAATGTACACCACACTGGCACAGCTATGTCAGTGCTGGAAAGTTGGTTAGGATTGCGCCCTTAGTCACACAAAGCAGTGGAACAATAGCGTCTTCTAATCCAAGCTGCAAGTAGGCTGTTCTGTGCAACAAGGGATTTGTGTCCATTCACTTCTGCAGCAAGCCACCAGAATTACTCTGCTGCTACCAACTAAGTATGGTCTCTTGTAGTTTGGAGCAGCAAGATTAAAAAACCCCAAACCACACAGCCAGGTCCAAGTATAAGATTGTTTTGCATGAACAGCAGTCACCAAACCTTCAGGATTAAAAGAAGAAGCTTTCACCCCTTCCCAACTGTCTAGCCTCACGTGCACAGCAATCACCTTTAGTGCTTCTGATACATGTGATACCCAAGTCTAACATTTTCATATCAGACAATTAAGTTTATCTTAGGCACATTTCATGAGCCTGCAGATGTCTCTCAGTTCTTATTTATAAAAGGGAAATAATTAAGCAACAATGAAAACATATTTTTGAAAAGTTTATCTAGCACGACAATTGTTTTTAAGGAACAGCTTTCCTGTTTTCAGAGTCTTGGCTCTACTTCCAAATTTAAAACTTAGCTACAAATTATGGCTGATACTGTTAAACAAGTAGCAATTAAAATGCATATGCCTCAATTGAAGATGGTTATAGTGGCTTGTGATAGCATGTGAAACACATAAGACGAAATACATATTTGCAAGGGAAAGAGGTCTGTAATACACATTCAGTGCTTGAACTCAAGCAACAGAAGCAGCTTCAAAGTGTATTTGGTAGCAGCCCAAACCACATGGACAGGCAGTCTATAGCCTCTGGCCACAAGGTAAGTCTCGCATTACCATAAGAAGTCATGTGGCACAGAGTATGTGGTGCACGCAATGTCAGTATTCTTCTGTCCTTTCAGTTTTGTAAGATTTCGTAATAGAAATTCTCTCTTGCTCTTGAACACATTACCAAATTTTAGCACAATTTTTTTTACTTGAAAGTTCAAATTGTGGTATGTTTCTCTGAAGCACTAAATGAATCCAATGGATGTGCAAACATTTTAGCAAAATTAATAGATAGCAAAGCACAATAGACACAAGCCCGCACATTTTGCAATTTTTCTACACAACGTGCTTTAAGTATAAATTTGTTTTTAAAACCTATGCTCCAAGTACACATTTTCCACAAGAGTGTCAAATACTTACTTTTCCCTGCATAGTTTAGTTGTACACAACCAATACTTTCTGTTTAGAGTTGTAAGCACATTGCCTTTTTCTTGTAAAATTCCATCCAGACTGTGGTCATGAAAGCAACTGCTTTTGGTCCTTTCATCAGTCCAGCTGAATTGGAAACTTGAAGGTTTTGGCTTCTCAGTAGGTTCCACTAAGCCAGATAATGTACGAAATTGCCTCTGAAGGTCCACTACCATTTCTGTATAAAGGAAAACATAAACACACATAAGTACCAAGATGAAACTCACAAACACAGACACACACACACACAGGGGGAAAAAAGTTCCATAACACATACCCAAATGATGTTTAAGTTATTTATAAAAGATCTAGAACTGGTGGTAACAAAAGCCATAATAGTTTCTAAGGCAGCGGTTTTCAACTGTTGTGCCACGGCACACTAGTGTGCCGCGAGGCAGCCTCAGGTGTGCCGCGGGACCAGAGGAGGCAGGCAGCAGCCGAGCGCGGGAGAAGCAGTTGCTTTGACCTTCAGCAATAGCAACAGCAGCAGCGGAAAAAGGACTGGGCTGCTTGCATCTCCTGCTGTGAGCAAGGGGAAGGCTGCAACCCGATCCTCATTTACCTGGAAGTAAGTCCTGTTGACTATTATGGGGCTTACTTCTGAGTAGACACACCTAGGATTGAGTGCCCCGCATGCTGATTGGGCAACCAAAGGAGCCTGGAGGAGGTCTGGGCGGAGTGAGTGAGAAGGAGGGAGCCAGGGGCAGGCAAGTAGGTAGGAAGCCAGGGAGTCTGCTGAGGCCACCAGCCTAAGAATGGGCTGGCTTGGCTCAGGGTCCATGAAAGTCCCTTCTCCTTGCCACAGTTGCCTGCAGCTCCCCAAAGTGAGTAGACTTGCTTGGGATTGGGCTTTTGGTAACACTTTTTCTGAAATACAGGAGCAGGTGATTGGCAGTGGGGGGAGAGAATGTGAGACAAGTGATTCTGGACCTTGGGAAGGTGGGGATGAGTGAGGGGAGGGACAGTAGGAGAGGTGCTAACTGCAATTATGAGAGAAGGGGGGAATGTGCCTGTGGGGTGGGGGAGAGGAGGAGAGAGAAGTGCCAATTGTCTGCTCCTGTATTTGAGAAAAAAGAGTGCAACCAAAAGCCCAATCCTAGGCATGTCTACTCAGAAGTAAGTCCCACAGGCACATTCCCCCCCATGTCTCCCCCAGTCTTTGGCTGCAATCCTAACCACACTTTCCTGAGAGTAAGCCCCATTTAACAATATAGGACTTACTTCTGAGTAGACCTGGTTAGGATTGTGCCCTTTGTCATGTAATGATTTAATTGTATTAATTACATTAATTAAAAATTAATTGTAATGTAGTAATTTAATGTAAGTAAAAAAAACTGGGAGTGTGCCTTGACAATTTTAGTGCCTTGACAGTGTGCCGTGAGCTGAAAAAGGTTGAAAATGGCTGCTCTAAGGTATGTGTTTCATAACACACACTCCTAGACAGACTCTCTAGAAGAGTTACAATGAAGAAGAAATAGGAATATGGGCTCCTCTTAAGAGCATTACACCAACTCCTATTTCCTCTGTGTGCACATTACTTGGAGAATGGCATGATCTCTCCCTTTCCCAGGGTGTCACTGCTCACCTTCCTGCAGTAGTCTATAGGAAGCAAAGTCTGGAAGAACTCTAGAATAACCCAAAATGATTTCACCAGGTGCTATCCTCCTGGAGAAAGATATATGATATTACTACCACTATAATAAAAATTAGGGCAGGTGTACCATCTGAGGCCCCAATCCTATCTAAATTTCCAGCACTGGTGCAACCACAATGCAGCCCCCAGGTAAGGGAACAAATGTTCATATACCTAGAGGAGGCCTCTGTGCTGTACTGCCTTCCCACCACAGGATGCAATGCACTCCCCACTGGCACAGTTGCACCAGCACTGGAAAATTGGATAGGATTTGGCCCTGGGTGGAGTAATTTTACTCCTACTTTGCTGTCAAAAAGGGATTTGTTCCATTTTTCTCTCTTTACAAAACCAATTGCAGTTCATGCATTCCACTAAGCTGGTTCTAAAAAAAAACCTCTTTGTGGACAAGCTATTTTTAATTCAAATCATGTTAATTTTGCAGGGGGGGGGGGCGCGACAAAATACTTTACACTTACGTCTTTTCTTGAGAACATTAGACTTATCCCGGGCAGTAAACAACAGTGGCTTCTCACATCTCCATAAACGCCTAGAGATTAAAACATTGAAATGTGAGGAGGAGAGACACACCCGACAGCCAAATATTCCCCCTAAAGTAGTATCTTAGACTAGGATGCACAGATATAGAATGGCCTAACAAAGATGCTAGTTTGGTTTTTTCATTCCTTCAACAAATGCCAAAGGAGACATCTTTTCAATCAATACTACTTGTATTAACTGGTGAATAGTGGAGAAAGTACAGGCATGTTTCTCTACATGTTTTTACCCATTCAGAAGAACTGTTTGCTCATTCCATTTTAGAATATTTTAAAATACTTTTGGAATTTTAAAAATTAGTTTAAAATCTGTACAATTGTCCCTTCCTATCCACAGGGGATTGGTGCCAGTCCCCCCTCCCCCCACAGATACCAAATTCCACATATCCTAGAGGCCAGCACACAATCACCTACCTGATGGTTGCCCTCCAGAGATCACGGTGGCCTGTGGCCCACTCCATGGGCCTTCCCCAGCTTCAGAACACCTCCCAGATGCAACAGGAAGCTACTTCTGGTCCTGTCTATGTGGCCCTCTGAGCTGGGGCTTGGCATACATGGGTGCTGAGCCCATGGATAAGGAGGGCCCACTATATATTGTCTAAACAATTATCTTTATGCTGGGTTTGTTCACTAAGTGGCAGTAATTGGCATTATTAGAACTGATCCTATCAAAACCTGTTCAATTCACTGTTTCCTCATAGGATAAATGGGGAGCCTGTAGTCAAACCGATTCAGCAGGTAGAAGTCTCAAGGATAAAGGAAAAGAAGATCTCCTGTATTTCGCTGGTCATGCTGAACAGTGATGTCATAACTTTTACTGATATATTTTTTAAGCAGAATGGCATTACAGGGGGAAGAGCCCACCAGAATATATCAGAATGTTTACAAAACAAAAAAGAGACTTCTAAACACAAACTTCTGGTACATACTAGGGATGTTGCAACGGGCAGCCCAATCCTGAGCTGTCCCGGGTGCCCAGGCTCGGCGGCACCAAGAAGGGCTGCCACCAGATCCTGGACACCCCGGGCTGCCTTGGGAGAAGGGGACTTTCGAACACCTCCTTCCTGCCCCCGTTCCTTCCCTTGCCTACTGTGCCGGGGCTTGGCGGCCCTGGAGACTGTCGAGCCGTTGAAGCTGACCGACCGCTCCACGCTAGCCCAGCATTGGCCAACGCTGGGCTAGCATGGATGGGAGCCCGGCGGTGAGGCTCGCAAACGTGCTGTAACAGTGCTCGGTGGCATGGAGCCGTGCCGCCAAGCACAGGATTGGGCTCCGAGTTCACTGCCTGATGCTGCTTCTGTCCTGCTGTGCCTCTACAGTGGTTTGCACAAAAGTGCATCTCCCTCCAAAAAAAGCCCCTTACCTCCTTATCTCATTCCTTCCTTGCATGGTTCTTTTCCAAAAACAAAAATTGTGGGAGTTCCTGTTTTATTTAAAAGGATCATGCAACAAATGAACAAGATGAGAGGACGAGAAAGTAGATTGCTGCTGACCAGACAGTTTTTTCAGGGGTGTGAAATGTGGCTCCATTTCCCCATCTTGCTTTTCTTGCTCCTTCCTTGAATAGTCCTTTTAAGTACGTAAAACAGTAGTCCTGCACTTCCTGTGTTTGGGAAAAACTGCATAAGGAAGGAACAAGATAAGGAAGCAGATTAAGGGCACAATCCTAACCAGTTCTACTAGGCAGTAAGTCCTATTTTGTTCAATGGGGCTTACTCTTAGGAAAGTGTGGTTAGGATTGCAGTGTACAGCAGTTATGTCTGTGGTGGACTGGAAGGAGATAGCAGCACACTCAGGAGGAAGGGCACCTTTCATCTACCATTCTCCTACTACCCACACTCAATGTAAGCTGCATCTTCGTACATGGGCCAGCCTGGACCATACCTTTTAATTCAGATAAGTTTAAAGGGTATAAATGTGCTTATTAAATAAATAAATAAATAAATAAATAAATAAATAAATAAATACTATTCCTTCCATTAACTATTCCTTCCTTCATTAATATTTCTTTTTGGAAGCTGCTTTGAGTCTAACTAGAGCAAGGCAGAACACAAATTTTTAGAATAAATTTCGTTTCCTTTTTCCAAGCAAGCACAGAAGAGGCCAATCTCTGAACACCGTACCTGATTCTTTCTTCATTCAACTTCTTTTGCTCCACATCCAGTGCACTCTTTACAACCATGTACCATTTTTTGATATCAAAAAGTGGACAGCCTGAAATAACAGTATTTGTTTATTGTATGTTAATTTGTACCCCTTGCATGGGACTTAAAGCAGCATTTTAGCTTCATAATAACCATGCAAGAGTGTTGAGGCTGAAAGGTAATGGCTAACCCAGGGTATCAAAGTGAGCCCAATACCCAATACTCCAGGCATTACATCACTGTTCTTCAGCCTTGGGGTCAGGACCCCAATGGGGTCAAGAAGCCTCAGTTGTGGGGTCATGGCAGCTTACAGGAGTGAAAAAGACCGAAGATCACTGGACTAGAGCTGGTAAAGGGGGGGGGGTTAGCTGGTGTACCCCTCCAGGTACCAGGAGATTGTGTCCCAGCCCTGCTCATGTTCTTAGCAAATGTGCTAAAAGAGCTTTCACTAGTGCCAGGCTTCATGGTAACTTTTTCTGCTTTCTTATAGGGAACAGTGCTAGGAGGACATTATGGGGGTGGAGTGGGGCAGGGATGGGTGGGTGGTCCTGAGAGGGGGCCAGGATCTACAGTCGGGTCCCCAGTCTCACATTTAGGGCACAATCCTAACCAACTTTTCAGCACTGACATAGTTGTGCCAGTGTGGTGTGCAGTGGATTCTGCCATGGGAGGCAGTCAAGGAGGACTCCTCAAGGTAAGGGCATGTTTGTTATCTTACTTTGGGGCTGCATTGCGGCTAGGTCAGTGTTGGAAAGTAGGTTAGGATTGCTCCCTTACTTACTTACATTATTTATTTATTTGGGTTGTGGCATGAACAAAGTAGAATACCACTGCATTACACCATACTCCACAGCCTCTATTAAAACAGTGATTAAAGCTCAGCATTTACTTCACAGTATGCTCCATGATATATAGAATGCTTCAATGATATCAAGCACTAAAGGTATATTTGTGTGGGCAGCAACTAATGAATCGTATTTATTCTAGCTCTTCTCTCGGTGAGGATTCAGCTCATATGATCTGAATTGTGCACTGCACCAAGCCATTTCATCTGCTGTATTACAATGTGATAAGATGCCCTACCCCACCCTAGGGTACCCCTTGGAGGGAGAAGGGCTACTACAGGCCCAAATCTGGAAGACAGTGGTGTTGGTGAAGAGAAAACCCAATTAGCTGTATCCATAGTTAAGGCCAGGAGGAATCTGTGCCAGATTACCAAATAAAAAAATGAATGGAGAGGGGAAGTGGCATGATCTGGGCCTATTCTAGATCCCTTTACTTTTACTGTGACTGAGGAATAGGTCGCATTACATTTCCACTGGCCTACCTGAATCTCTCTTATATGGGTGCCAATGGGGGCTCCCCCCCAGCGTAAATAACTGCAGGGAGGGAAGAATTTGGAATGGAACTGTGGTGGAGCCATAGAATTAAAAAACCCCTCTCCCCATGCTGGACTAGATGGGCTCTTGTCTTGAACCAGCAGGGCTCTCCTTATAATGCTACAATCCCAATCTGTGCACTATCTAGTTTTAGAAAAGCAAACATGTTACCTTAGCACTAAGCAAGTGCTTAATATAACATGCAATTTGACCCACAATCTTTGTCAGCTTGCTGTCATTTAACTTCACACCATTTTGTGTCTGTCTAAACCTAAGAAACTACGGTCATTCCAACAGCGCTTGAGAGTCATATCCAATGTTCCATTTCATGCACATACCATTTGCACTTCCTTTCATTCATTTTTATGACTCAACAGTTGTTCATAAATTCCTATAGTTTCCTAAACTAGCCTTTATAAGATTAAAAGACAGTAGATGCTATGCAGTCTATTCTAGGGTTCAGCTAAAATATTGGGTACCTTTGTTGCTTTTGTTTCTCTCTTCAACATAGTTTGATAGAAACCTGAAAATATAGAGTTGTTTGAGTCACTGTTTACTGAAATCAAAATCTACATGTTTAATTTTCAACACTGTTTAAAATATGAACTATTCTAATAAATACATTCAGAGGCCTTATTTCTAACCTCAAAAATTCAATGGGCCAATTCAAACATCCCTCCTGGAGGTCACCCAAGACAACTTCCTAAATTTGCACTGAGAATGAATCAATTAACTCACATGAAATGTCCCCATACCAGCACCTGCTGCCATCAAAATGTGACACTGGCAAGGAAAGTCACGTGATTGGTCCCATGCAACCATTACAACCTGCCATGGAACACTGACCCAAAGAAGCAGTCAGACTCTTTATAGGGAAAAGTAGTACTCTTATACTTAACAAAGTCAGGGCCAAACTAGACAATATGACTGTTATGTGACTGGGGCCTGCAAATTTGCTTTTCCTAAATTAAATGGTAGCCACATAGGGCCCAACATGGATCAGAAGATAATGCAACAGGGAAGAGGAAGGTTTAACCACTTTGTCCCCTGCATAATCCTGATGTGAATCAGTCTCCTCCCCTCCCGTCACTATCTGTCCAGGAGGAAAGCCTCTGCTTGTGCTATCTGCCACTCCGGAGGCAAACAGAAGCCACAGGGTCCCTGATTCAGATCTGAAGCATGAGGGGAAAAGGCTTAAGGTTTCCTACTGTGGTTCCAATCCAGATCAGTGCCTCACTTGTCAGCTATTTCTGATTATAAAGAAAACCATACAGACCTCAAGATATACTGATTATCTAATAGCCTTTTCAGCCTTAAGTTGCAGTGCATTAGTAAACTTTCTTTACCAACATAGTAATGAATGCTTACCATTCATATTCGTCATCCAGCATGAAGAAAAGTTTCAGCACCACTACAATAACAGCTACGGCAAGGACATCATATTTCACCTTCTGGGATGATTTCTTCCCAGGATGAAGTGTCAGAAAGTCTGTTTCACCAACGCCAATCTTCTTTACTACTCGGCAAGTCCAACTGTGCATATCATCTGGATAAAGACAGGACAGTAAGTTGAGGGCCAATTCAACTGTTAGGAAATTCCTCTATAAACAGCATTCACTGCAAAGTAATGACAATATTTGCATGAGGATCACCACCTATTACTATCTGCATACAGATTATACCATGTGTAACTTCCACACTAACTTCCACGTGGAACTGCATTCTGTGTTGGAATTTTGTCATGCTTAAAGCTGCTCTAATGATGCAATGGAGGCAAATCCAACTGAAAGAAAATGAGCACATGCAAGTAAACATGTTTAGGCCACTTCTGCCCAATGTTGCAGATACGCAACAGGGACTAAATGTGTACACCTGTCGGCCGGGCAAAAATGGGTTAAGATAAGATTGCAAAAAACATGTCAAACAAGATGGAGGACTACAATCCAACGTCTTGGAGTACAGTACAGTTTAGGTCAGCAAAAGGATTGCTCAGTCTGCTCTTTGAAGCACAGTGCCAATTCATGCTCCAATGAAACAGATGGGGCTTGGCACAGAGCTCCCCCACAAAACTGAAATTGCTTTAAGAAGTATCACCTGACCATCTTGCAGCATATACCGAAGGCAATTTATTATTTTAAAGATACATTTGAAACAGAACAAAGTGACCCTTTATGCAGCAGACACCGTCTCTTCAGTGATGAAACTTTGGTTTCATCACTGCAATATTATATGCACTTAAGAAAGAATAGGTTCCACTGAACTCAATGGGAATGGATTTGCATTTTAAGTAGATGTGCATAGAGACTGGCCTGCTAATTACTTTGGACAGGATCAAGTCAAGCACTACAAAACCCTGTTGATTACAATGGGAGAAATTTAAGCATATGCTTAATGTTCCTGTTGAAATCAACAAGAATTAAAAGTGCTTTGCTTTGGCTGAATGGCATCCTTCATGCATAGCAGAAATAAGGCTGACCAGTACTAGTGCCTGTATTTTAACAGTAAGCTTCCTTTTAAAGAAAAACATTTTCATTTTTACTTTTACACCAATTCAACAGTGGATGCATCCCTCACAATGCTGTATAGGTGTTTTCAAATAAGTAAGAACACAATTTCTCACTTTTCCAGTTTAGCAAGGTTGTCATGAATCAACTACCTCATCAGATTCCACAGACGTTATCACTAAATATATCCTGAAAAAATGTATAGTGTTCACCTGCCTATGTTTTAGTATAGGAGGCACCCCCTCACACATGACCCCATTTAAACTTTCATTCTTTACCCCTACCCATATACAGAATTTTGAGCATGAAATACATTTACTCAAACCACTACAACCATTCGAGCAAACTACTATGAAAAGGGTTTAAAGACTAGTATAAGTAGCCATGAATTCAGTGAATTTTGGGGCCACATGTAATGCAGTATTCCCATTTCAAATTTCACAACACTTTTCCTTTTGCTGTTCATGAAAATATTTGTTGCTACATATTTTGAAGAGTCTGATTTATATCTGCTAAATACTTGTAAATGGCTGTTACAGATTTATTTGACTAAATTTATCCAACTAATGAAGGTTAAAATGATAGACGAAAATACATTAATATATTGCAACATGGAGGGTTAATTTAGAGAAGAATGGCTAAATATACATAGTAAAAAGTGTTTATACAGTAAGGTAATAAACTCTAAAATCAGAAGACAAAACACATTAAGCAGTACAGAAAACACAGTAGTACAGAAAATACCATTGTTCCAGACTACTGGGATTCATAAGTAAGTATCCCTACTTTTCTAAATGAAGCGATTAGATGGGTTCACAGGGGTCAGCTAAAAGTGATTTTTCTGCATATCTGCTAACATGACTGAGCACTGAAGAGGATCTCAGCCTTCTTCTGCATAGCTTGCTCTTAATCATCAGGCAGAGATGCATTTCACTGTAACACTAAGGGCCCAATCCTATCCAATTTTCCAGGGGTGGTGCAGTCATGCCAATGGGGCATATGCTGCATCTTGCAGTTGGGGGGCAGTCACAGAGGCCTCCTCAAGCAATGGGGGCATTTGTTCCTTTACTTTGGGGCTGCATTGTGGCTGCACTGGTGCTAGAAAATTGGATACGATTGGGCCCTAAGCAAGCAGGAAAAGTAACAACCTTTTTGTACGAAAAAGAAGGTGAGTGTTGGTCCCAATGAACATATACAAAAGCTGCAGTGAAATAAGTAATTGTGGACATCATCCAGAATAGGGGAGAAGCCATAGCTTAGTGGAATAGCATATATGTAAATTCTGCATCCAGTCCCTAGATATCTGCTGCTGAGGAATTTGAGTACATCAGAACTGCTTGAAGTCAACAAAGTACTTAGAACATCAGTTGCAAAGGAAATAAAAGTCTGCCTCCACCACCAGCATTTTGAAGACTAAGTACATAATTTTTTACTTGAAAACAAATCAGTGAAAACTGTTGGACACATCAAGGTTCGTCCCACCATACTATGGTTACCAGGCAAGTTGGCTTCCATCAAATACTTCATGCAGAGAATATTTGGATGAAGAAAGCTGCCCTCTGCTATATCTGGAAAACAAGGTAGCTCCACATGGATTGCCAGGGCATGTGCTTTTCCATGAACATCTGCATATGAAGGCCAAGACTGAAGAACAAAACAGGGAAGTGAATGTTAAATTAAGATTTAAAACTCTTGCTCCAATAATACTTTCGCTTCAAGACTATATCGCTGTTCACTAAAAACACATTTTAATGTATACAGAATTTTGAGTTCTCAGCAACTCCACAAAGCAACAAATATTATATGAGGCACAAAGAACATGTTGCACCTATGTGAAAGAGCTGACACATCTGCCTGTAACTTGGACACCCAGAGTAATACATGTTCGATTCATTATAGTTGCTTAAAAATATTAAGAACGTTTTTAGTGACCATATTAAGAATGTGGCTAGTTGCTTTGTGTTGGGGTTTAAAGAGGGAAAACATCATAACATGAAAGACCTCCTGCTGTTCTCTCCATCTGTTGAGAATGTGAGTGCATTTGCACATATTTTGCTGGGAACCATGCTCCCTAGGGCAGTGTTTCTCAAACTGTAGGTTGGGACCCACTAGGTGGGTCGCAAGCCAATTTCAGGTGGGTCCCCATTCATTTCAGTATTTTATTTTTAATATATTAGACTTGATGCTCCCATGGTATGGGACTGCATTTGGGGAAATGTGACAGACTGTACTTTTAACAAGCTACTATGTATATGCTTTTAACAATGATAGTCAATGGGACTCCTGGGTAAGTGTGGGTAGGATTGCAGCCTAGGATGGTGACAAATGTTCCTGCTTGATGATGTCACTTCCAGTCATGACATCACTTCCGGTGGGTCCTGGCAGATTCTCCTTCTAAAAAGTGGGTCCCAGTGCTAAATGTGTGAGAACCACTTCCCTAGAGGACCAGGAGCAAGCAGATTACAGGTGGGTGTCTGTAGCAAACACATGCTTAAGGTTGTAAGCTTGAACACACTTACCTAGGAGGAAGCCCCACTGAATACATAAGACTTACTTCTGAGTAAACATGCACAGAGCTTGGTATGACAGAAATAAGGAAGGGGTTGTAGCTCCTTATAAGGAAGAGTATTTGCTTTGCATGCAGAAAGTCTCGGGTTCAATCCTTGGCACCTTCAGGTAAGGCTGGAAGAGATTCCACCTGAAGCCCTGAAGAGCCACTGCTCAAGGTAGATACTCCTGTGCTACATGAACCAATGGTCTGACCTGGTATAAGGTATCTTCCTAGGTAAAGGACTATGAACACAGGTATTACTGAAAGAAGAAAATAATCTAGGAGCATGAGAAAACAAAGTAGTGCTACTTATAGCATCTCAGCATTATTCTCCTTTCTAAAAACTCATTGAGAATTCTGGCAATAAAGCATCCATATAACCAGAACAGTTTTATTTTCTTGTCACTGCAATGAAACACAAATTCTTAGAGTCCAACAATAGTTCATGCTAAATGTAATTCCAGCAAATAGATGACTCATGCATGTCAATGTTAGTAAGCTGTGCTATGCTCACAATCCTTCAGAACAACAAGTTTCAAAAAAATTATCTTTCTGCCTGAAGGACTTTTCTTGAAAAACAAGAAATACATGCATTTCAGGACTGTTGCACATCACACTTTGCACAGACCTTCAGACAATTCAGGACAGTAGTTGGGAAGAATTTAAACACAAAAGCTAAAGGCTGAAAGCAATAGGCTTGCCTTGCTGTTTTATACATAGTAAAGGTCAGCATAAATTTTTACATATTAAAGAAAAATGACATTAAAAATTGCTTCCTCAAGCTGCAAATGAGACAGAGCACCCAACTAACCAATTGAACTGAATGTATGGGCAAGATTTCGTTCCTATAGGCACACCCCTGTATCCACAGGGGATAGATGCCTGCTGCTACCTTGGATATCTGAAAGTGAACCCTACGCAAATCCCTCCCATCATGCTCTTGATACACATCTTTTTTTTTTTTTCTTTTTTTTCGCAAATGCTTTGCAAAAGGAAGATTTCTCTTCCTTTTTCTTTGGAACAGGAAGCAGACAGCGAGAATCTAGTCTTATAAATGCTAAAGGTACACTACAGGACCTGATAGTGAGAACACTAACAGAAGTGGACAGCAGAGGAAAGCAGCAGAATTGGGCAGGGGGAGAGTGGTGACAGGGGTGGGTAAATCAGTTCCAGGAAGGAGGAAGGATCAGCAGTGGCAGCATGCGCTTCGCCCTTCCCAAGCCTGATCTGCCAACAAGGATCCACTCAGATATGCACCAGCTATTTAGCTCATGAAGGGTTCAAGTAGACCCACTGTGCAGGCTGGGGTTTACCCCAGGGCAAGGAGACGAATGTCCTCTTACCTTGAGGAGCCCAACAGCCTTCCAGCTTCCTCCATATGATGTAGCGTGGTCTGCAGTGAGGAGGGGGAGTTGGATAGGACTGGGCTGTTACTCCAAGGAAGATGTGTTTACAGCTACATTTTGCTGCAGGGACCTTCTTGATCTCTCAAATAGCAAACTTGGCAGTTTTCTAGCAACCAGCAGGACTGCCTATGGACAAGGTAAGAATTTCTACTGACTTGGGTGACTCTGCAGTTATGCAGAAAAAAACCATGATTTTGTAAATAAAAGAGAGAAAATAAGCTCCACACGCACACAATTGACAGTGACAAAGGGCAGCAAGCCTGCTTAAGAACCATTTAACTTAGAGGGGAAAAGAGACAGTGGTCTATCTGATAATCTGACCAAGGAAAGTAGCATGCAAACAGCAGAAGTATATTCATAACTATAGTTATGGCCCATAATTTATGGGTTATGTTTATCCCAAGACAAATATAGAACGCAACTGGTGCAATCAGTGTTTTTGAACTGTAGTGATGTGTGCTGAACATCATCTTGGTACTTTTTTTGAAGCATAGAGATGATTTGTATACAACAGAGAGAAACCGGCTCTAGATGGTCACTTTTCTCCCTTCACCACACAAGGTAAAGGAAGAACTCTTCTGGATATATAGGTCAAGGGAGAATTTCCCCATGCCCCACTGTCCTGCTCAGCTCCAGGACTAGCTGGGCAACTTGCTATGCAGCCAGCCTTGAACCTCTCCCCATCAATCCATAGGTCCAGGACTGGTTGCATAGGCCATTTCACCTTTAGCCTCAAACTCTCCAATACAGGGCAGGCAATAGGTTCTGTACTGTACCACTCAGACCGGGGGCTGACTCTCAGTTCATTGGGAAGTTCCCTAACCATTCTGATCCCCTATGAACCAGTCAATTAATAATTTCTAGCAAAGCATACAAGAGCTACTTGTTAAGGCAAATCTATCACATATGCAAGTGCACATACTCTATGGCAGTCATTTTCAACCACTGTGCCATGGCACACTAGTGCGCCGTGGATGTTCTGCAGTTGTGGGCCGTGGATGGTCTGCCATAGACGGTCTGCAGGTGTGCTGTGAGTTTGGGGGAGGGTCATTTGTTAGTAGGGCCACTGGGGGATGTGAGCCCCTGCTGTCAGTGGGTGTGCCTTGTCAACTGTCAAAAGACTGATGATGTGCCTTGACAATTTTAGTGCCTTGTCCATGTGCTGTGAAATGAAAAAGGTTGAAAATCGCTGCTCTATGGTATTAGAAGCAGCAGAAAAAGTAGCTAGATGTGTGATGCAACAATACAAGTGCAACCAGTTGCCCATGACATAAGGGAACTGACAATACTGCTAATGACTGTGCCAAACAAAATTTACAGCCAAACTGGTACATGAAACACAGGTGACCTACTGACTCAATATTTTGTTGATCAACATTTGTAAAATGCAAACCAGATTAAAATTTCTAAGTAATTTCTCAACTGTTTTGCATTTTGCTTCAGTTTGCTAGCATTTACATTCTTCCCCCCCCAGCTTACGCATCTGATGAAGCATAAAAATCCTCTCCCAACCATAAGCCAGGCCCTCTCATAGGATACCTAACTTCTTTATCTTTTTGTTACCACACACACAGCTGATTCTGAAATTCAGCATTTTTTCCTGCTAGCCTCTCGGTCTAGTAGCTCTTGCCTCACAGACATTCAAACTAGTTTCATTAGTTTCAAAAGACGCACATTTACTGACTGCTGAACTCATTCTGGCTGTCCAGTTATTTATCATGACATTTTTTCATCAGAGCCAAAATGGATAGGATCAGACAGCACATCTTTTAAATTGCACTTTAATGCAGGGATTTTATGAAGATGTTTGATACAATGTATTTTTCCCCAAATAATTGCTACTGTCATGCAGTCCTCCCATTGTATTCTCTTTTTGAAAAAGAACATAAGAACAGCCCCGTTGGATCAGGCCATAGGCCCATCTAGTCCAGCTTCTTGTATCTCACAGGGGCCCACCAAATGCCCCAGGGAGCACATCAGATAACAAGAGTCCTGCATCCTGGTGCCCTCCCTTGCATCTGGCATTCTGACATAGCCCATTTCTAAAATCAGGAGGCTGCACATACACATCATGGCTTGTACCCCATAATGGATTTTTCCTCCAGAAACTTGTCCAATCCCCTTTTAAAGGCAACCAGGCCATATGCCATCACCACATCCTATGGCAAGGAGTTCCACAGACCAACCACACGCTGAGTAAAGAAATATTTTCTTTTGTCTGTTCTAACTCTCCCAACACTCAATTTTAGTGGATTTACCCTGGTTCTGGTGTTATGAGAGAGTGTAAAGAGCATCTCTCTATCCACTCTGTCCACCCCCTGCATAATTTTGTATGTCTCAATCATGTCCCCCCCTCAGGCGTCTCTTTTCTAGGCTGAAGAAGCCCAAACGCCATAGCCTTTCCTCATAAGGAAGGTGCCCCAGCCCAGTAATCATCTTAGTCGCTCTCTTTTGCACCTTTTCCATTTCCACTATGTCCTTCTTGTGATGTGGCGATCAGAACTGGACACAATACTCCAGGTGTAGCCTTACCATCGATTTTTACAATGGCATTATAATATTAGCCATGTTGTTCTCAATACCTTTTCTAATGATCCCAAACATAGAATTGGCCTTCTTCACTGCCGCCGCACATTGGGTCAACACTTTCATCAACCTGTCCACCACCACCCCAAGATCTCTCTCCTGATCTGTCACAGACAGCTCAGAACCCATTAGTCTATGAGTGAAATTTTGATTTTTTGCCCCAATGTGCATAACCTTACACTTACTTACATTGAAGCGCATCTGCCATTTTGCTGCCCATTCTGCCAGTTTAGAGAGATCCTTCTGGAGCTCCTCACAATCACTTTTGGTCTTCACCACTCGGAAAAGTTTGATGTCGTCTGCAAACTTAGCCACCTCACTGCTCACCCCTGTCTCCAGGTCATTTATGAAGAGGTTGAAGAGCACCGGTTCCAGAAAAGATCCTTGGGGCACACCGCTTTTCACCTCTCTCCATTGTGAAAATTGCCCATTGACACTCACTCTCTGTTTCCTGGTCTTCAACCAGGTCTCAATCCAGAAGAGGACCTGTCCTCTAATTCCCTGACTGTGGAGTTTTTTCAGTAGCCTTTGGTGAGGGACCGTGTCAAACGCCTTCTGAAAGTCCAGATATATAATGTCCACGGGTTCTCCCACATCCACATGCCTGTTGACCTTTTCAAAGAATTCTAAAAGGTTTGTGAGGCAAGACTTACCCTTACAGAAGCCATGCTGATTCTCCCTCAGCAAGGCCTGTTCGTCTATGGGTTTTGAGAGTCTATCTTTGATGAGGGATTCCTCCATCTTACCCGGTATAGATGTTAGGCTGACCAGCCTATAGTTTCCCGGGTCCCCCCTCTTTCCCATTTTAAAGATTGGTGTGACATTTGCTATTCTCCAATCCTCTGGCACTGTGGCCGTTTTGAGGGACAAGTTGCATATTTTAGTCAAGAGATCAGCAACTTCATTCTTTAATTCCTTAATAACTCTTGGGTGGATGCCATCAGGGCCCAGTGACTTATTGAGCTTTAATTTATCAATGAGGTTTGAAACATCTTCTCTTTTAACCTCTATCTGACTTAATTCCTCGGTCAGGAGGGGCCGTTCGGCAAGGGTATCTGCCCGAGGTCTTCTGCCGTGAAGACAGATGCAAAGAACTCATTTAATTTCTCTGCCATCTCTAAGTCTCCTTTTATCTCCCCTTTCCCTCCCTCACCATCCAGTGGGCCAACCGCTTCTCTGGTGGGTTTCCTGCTTAACATACTTGAAGAAGCTTTTATTATTCCCCTTAATGATGCTGACCATGTGCTCCTCATAGTCTCTCTTGGCCTTCCGTATCACCTTCTTACATTTCTTTTGCCACAGTTTATGTTCCTTTTTATTCTCCTCATTAGGGCAAGACTTCCATTTACGGAAGGAAGCTTCCTTGCCCTTTATGGCCTCTCTAACTTGGCTGGTTAGCCATGCGGGCACCCTCCTGGACTTTGTAGTATACATTTCCACTGGGCCTCTATTACTGTTGTTTTAAGCAGCCTCCATGCACTCTGGAGAGATTGGACTCTTTTTACCTTCCCTTTCAACCTCCTTCTAACCAGCCTCCTCATTTGAGGGAAGTCCGCCCGTCGGAAGTCAAGGGTTTTTGTTAGAGAATTGCCTGGTATTCTTCCCCCAACGTGCACGTCAAAATGGATCGCAGCATGATCACTGTTCCCCAATGGCTCAGTAACATTGACATCTCTGACCAGGTCCCGTGTACTGCACAATATTAAATCCAGAGTCACCTGTCGTCTGGTGGGCTCCATGACTAGCTGCTCTAAGGCATAGTCATTTAACATGTCAAGAAATCTGGTCTCCTTTTCATGACCAGAACACAAATTGACCCAGTCTATATGAGGATAATTGAAGTCCCCCATGATTACAACCCCGTCCCTCCTTGTCACCTCCCTGATCTGTTTCCTCATTTCAAGGTCCCCTTCCGGTTTCTGGTCTGGAGGATGATAGTACGGCCCCAGTATTACATTGCTCCTCAGGCCTGGTAATTTAACCCACAGAGATTCTATGGTGGAGTCGGACCCGCCTTCAATTTCTACTTTGCTGGATTCTATCCCTTCCTTAACGTAAATGGCCACCCCACCTCCAACACACCCCTGCCTGTCCCTCCTGTAGAGTTTATAGCCCGGGATTGCAGTATCCCACTGATTTTCCGCATTCCATCAGGTTTCTGTTATGCCCACTATGTCAATGTTTTCTGTAGTCACCAGACATTCCAGTTCTCCCATCTTTGCTTAGAGACTTTGGGCATTTGCATAAAAGCATTTGTACATGGAATGCCCCAGGATGGCTGCTTATTAGCTCCTTTGCCCCTGCATCCTCTCACTGTGCCAAACCGTCTACCACATCCCATCATGCTACCATTCCCAATTTCTTCTCCTACTCTGGCTTTACCTTGTTGTTCTCTGGAAAAAGCATTCCAAAACCTTTTTTTCTCCAACAATATAGCTGCCAATTGATCATGGTCTGATAACAGTGCAATATTGCTATGTGAAGATGTACAGAAGGGAAAGAACCAGAGTGAGACAAATCTTTAAACACTACAAAACCTGGGAGCAATTAATTATTTAGATGTTAACCCAACTTTGCAATTAACACAAAAAAACAAAGGGCTGATGTCAAAAACCAATTTGCACTCATGCAAGGGAAGGGGACAAGTTTCAGTGACCCCATCCTTCTCTTGGCAGCCCTTCCCCCAGTGCTACATCCCATCCATCCCCAAGTAGTGTGTTTTCAGGGAGAACAAGAACTGCTTCACTATTCCCTTTTAAAGTGGATTGGTGTGCTATGTCCTGAGAACCAGTAGAACAGGAAAAAATGGGCCATACCAAGGGCAACAGTGGCTCTATCACACCACCTTCCACACTGTGGAAAAGAAAATGCATTCACGCCACTGTTCCCTGGAGCACATGCACATTTCTTCCTGCCCTAATACTGTCTCTGGTAGAACAGGTTGGGCAGATTTTTGGAGTGCTTCAAAAACACCTGCTGATCAATGATGAAAGCAAGAGAAAATAAATGAGTACATACATCCCAAGTACTGATAGTTCTATCATAACAACATTTTTCCCCTGCAAAGAAGAAAAAACCCACCCAAACTATCTGTCTCCAATCCACCCCCAACCTGGCCTGTTTCCAACTGAATAAGGTGAGTGTTTATTCTTTTAAAAATACTACATTTGTTTAAGGTGTATTTTTTTCCATGTCTTATACGTTGTTGAGTATTTTCATTGGTTTTAAACACAGAAAAAAGGGAACTTAACATGAACTGAATTGTTACTGTTCATCATCAGGCATTTTGGGGATCATATGCACTAGAATTTTCTTGCCTTCACTGTGAGCTCTTGAGAAATACATATGAGCAATAACATCTTGTTACAGTCTTACGTGACAATTTTAATAATACGATTGTCTCATCCCAATTATGCTTCTTGTGCTTTGACTCTGTTCTACATTTAGCTCAATGCTAAAATATTGTAGTTTTCTAACTGGACTAGTTTTTAAAGTTTCTCAAAATACAAAGACGAATACAAGGGAAGTAAGGAAAGCTTAGGAAACACAGAGTGATGCAAAGGGTGGACATGTATCTTCTAATTCTAATGCCCATGAAGCACATGCTCCTGGTGATGTAACAATGGAGGGTGTGCCTGGGATTACTAAAGGACAACAAATGGCAGGAAAGAACAAATATGTGGGTGAAACGCCTACAAGCTTAACTCGGAGAGCTGCTTAATATCCTGAGTTGCTGCAAGGAATAAACAATTCATGAAGACTGCAACACCCCACAATGCAGATAAGATACTGACAGTGGAAAAACTTCCCAGATCCTGTTAATACCAGAAGCAACCAAGACCTGCAATGCAGATGGAATTAAGTTCTCTTGGGAAGAGAAGCTTCAGCCATATACATCAACGTTTAGCTGGCACTAAGAAGATTTTCAGAAGTTCTGAATCTAGGACAGCAATTTGGACAGCGCAACATGAGCGGTTCAAATTGTCCTTGCCCCACTCCCTAACCACCCACACTTCAGCTTGGAACAGTTATTACATCCTGATCAGAGTGCATCATCATAAACATCCAATCATAAAACTGATAGATCCCAAAAGGTCATCAAGTTCAATTGCCAACCAGCAAGCATGGCCTTTCATGCGGACACCAGTCTCCCACAGATCACTTCATGTTGTTGCTAGGCCATAGTGTGCCATACATAGAGTCCATGTACTATAGAAAGGTGCCAATATAGAAACCAGGGAGACAGACCAGGGACAGATTGCACTTGCTCCCGGTGTGGAAGGGATTGTCACTCCCAGATTGGCCTTTTTAGCCACACTAGACGCTGTGCCAGAACCACCTTTCAGAGCGCGATACCAAAGTCTTTCTAGACTGAAGGTTGCCAATACAATATAGAAAATAGCTCTAGATTATTCAAGCAATTATATATGTACTCAATTTTGCTAGAGGATAAATGCAGCATTATTCAACATGAATAATACTTGGCCGAATAGAGCAAACCTTTGGTCACCACATAGTCCTGTGTGACAGATGTGGAAGAACAACATTATCAAAATGACAAATAGATGGGGAAGCATATATTACAATTATTAAAGCATTCTAATTCCATTTTCTCTCCCTCTCTCTCACACACAATATTAGAATACAGAGTCAAATAGTAAATTCAGTTTAAATTTGATCGACATTTCAGTAAGCCTCTTCTCTTTCTCTGTTAAGCAATGCTTCAACAGGTAAGGACAAGCCAGAGTTTCTGTTACACAACAACAGATTCCCCGATAGACCTGATTATAATAAATGTCAGAACTGAACTTCCTCCTCAGCTCTTTTTAAAGAGCCTCACCCTTGCTTACTGTCATTTCTGAAGTTGTTTCAGGAGTGAAACGAAAATGCTATGGGTACACCTGCTCATTTCATTATTTCTGGAAGCTATTAAAAAAAATGAGTGAATACAAGATGCTCAAGTGCCCCCAAATGTTAACCCGACAAACAAGAAAGTTATTTATAGAAGGAAAAATGGTGGTGGGAGGGGGGAATGAGAATGTACATGCTTTGTCTAATACAGGTAACACAGGTGCAACTGGTAAATAGACCTGCAAAAACATTAAAACAGTCTTGAAACCTTGATTGTCCTTCTGGTTAAATGAAAGCGAATGGTAGTATTTTTCAAAAAGGAAAAACGTTTTTAAAAACAGCCCCCACACACATTAATTTTTTTAATACCCCCTGCACCCATTACATATTTGCCTTCCTTTACTGTGGCACCAAACACTCCTGTCTCTTCCTTTGCAAATGCTAAGCTGCTTGTCATGTTCCTCTTCTGCAAAGGAATAAGTTCACAATAAGTTCTGCAAAGGAAGAGACAGGAGTGCTTGGAAACACAGTAAGTATAGGTTTCCCTTTTATCCATGGTTTTGGTATCTGGGGGGGGAGGGAACATATCCCTGGCAGATATGGGGGGGCACCTGTATACTGCTTTTCAACAGAGTTGTCAGAATAGTTCACAGAGTAGTTTACATAGTATAATAAATAAAATGATTCCCTGTTTCCATAGGTCTCACACTCTTTAAAAAATACAGAAGAGACACCAGCAACAGCCACAGGAAAAGACCCAATGCTGGGGTGAAGACGGACAGTTGCTGTCTCCCTGTTGAATATGACACCACTTTAAAAGATGCCTCTTTGCCCAGTTACCGGGGTGTGCCAGTTATCATGGGTGCAAACCTGATTCATTTGTTGACTCATTTTGTCTGTGGAGAACAGTTGAGGAGCACCCCACCACAACCTAAAATGCAGGAATGGGGTTCTTGCTGAGGGTGCAGAAGACTAGATGGGAGAGGCAGGTGGGAAGCAAATCACAGTTAAAGTAGGAGTCCAGGCATGGAAGGACCATGTGGCCCTATCTTCCTGGGAGTAAATCCAGGAGAAAGGAAGCACAAGGATACCAGACTATGGGCCACAATGCTCTCCTAGTCAGCAACAATGCCAAAAGCCTGTCTGGAAGTCACGACCTACTTGTGAACAAAGATGTACTCACATATGGTGGTGAAACAGAACAGGAAACAGGTGTGGCTTAGAGCACTGCTTATATGAGTCAGAAAACAAAGGCCAGAAAAAAACACAAGGAGAAGATGCTCGATGATAACTGACTCCCTTCCAACCTTCCAAAGCTTTAGGCAACTGGTTGGGGTAGTCAGCAAGGAGCATCGTAAGGGTACCACAAGTCATGCAGTATTTCCATTCTGTACATTCAAGAAGCTGGTGTGCTTTGGAACAGACCCCTTGGCCCATTTAAGTTATGAAAAGATTTCACTTAATAATGGACCATAAATAGGTATGCAAACAGATCTACTCAGGTCTTTTTACTCTCACGTTCAGTGAAAATTTTCAGAACTTGCAATTTCTTTCACAAGCAATCAGTGGGAATCTTTATTTTTCTTCACTAAGGAAGCAAAACTGAATGCCACCATGGAAGAATTTGTAATCAAAAATGAAAGGGTGAGGCACCTGAAAGAGATGACATCTAATTAATAAGCTGTCCTAACTTCTCCTTTTCCCAAACAACAACTGGGAAACACTGAAGGAAGCAACATCAAATGCTTTTAATTTTCACTACAATGTTTCTAGCCTACAGTTAAAGCATGAA
Organism: Tiliqua scincoides; assembly: GCF_035046505.1. Classification (NCBI taxonomy): domain Eukaryota; kingdom Metazoa; phylum Chordata; class Lepidosauria; order Squamata; family Scincidae; genus Tiliqua; species Tiliqua scincoides. The sequence continues at coordinate 161,059,726 of NC_089821.1, forward strand.
GAAAACAGAGATGAAGGGAATATCTGCAAGACATAATATTCACTAGAGATGTTAAGCTGAAATTGCCAGACAAAACCTGCACTATATAAAACATTTCCAATGAAATTAAATGTCACTTTTGTAGTTCCAAAATTCTTAATATACAATAATAGAAAAGCTTAATTTAAAACAATGAGGCAGCTGGAATATCAATGGCAATGGACCAAACATGGCTAAAAATAAGGCAAATAATAAAAACTTCCCCAAATACTTCAAAAGCAGGAAACCTCAACATCTCCATACCTATTTGTACAGACACAGTATCTTAGAGCCCAATCCTGGGCTCAGCATGCCAGTTCACTGCCGGCACGCACTGTTGCTAATATGCCATAAGGCATGTTTGCGAGCCCTAGCACCGGTGCTCTGCCAGTGGTAGCCCAGTGCCAGTCAGTGCTGGACTACCACCAGACAAGCACCAGAGCTCCAACACTCGGCAGTTGCCTGGACTGCCGAGCAGTGGTGAGGTAAGTGGAGGCATGGAGTGGGCGGGGAGGAGGCATTCCAGGGCAGGGGGAGGCGGAGGGAGGGTGGGGAGAAGGCAGGGAGGAGGCATTCCCAGGGGAGGGAGCAGGACAGGAGGGAGGCGGGACCAGGGGAACTTTGCTCCACCAAATCCAGAGCCTCTGTGTCAGGCTCACCGCCGACACACAGTCTCTTGCTTCTCCACCAACCTTTGGGTTGGCAGAGAATCGAGTAGCCCCATTGTGGGGCTACTCACTTTACCTGGAGGAAGGGGAAAAAGGCCCCTTCTCCCAAGGACCGCCAGCAGGATGAGGCGGCAGCCATTTTCGGCGCTGCTGCAGCCCTGTGCCCCGGGCAGCTCAGGATTGGGCTGAAACATTGTTACATGCACAGAGGCAACCTCTGTTCCTCTCATTTACTCTAAACAGAACAACTTTTTCAGCAGCAAAAAAGAAGGTACCACTGCCACACCATTTAGAACAGGGGTGTCCAAACATTTTGGCAGGAGGGCCACATCATCTCTCTGATACTGTGTCAGGGGCCGGGAAAGAAATAATTAATTTACAATTTAATATTTGAATAAATTTACATAAATGAATATATTAGAGATGGCACTTATATGAATGAATGAAGGTCTTGGAATAGCTCAAGGCCTATAAAAGGCTTTGCACAAAGCAAGGCCAGCCTTTCCTTCGCTACCACTGCTGCATCACAGATATGAATCAGCAAGTAGTGGAGGGAGCCCTCGTCCCAAGTTGAACAGTTGTCCTCATGCTGAGAGCAGTTGCTTCGGGCCAGCACGGGCTCCAGCAAGTCTCTGGAGGGCCAGAGGCTCATTGAAAACTGGAGGCTCCCTGACGGCCTGATTGGAAGCGTCTGAGGGCCACAAGTGGCCCCCGGGCCGGGGTTTGGGCACCCCTGATTTAGAACTACTGATTGGTGGATGGAATTTGTTCCCATTCTTTCCAAACTAAAAAGGAAACTGAAGCAGCCTACATAATTAAAAACAAAAATAAAATGAAACTTCATATCAAAAAATAACTAAAGCAAAACATAATATAATAAGAATAGCCCAGAACAAAGAATAATATTAATCAAATCAGTCAGAGATCCCTGCCATTCCCTAACCTTCATGTCCAAATGAACAGCTTAGCTAGGATGTGTATTCAGAATACAAGGAGTTTGGCCATGACCTAGGTCAATGTTCTTCAACCTGCAGTTTGTGACACCAGTGGGGTCACAAAGTCTCATTTGGGGGGCCATTGCAACCTTTCAGAGTCTGTGCAAGAGAGGGCTTGAATCCAATCCAATAATGGCACTGCCTTATCAAAACAGAGTTCTGAATATAATTCTGCACAGCTTCTTCTCGCTGTTTTGCCCCACAGCTCCTAAGGCCTGCCTTGCTCAGGTTGCTACTTCACAGGATTGCTGGAAAGATGCAAGAGGTAGGGGGAAACACATCAGACAGGGACAGGGGATGGGCGGATCAGTTCCCAGGAAGGAGGCAGGATCAGTGATAAATCTCCGGTCTCATAGTTTATTTGTTTCGGTCATGGCCTAAAAAAGGTTGAAGGCCACTTGCCTAGGTGACATAAAGAGGCAAGTTATGAAATTTCTAGTACCCTGCTGACTCATGCCATGCTATTTGTCAAGACCATTCACGTGGCCATGGCCAAGGGTGGTTCAAGGGACTGACCCTGGGTTTCCCACCTTTGGATCAGCCAATCAGAATGGTTCAATCTGAAGGACATATAAGAAGCTGGTTCGCTTGAGTCAGTACACTTCATTCCATCACTTTCAGGATTAACTTCAACATTGTTGAAGCTGCCCCTTTGTGGAAGGTGAGTCATGAAGCACTGAAGAAGAATCCTATGTGACTCATGTGATCAGGAAGTAGCTCAGGAAAATGTTTTAGGATTTATTGTTTGTCATTTTAACTAAGGCAAGTTTTATCTAATTGCAAGTACATGTTTTTGTCTATTTTACCAAGACCCCTTTTGTCCCTTTGGTTTGATCCTTTTAATAAACTCTTAGTATTCCAATGAAGCACTTGTCAGGTTTTCTCTGACCAGAGCAAAGAGCTATTTCTCTTCACCCTTGATGGTCACAGATGGCTATCAAGTGATATGGGTGCTAAGGGATGGAGACCTGCCTGGTCAGTTGGCTCCCCAGGTTCCTCCTCTGGCTCCACTGGACTTTCACAGATGCTATTTGCACAGGCACCACAAATTTCAAGAACAGTTTATCACCATACTTATAGTACGTTGAACATGACAGCACAGCAGAAAAGTTATTGCGGCAGGTTAAGAGGTGGGGGCACTGGAGAGACAGCATAGAGTAACAGCACACACAAGACAATGTCTGAAGGGCTGCTAAGTGGACCAGTGGACCCTTCTCCACCAAATAACCTACTTCTGAGATACAGACCTAACCATAAAAATTGTTTCCAGCTCAAACAGAACCCAGTTCTCTTTGCTTGCGTGCTTTTCTTAGAGGAGAAAACAAAGTGATAGTAAATAATTGTTCCAAATCAAAACTATTCTTCAGATTAATTAATTAGTAAGCAGTGAAAGACATCTGACCACCACTATTTTAAAAATGGTAAAATCAATACCATAGGGCACAATCCTAACCAGCTTTCCAGTATTTACAGAGTTGTGCAAATGTGGCGTGCACTGCATCCTGCAGTGCGAGGTAGTCAAGGGGGGGGCCTCCGCAAGGTAAGGGCATGTTTGTTACCTTACCTTGGGCCTGCATTGCGGCTAGGTCAGTGCTGGAATATTGGTTAGGACTGCACCCTTAGTTGACAAAACCATCATATATACAAGTTATGCAAAACCATCTTCACATTAAAAAGAGTAAATGAATAAAATGAATAAAAATCACCTCTACATGAAATATCTTTAAGTCTTCCCCACACACCTTCATCTCCTCTGGGAAATCTTTATAAGCATTCAGGTAAGGAATGTGACCATCCATCACTAGCCTGAATTAAAGTAAAATCAATATGAATTTAGAGATTTAGTTTAATATGCAGGAAAAAACTGCAAAGCTAATACAACATAAGAAATGACTGGTTGGCAACCTTCAGTCTCGAAAGACTATGGTATAAGCCTACAGCACCTGGTATTCCCAGGCGGTCTCCCATCCAAGTACTAACCAGGCCTGACCCTGCTTAGCTTCCAAGATCAGATGAGATTGGGCATGTGTAGGGTAACAGTAAAGAGCCAAGAAATGACTGAAGAGTCTAATACCTGCTAAAAGTTATTTATTTAAATAGTGCATTTGAAAGTGATCTTTATTTTATGGAACTATAAAGATATAAACAACTGGGTACAGTCACGCACCCTTATTGTACAACACAGTGATTTGGACAAGCTGTTGGAAGTGGGCAGGACTATGCAGACATATCCATTGTTATCCAGCCATGCTTACTATCCACAGCAAGCTCTGTCCACTTTGCAGAATGAGATCATGCCATGTTAAAGCATGGAGAGAATTCAACAGAGCAGGTTTATGGTCTATATCTGTGTTTCTCAAACTGTGTGTTGGGACCCACTAGGTCCCCATAGTGGACCATAGTGGACCAAAATAAAGCTCCCCATCTTGTTCCTGTTAATTTCTGGAGTATGTTGTTCCTGGTATTGATTTTTGTGGCTGTGTTCTTGAGGTGTGCCTTATAAGAGAGAGTCCGGTCCAGAGTTACTCCAAGGTATTTTGAATGAGGATTGTAAGGGAGTAGGTTGTTATTTAGATAGACCTTCGGGGCTGCATTGGCTAATTTATTATTACAGTGGATTCATGTAGTCACCGTTTTACCAATACTGGGTATTAACCTCCAGTCAGCAAAATATTTTCCCAGGATCTTGAGGTCTTCTGAGAGGAGGCCATCCAGCACCTCCATGTTTTTTTCCTGCACTGCTAGAGCCAAGTTGTCTGCATATCTAAATTTACGTCCAAGTCTGAGACTTGTTACTGGCAAGTCTGAGATGCACAGGTTAAATAGTGTGGGTGCCATTACCGAGCCTTGTGGGAGGCCATTGTTTAGCCTTCTTACCTTACTTGCATTGTCCCCCATTATGATCTGGAAAGATCACTCACTTAGCATATTGTTGACTAATTGATACAGTTTTTTTACAGGGGATGATGTGACAATTTATATTGCAGATCCTCCCTTCACATGATGTCATATGCCACAGTTAGGTCAATAAACACAACTGTAGTTTTTAAACCTTGTTGAAAGCCAGCCTTGATATAGCTTGTCAAGCTCAACATCTGGTCAACACAGCTAAGAATTTGTTGAAAGCCCGCTTGTTCTACAGGCAGCTGTTCATCTATTATAGGGCCAATTCTATTTATGATTAGTTTCTCCAAAAGTTTGTAACATGAGCTCAGAAGGGCAATTGGGCAATAACTGTTTACTCTGTCTTGCGGTTTACTGGGTTGCAGAACCGATATTACTTTAGCTTTTTAAAATTCCAGTGGAAGATGTCCACTAGAAAGTATGTCCAAGAAGAATTTGCCAAGCCACTTCCTTGTGCGTCTCCCAGAATGTATGAAAAACTCAGGATGGATGGCATCAAAGCCAAGGGCTTCGCTACACTTCAGACTGTTAATAGCTGCGTTGATTTCGTCGATTTAAAATGGGTGGGAAAATTTGGGAGACATCTGGGGCCGCCAAAAAGCTGTAAGAGCTCTCTTGATGGTAGTAGAGTGCTCTTCCCCCCTTGGGGCTTTGGAAAGGGATACAGCTTGAGAGGCTACTTGATCAGGGGCTACACTGGATATTTGTCATGCGGGTTGACTGGCACCACCCAGTTTCCTTAAAAGGTTCTAGGCTTTCCTGCTTGATTTGCTGAAATTTAATGATGAAGTAAGTTGTTCCCATTTCTTGCGTCCGGCTGCATCCAGACTGTGTAGAACAGGGGTGTCAAATTCATTTCATACAGTGGGCCGAACAGCATTCATGATGCCTGCTGAGGGCCAGGGCTAGTTCAGAAACGACTTCATGTATATTATTGTTTGTGGAGGTTGACAGTAGAGAGGTGTTTTCTTTTTTTCTTCTAATACATGTAGCTGCGCCATAACTGTGATGGTACGTGGTCCCTTGTAGGTCATAACCTTGGATCTTGCCTCTGCTGGATTGTTGTTCTTTGTTTTCTATGTGTGTCTCTTGAAGGATTGCCATTTCTATATTCCTTTCTAACAGAAATATAGAGATGTATTGGCTCTTAGATCTACTGAGCCCTTCAACATTGATTTGGCAGATTCTAATGATGTTCCCAATCTGTCTCATCATTTGGGCCTGAAAAGGCCCGTTTTGCTTTTCCTTTGCCATATTTTAGAAAGCCAGGAAATGTACTATGTCATCTGGCTGCCAGCTGATTGCTAGTGATTTAGCTCACACTTTCATGCTATCCAGGATGCACCACGAGGAGGCGAACTAGCATCACACCCCAGAATTAACACATATTCTGCTTTACCCAGTTTTAATGTTTGTATTACAGCAAAATCCTAACCTGCACCTGTACATCCAGGCTACATGGCCTGCACTATATCCTGCACAGGTTAGAAGCAGGTTGGAAGTCACCTCGGGGTAAGGGGATATTTTTCCCCAGCCTGCACTATGGGGCTACTCTGATCCATGGGGCTACTCAAATCCGAGAAGCCTGGTATAACACTGGATCGGCTGGGAGGGGTTTAGGGTAAGGTATGTGCTGCCGATTCCATCTCCTCTTGGGTCCAATCCTCCCTCATTCTGCCCTCCCCATCTCTGAACCACCCTCCTGCCACCCTCTCCCAGCCCCCATGCTGCATTTAATTATGCTGGCCAGTGCAGGGTCAGGATCCAGCCTGTCTGAGTCAGCACGGGCAACTGCAATGGCCCAACAGCTCACAAGTAAGCACAAATGCACCTGTTCAATGGGGGGGGGTAGGATTGGGCTATTAATTGTTGGGGCCTCTTTATCGGTGGATTTGCCCCATCATGAAAGCCAGACCCTTGGATGGCCCCCTGCAGCCCTTCCAGACGCAACTAGAACCTCATACCAGTCGCATCTGGGAAGACTTATGAGCCTTGGAGAGACCATGCGAGATGGTATGCGGCCTCTCTGAGCCTCAAAAAGTCACCTGGAGCAGTTTTTGGGCAACTTCCAGAAGTCACCCAAAAATCACTCCTGGGGCCATGCTAAGCCGTGGAGAGGCTGCATGCCACCTTGCGCAACCTCTTCAAGGCACAGAAAGCCACCCAGAGCAGTTTTCAGGTGACTTCCAATAAAACCAGAGCCTTGGAGAGGCTGCACATGGCCTCTCCGAGGCTCAGAACGGCTGAGCATGGGTGGGCTCTGAAAATGATAGATTTCATTATCCACTAAAGGATAAAGAGGCTCCACCTGCATAGCCAATCGTACTATACTCTGCCAAGTACAAAATACTATAACAATGCAAAATTGAAAGGAGGCTTCATTATACATTGTTTATACCTTAAGAGATCTGACAGCGTAATTGATTCTCTCAACCAGAGCAATGCCAAATAGCAGAAAGCCAGGGTCATTGGCATTGACATTCTTAGCTCATCTTTCTTCGTTCTCAGTAAATAGGAACTTCCATCCACAGATCCAGACCAGGTAGATTTTCCTGCAGGAAAAGTGACACATGATACTGACTGTCTTATCAATATTGACACATATGCACATGGCAAGCACACTAGCATAATATGCTTTGCTCCTAGTGGGAACTCTGTTATCCTGATCAGTCTGTCACAGGCAGAGGACAAAAATACACAATGTTAAAGCAACTGACCTAAGTTATGCAATACAGGAGAAAGGAACAACGGAAGAAAATGCAGCTTGTGCTCGTGAAAACTTTATCTTGTTAGGAATTTTCTATATTAGCCAATATTGCCACACTAATGTAGGTGTATCCTAACCAGTCAGATGGAAAATTGAGGATGAAAGAATACATAAAGCTGCCAAAACCACAAATTAGAACTGGCTCAAAAAGTGTGTGAGCATATCAGCAGATTACACCTCTATAAAAGATTTCACTTCTCAGCATCGCCAGAAGGATAGTAAGAGAACTGATGTAATCTTTAAAGATTACAACAAATTATAAAGTGCACAAGTAGCTTCACTTAAAGTACAACCATTCTACACCAGTTAAGCTGGTTTTTAACTAAAAATGTAACTCAAAATACTGGCCCAACAAGGAAGAACGAATCATAAATCTTATAGTAAATGAATGGGAGAGGAAAAATGCACGCCCAAAAGATCACTTAACACAGGTGTTTAGAAAAGTGATTTAGGAAAAGATTAATCTGAAGTGAGAAAATTCAAGCCCCAAGAAGAGTGGGAGAGAAAGTAACAACTACTTCTTTCTTCTTTAGCAAGGGCATAACAAAAGACACTGTAAATTGACATCTATCTTTATAGAGGGAATGAGATTTTATGTTGTAAACCTAGTAGATGTGGGCTATTGTATACATTTTGAGGCACATTTTCAAGCCCTAACGCAAGTAAGTATAATCCGTATAATCCGGTCCGTTCTCTAAGGTCATCAGAAGGGGTCCTGTTGGTTGTGCCGTCATTGAGAGTGGTGAAGGGCTTTTCGGTGGTGGCACCTGCACTGTGGAATTCCCTCCCCTTTGAATTGAGAGCAGTTTCCTCATCACTAGCGTTCTGGCGGGGCCTGAAGACTTTTTTATTCAGGAAAGCCTTCAAGGCATCATAAGGGCTGTTTTTATAAATTTATAATTTATGCTGCCATCTATCTTACTGTGTTTTTAATTGTTTTTAAATGTTTTGTATTTTTAATGTCTATCTGTATTTTTTAACTTGACTGTTAGCCGCCTTAGGTGCCCTTCGGGGAGAAAGGCGGAATACAAATCAAATCAAATCAAATCAATAAATAAATAAGTCCAAAAATGTGGCCTTTTAATATAAGCAACATAAAGAAAGCCTAATTTTTTCTGTTGTTACTACTACTATACTACTAACCCTGCGCCCCCCCCCAAATCTAACTCTAATGATTAGGTACTATCCAAATTTCCTACAAATTGATTAGTTACTGCATACCTTTTCACTTTTTTAAATTTTACATAGTTCAAACAATCAAAAACAGCAGTTCTATCAGTTTACTACATTTACTTTACTACCTCTCAAAGCAGCTGAAAATGTTTTCTCAGAAAATACCCTCTAGTGCATGGCTTCTAAAAGCCTAGAAGGAAAACACAAGAGGTGTTTTGAATGGCCATTGTGTATATGTGAGTCACAGAGTAAAAAGTATGAACCTCAGTTAATCCTTTCAATCATCAGTTCTGTCTTGCTCATGTACAGGCTGCGTCTCAAGAGCTCTGATGACTGAAACTCTATTGCATACTTCACATTCAGCCTGCCTTACAATAAGCCTTGTGTTCTATTTGTAGCCATAATGTTAACGCAGCAGCTTTTATTTTATTTGTTCTAGATTATGCAGGGCATATTAGACAGTCAGCACTAAACCTGGCACAACATACAATTTAAGACATGTCATAACAACCTACAAATTTAATAGGCTTCCCAAACAATGTCTATATATTGCACCAAATGGAGGGTTTCAACCTACCAGCTTGGAGAACAATAACCCAACAGTTAGTACTTCAAGATAAACATAAAAAAAACCAAAGCATCACATAAAGCCTAATTGTTACAGAAGCAGACTTTAAGGTTCCATTCATCAGCCATTAGTAAAATGGTGAAAAGAAGTTAAGATGCTGCTTTGAAGGTTAAGGAATCAAGATTTATAGTTTCTGATCCACTACCACTCACTGACACAACTCTGTTTTGGCCAGAGGTGCTCTTAAAATAATTTACTCAAAGAACACGTTGCAAGTAAGGATGATCACAGATGATCATTGAAACCTTTAGTATTACAAGAATGCATGGCCTCCCATTTCCCCTCCTTTACATACAAGAGGAGGAACATATAGGTTTCCACAGATTGATATTTGTTTCAACTAATTAGAGTTAAAACAAACCACAATTCCCAGCATGATACAAAATGGGAAATTTTAGTTTAGACAAAACAATTCCTCTTGCACACAAAGAAAGAGAGGGGAGCAGAGCACATGTGTGTAGGCTTGTCATGGTTCTTTCCTGTAGGGCTCAACCATGGTTTGCCTGAAATCTGAAGTGAATCCCTATATCAGTGTCTCTCACAGAGAGTATTGCTAGAACCTCAAGATAAAGATAGAACAGCAATTTCCATATTTGCTGACTCATCAATGAACACTTGTTAATCCTACTGATGATTTAAGTGCAGTCTAGTTTAATAACACACACTAATAGCACAATCTTAGGCAAGTCTACTCAGAAGTAAACACCATTAAGTTCAATGGGACTTACTCCCAGGGAAGGGTGTATAGGATTATAAGGCTGTATGCCAGCCTTATTAGAACATCCATTTTTACTAGTTTTTTTTTTTAAATCAAGATTAATATTCCACACATCCAGGTATCATGTATCATGCCATGCTACTAAAATCCACCCTTCCTAGAGGTTGCTGCTAAAATCCGCCCTTCCTAAAGGTAGGTTGCTCCCAGATCTTAAGCTTTAGCATTGGTTCAGACACTGAACGGACACCTCATCTGATCTTTATGAAATACTCATTGTCTGTACTAAATGCACACATACCCAATCTCCCACAAATAAAAAAGCCACCTGCTCCTATGCAATCTAATTGGCCCTCACCATTCATGTACGTTTTAGCTCAGTGGTGCTCATACTGTGGGTCATGACCTGATTTTTGGTGGGTTTTGAAACTGACAAGCTGATAGCTGACAAGGAAAATGTATTCAGCCCTATGGAAACAGAAATAGAGCAGCATATGTGTATTTTTTCCTCAGGAGTAGACAACCATGCTTCAGTCCACTTTGAAGGGCAGGCCAAGCGAAACACAAAGTTTGGTGCAGAAACTTTTAAACACCTAGAATAAGGAAAATGGCATTTCCTTATCTAAACTGATGACAAAGAAAATAACTATCCAAAGTATTTCTCTTACCTGATGATTTGCTAAGAGAAGAAACACCTCCAATGCTAGAGTCAGACATGGGATCTGTATCACTTGCAGAGCAAGGTAACCCAAGAAGTCTAGTAATATCTTGGTCCCTGCCCCCATCAGTATCGCTGTCAGATGTCTGTTTTTAAAATAAATGAAATAACAGAGATGTAAGATTCCAACTACACTGCTTTAATCCATGGCTCAAAGTTAAATCCTCTGAAAATATATATCTTTCTTAAAACAAAACAATTCAGTGGTTATGGGATTAATTTCACTTTGCCAAATAAATATCCAGTTTCCAATATGCAGCAGTATAAACATTCAAGAATTATGCATCTTGCATCAAGACAAACTGTATTCTGTGAAGAAATTATTTCTACAAAAAAATGGCATGAAAGCAAAGGTTACATCATCCAGCACATGAATCATTCATAAGTAAGGTTTGTCTTATTCTAGCAAACTTGGATACAATGTATGTCTGCCATCCCCAGGGTAACAATTGTCTTTGGACATGAAGCCAATACCAGCATTCTCATACAGTCACAAGGACAAACTTCTTACACAGTCTCACATACAACTCACTGGTTTGCGTAAGACATTATTTGTTACATAATGACAGGACACAGAAGACCAGCTCAGGATCATGCATGCCTTCATTCAGTTCATGTTCACCCTCCACATGCCCCCTGCACTGGAGCTGGTCTGAAATAACCTTCTCTGAGCCAGTCAGTACTAAGTGGAAACTGGGTTAAACCCATTTTTGCCCAGCCCACAGGTGTACACATTTGATCCCTGTTGCGTATATGCAACATTGGGTAGAAGAGGTGTAAGATAGTAGCAATAAAATAACAATACAGTACAGATAATGTAAACTCAGTATTGTGCCAGATTGGATCTTACTTTTCTGTGGGCAAGACAGGTCACATAATCATGAAGCCCGCTCCCACTCCCTGTGATGAAATTAGAAAATTCAATCCCACCTGAGCCACTGTGAGTCTAAGGCTGCAATTCCATACCTGCTTTACTGGGAGTAAGCTACATTATACATAATGGGACTTACTTCTGAGTAGACATGGTTAGGATTGCACTGTAATATAATTTGGTATTTTGCTTTGTACTTTCAGAATATATTTGCTGAAGAATAGCATATTTGGCTCCCTCTGCTGGATTCAAGGTCCCCAAAAAGACAGCTAGAAAATGGACAACTTGCCAGGATTACATTTATACATGTAAAACAGCAAATATTTATAACTGACAAGAAAGTTAAGGTACAGTACTTGCATGTTTTACTTATCCTTCATCCATGAGTGTCAGTAAAGCATAAAAGAAAGGTGTGGTTTATTTTAGGAGCCAAAGAGCTTCTGACATAAGAGCTCTTGACAAAAAAAAACCCTTTTGCTGGGTTTTGAGCACAGCCATATTGCAAGTTTGAATTTGTAAGGAAGGTACGTTATATAAAATTCTTGGACCATGTGGGTGTGGAAAAAAATGGCTATGTGCAAGTTCTGAATCTCATACTTACTTCATGCACAACATGATTGTCATCATTAACAGGTCTGTCACAATATACCTCCTTGCTCTTCTGCAGGTAGCGTTTCCATATATTACATAAAACTTCATCCTAATAAGAATACAAGAAGTTATTAGCCCAAGCTTTCTAAAGTGACTATGCTTTGTGTATGTGTGTATGAGATATATGCCTATGAGAAAATGAGCTTGTTCTGTGACTAAAGTGAAATGGAAACTGTTTCAGTCACTAGCCATTTGAAAGTTTCCTGGTATGTTGACTATATAACCCAATATTTGAATATTTCATGAGGGATAAACCTAGAAGTTGGCTTCCTAAGGTTTCTTTCTTCCTTTAGAAGAAATTCTTGCTCCAAAAGAAAATTATTCCTGCAGAAGGAAGGAAACCAAAGCATACAAACATATTTCCTATTTTTTAAAAGTTAAAAATATGTCAATTCTAAAAGGCACAGAAAATTCACTAATGTATTTCCATTTGATGGACAGCTGAAGTCAGGCATAATACCACATGATTAAAAAATGCATAATATACCTTATAAAGAAGTGTTTTAAAATGGTGTTATTTATTTTACTCAGAAGTGTTCAATAAGTGTTACTCCATTGTGTTCAATAAGACTTAGGGCACAGTCCTATCCAACCTGTGAGCACTGATGCAGCCATGACACAGAGTACAAGCAACACCCTGCACGGGGGGAGGGGGGCAGTCATGGAGGCCTCCTCAAAGAACGGAAATACTTGTTCCCTTACCTTGGAGCTGCATTGACACTGGAAAGTTGGAAAGAATTGGGCCCTTGCGCTGTAATCCTACCTTACTCACCGGAAACAAACATCTCCACTTACATAATCTGTTTGGATATACATTAGTTATTCATCTACACACACAGGTCACCATTCCTCAAGTTTATAATAAAGGTACTCAAGTGACAGACACCTCCTTCCCTTGCCTCACTTCCACCTGGCCAAATCAGGCAATTTTTAATCCAGTGTCACTCTATTTGTAGCTCCACCTACACTGCTCTATGATATCAGGTTGCATTACAAAGAGCAGAATGTGCTCTTGAAGATAAGCATGGGGAAGTCACAGATGCCTTAGCATCATGATATAGTATGCACATATCTCAAGTAAGGAACGTCATCGCTGCCAATATTTAGATATTACATTTAGCTGTTCAACATTTAGATAACAAAAGTAACACAGTGGGCCCTTGGTATCTGCAGGGGACCCAATTCAGGACCCCCCACAGACACTGACTTCCACTGATAATGTAATCCATGGAAGTTCCTCACAGGACCTCCCAGATGTGACTGAAAGTGACTTACAGTCACATCAAAGAGGTGTTCTAAGGCGTGGGGAGGCCATGCACAACCTCCTCACACCTTAGAACACCTCCCTGAAGCAACCAGAAGGCAGTCCATGTGGAGTCAAATCCACAACTGGCCCTCCTTATCCATGAGTTTGACATCAGTATGCTTTTCAATACTATACACGTATGTGAACACAATGTTTCTATAATATTGCAGCCCACCTAAGCCAGTAACTCAGGGCAGATAACTGACATAGGAATTAATAAGAATTAAGAAGTCACTTCCACAGGGCATTCTGGGGACTGTGGAGGCCAAAGGAGTGGGTTGTGGGCCCAGCATGACCTAGAAGCAGCTCTGGGGGCTACCAATAAGGCACTGCAGCATAACAGGGAGAATCACGTTGTTAAAAAGTTTGGGAACTGCTGTCCTATATGCTCTACTCCATAAATCACTTTCCCTAACTCTGTCCTGCCACTCTGCTGCAGATATGTTATACACAAGGTGCCTTTCCTTCCAATATACATTGCCCATTCATCAGCCCCACACATGGAGGGGAAATGTGAGAATATAGGATCTTTATGAACTGGTTACAAAAAAGAGAAAGCTAAGTTTAAGCAGTTCCTGTGCAAATGAGATTTTCACAAAGATCAATATCCTTTCACTGATATCTACAAAGCAGCAATGAGAGTTAAAACATGAATTCCAGATTTAAATCTCAGTCATGACCATACTTAAGCAAATCTTTGTCTCTCCTGTACGCCCTGTTGCCCTGCTTTCATAAAACACAGAATATATGACACTTGTGCAGTCACGATAGCAACCAATGTGCTAGGAGGAAAAGTATTATGAATCTATGGTTCTACTGCATTTTGCCAAGTACAGAATGAGTGTTCAGAAAATGCAATATCCTAACAACAGAAGCAGAACCTAGAAGGCCCAGAGCACAGTGAAATGAGAAACAACAGTGCCTTCACTGAACAGCATGCAGCTCATAAACAAAATCCCTAAGTCACTTCCATGTCCATTGCAGTTTGCAGCATTTGCCAGACTGGACAAGCGAACTTGTACCTTCAACTTTGAAGGAACCCCTAAAGACTGGAGAGCCTCAGCTTGTTTCCAGAGTATGTATTGAAAGCCTTCACAGATGTACCATTCCCAGCCTTTATCTAAAGAACAAGCAGAAATGGAATGTTATGGTTAATAGCTTATATTTGCCCAACAGGAACATAAAGCGGGATATAAATTTGTTGTTGCTGTTAATAATAATAATAATACTTGCCATTCCTAATTTGTATATAATTATGGCAGTTAATCAATTAGTGTCTACCAAATCAAACATAAAAGATAATGGCAGTCTTATCCAAACAATTTGCCATCACATGCACTCCTCTTCCTGATGAGAATACAGTCCCATATCCAGAAAGATAATTTGTTCTAGTTATGGAACCTGCATTACCGGAAAAGAACACTGCTGAAACAATGACGGATGCTAAATCCCTGCAACCACTCATATAGACTGAATGCCCTTCTTAAAAACAAGATATTTGCTCTCTGTCCTTTCCTACTCCTTCCCATAGCTTACAAGCTGCAAACCCAATCCAGTCCTGGCAGTAATAAAAAATAAATAAATCTTGAAATAGTGTGTGATGTTCAAACTGATCAATGCAAGTGTTGGTGCTAGTCTTGTTTTAATTCCAGAACCAATATATACAAGGTGCTTGGGTTGCCCTGAGGTTAGAATTAGAGTTCTCCCTACACATTCCAGTGAACAAGCCTCCTGCTAACATTGCTTGCTATATCGTTAACACTATGAGAGTGCACTTGGTGAAACCAACACACACAACATGATGACAGAATTTTTGTGAGCATGTGTTTTAAATGCACAAACTAAGGCAAGATAGAAAGCTTGCTACTCAGTGCATAATCCCTTTTGCTTGTCCTTAAAAAGTGCACTTGAGTAAATAAACACTGGACATGCTAACACAGGTTGTGCAGCCATGAGAGTAACGTGATGGGCTTGGGCAAGTCTCAGCTCCACCTATTTGTAATATTGGCGTAAGGAAAGATTAGAGAGTTATAAAACACTTTGTGAGGTAGAAAGTGCTAAAACACCGAACAATAAGAACTGGGAAAACACATTTGGAGCCCAAATCCAGATCCAATCTCTCTCTTGGCCTTAAGAGTCATCATTAATTTGCATCTTCTGACTGAATCCTCTTACCATGCGTATGCAGTCATAACAGTTTGCAGGGTATCTTCACAAATGACAAACATCCACCCTGCCACAATGCAATTCTTCTACAACACTACACTGCATATCTGAAACCATCTTCCTCAATTGTGAAAAACTAGTCCGTTTCAAGTTTGGAAATCATGACTGCTGAAAAGCACAATAAAGATGTACTTGTTTTCCAAAGTGTCAATAGCATCCCATTAAGTAAATTAATTACCATCCCAAGAACCAATGAGGAACAGATTTAGAAAGAGCCTGCTCAGAAAGAGAGGTGAATATTCTGAGAAAAATGGGAGGAAGACCAAAAGATTCAAGGCAGCTTATGCGGGAGACAGAGGAAGAAGGGGTCCTGTTTTGTTAGCCAGTGAATTGATCATTGACTTTTTTAGGATGATACTTAAATCAGCCCTACCCCATTATGGACATGCATGTTCATTCTGGCCCCTCTCCTTACTTCCTGGTTTCTTTCTCTATGTATGGCAACCTGGTGAGTTAAGGACAGAGACAGGATTTGAATAAGGGAAGTCCTGGTCTCTTAGCCACTATGCTAAACATCTCAGCCTATCCACACTTCTACTACTAAACCTACATTGAAAGGTATGCACATACAATTATCATTGTGCAGGAGCAGCTAGAAACATTAACATGTCATCTGAATTGGCCCTATGAGTTATTAGGAGGGCTGGTGTAGCATGAAGGCCAAGAGACTGAAATAAATGACTCAGATACTGGGGGATAAGTGACCTGGTGTAAATCTTATCTCTGACACGAACTCACTCAGTGGCTTTAGGTAAGGTACGCCTTTTGAGTTTCAGCTCCCCAGCTGCAAAATGGAAAGAAAAATACTTCCCTTCCTGAAATGGTTGCTGAAAGGATATCAAGATAATACATGAGAGATGCTTTGCACGCTCAGAAAGTGCTATACAAATGTTAGATTTTAATATCAGCACTTGTTATAATTTATTCATTAACAGGACAATGCCTGCAGACTGAGGGTCCAATCCTAAGCTTTGTGCACCAGCTCACTGCCGGTGCGCACTGTCGCAAATGTGCCGTAAAGCACATTTGCAGGCCCTAGCACCAGAGCTCCGCTGCTTGGCAGTTCTGTGGACCACTGAGCAGCGGAGAGGTAGGTGGAGGCATGGAGGAAGGCGGGGTGTACTGGGGTGGGGGGGAGGCAGAGGGAGGGCAGGGAGGAGGCGTGCCAGGGGGGGAGAGAGCAGGGTAGGAGGGAGGTGAGACTGGTGGAGCTTTGCTCCACTGGATCCAGAGCCTCCGTGTCAGGCTGGCCATCTGACACTGAGGCTCTTGATTCTATGCCAGCCTTTAGGTTGCCGTGGAATCAAGCAGCCCCATTGCAGGGCTATGCATTTTACCCTTTTGTCCTCTTCTCCCCAAGGGATGTCCCCTTACAAATGTCCCCTTCTCCCAAGGAGCCACCGGCAGCTGCCTAGAGCATGCAGGATGCGGTGGCAGCCATCTTCAGAGCTGCTGCAGCCCCGTGGACCAGGCAGCTCAGGGTTGGGCTGCCCATCTTTTCAATAATTATTCACAAGTGTTTTCTTATAAGAACTTCATCTGTCTAGTTTATGACTCTAGAACATTCTTACTGAATCACCCTCAGGTTGGACAGCTGAAGCTAAAGGAGAATTAAGATCTGAGGCAGCTGACACCCAAAAGAAAAGGAAATCTGTAAGGGCTCCCAGAAATGTATTACATGTGGCACCTGTAATCTGCAGATTTTACATTTGCAGATCTGATTCAACCTGAAGCTACTGAAGGTGACTGGAGCTGCACTCTGGTCACCTCTGGTGGCTTTCTGAAGCCTGCAGACGTCGTGTGCATCTGCCCACAGCCTCTGCAGGTTTCACAATAGCCCTTAAGGCAAAACAAAACAGAACAAAAACAAACAAAAAGCTACTTCTGGTTTCCCTTGGGAAAATGGAAGTGAAATTTTTATGCTTTTAAAGGCATTTTGAGGCCCAGGAAAACCAGAAGTAACTTTTTTTTTTTTTTTTGCCTTGTGGGCCATTCTGAAGCCCACAGAGGATGCAGGTGGATGCGCATGGCCTCTGTGGGCTTCAGAAAGCCCTTCTGAAATTTTAAGGAACCAAAAGCCACAGATTTGCTTATCCACTGTTTTCAGTATCCGCAGGGGTCCAAGAACGGATCACTCAGGGATACCGAAGTCCCACCTGAACATATCTTCTTAATTCTAGAACTTTTTTGCCATCATACTTTCAAGCACTTCACTGAAGCCATTAGGCCCAGAAACTCCATTTGTAATTAAAGTCTTAGCGTCTAATATTATGCCTCCCTAGACAGTCTAGTTTACTCCTATTAAAGAACTGGCCACTAATGGGAATAGTATACTAAGCAAGTTGACCTTCACAGGCTGTTGTACTCTACAATCTTATGGTGGGAAATATATGATAGGGCATTTAGATAATTGTATTACATATATATTATAGTTGATATATGATATATGAATTATGGATGAAAAATGATATTGAGAGGTAAATTTAGAAGAGGAAATTTATTAAGATATGTAATGATTTATTAGTTTTAGTGATATATGATGGTGACGTATGATTTCCTGCACCCTTTGTTTTTGTTTTTTTGTGTAGTGATGGTTTTTGTGTTATGTGTTGTGTGGTTTTTGTTTGTAGTTGTTTTTGGAAAATAAAAATTTTTTAAAAAAATCTTAGGGTAGGAAAGATAAATATTCCCCATTTTTTGAAACAGGCTGATAAAATTTAAAGCTTACCCAATTTGCGTTTCTTTTTTAATCCTCTAGAGATAGACTGAGCCCTGGCATTTGTAATAGCCTCTCCAGTTACGACCTCTTTAGTCCTCTGCAAGACAGTTTTTAAAAGATAAAAGGTTAACCAAAAAGAAAAGTCACCCAGGTCCTTCCTGTCACATTATACATGTATTCAGCATGTATAACAGGCTTCTACATGTAGAACCACAGCTGGCCCTCGACCTCCTGAGGTAGCATGCCAAATCGGATGATGTGCCAGCCTCTGTTTCTCCAACTCTTCAATGTTCAGCACTCTCATCCCCTCCAAACCTTCTTCCTTTTTCAATCCAGGGAGTGGAAGGAGGAGGTGGAGCAGTGGAGGCAAGTAGGTGAAAAGAGATGCACACTTTTCACCAGTTTGCAGCCACTTCAGTTGGCCTCGTGGATGAGTCAGCCCTGGGTAGAACCAATACAGATCAGGTTCATGATTGGAAAAGAATCTACATCAGTATCTTCATATTCTTCTGGTTTCAAGCAAAGTAAATGGATGTTTCTTTCAACGATGGTGCACATCCGGGATCCCTATTTATACACAGGGCCACAATGCTAGAGACCAGTCCCACACCGTCTTTAGTACTGGATGTAAATTTTTCCACTAAAAACTAAGTGGAGTTGGGAAAGAGATGACAGTAAGGGTTATTACTTACTTCTATAACATTGTGGCAAGATCTGCAGTAAAATTTGCCTTCTTCTGTAAGGCCCCAGTTGACATCAGAACACTGCACACAGGGTTCATTGTAGTCTCTCTAAAAAGGAGAATTTTTCAGATAGGTACAAAATGGTAAAATCTTGTATATAAATAAATAAAACAATTCAGTACAGTTGAGACAACATGCTGTAGTAAAATATCTGGCTTAACTAAAGCAGATGGATCAAATAGTATGTTTTTTTAACAGCACATCTTAATTCTATGCTTGATTATTTGGAATGTACTTCCAAATAAATGTGCATAGGACCAGAATTCCCTCCAAGGAGTCTGCACTGGTGCACGGACTCCTCCAGCAGCTGTGTGGCATCCAACAAATTGCAACAACATTGCCAAACCTTTGGGATACCGAATGCCACACTACATGAAGCTTGGCTATAAGGAATGTGGCTACTTACCCATGTACCTTAGGGAATGCTGCATAGGTCTGTACTTAATTAAACAAACCTATGTATTTACTTGAGATTAAGCTCCACTGATCCTACTGGAGTCATAATATGACTTCAGCACTTAAATACTTTTTGTTGCTTATTGTAAGATCTAGCCCAGAGTTTCTCAAACTGTGGGTTGGGACCCACTAGCTGGGTCGCAAGTCAATTTCAGGTGGGTCCCCATTCATTTCAATATTTTATTTTTAATATATTAGACTTGATGCTACCATGGGAAGCAACTGCATTTGGGGAAATGTTACAGGCCTGTACTTTTAACAAGCTACTATGTATATTCTTTTAACAATGATAGTAAATGGGACTCCTGGGTAAGTGTGGGTAGGATTGCAGCCTAGGATTGTTAAAAATTTCCCTGCTGTCACTTCCGGTGGGTCCTGGCAGATTCTCATTCTAAAAAGTGGCTCCCGGTGCTTAATGTGTGAGAAGCACTGATCTAGCCCCATTTTCTTTGGACATACATAAAATGCTGCATATGCTGTTTTGCCTGATTGTTTAGAAACCCTAAGATGGAACAGAAAATTTAAAGCAGTACCCTTGAAAGAATTGCCACACATTCCTATGACCCCTCTCAAAGACGTTGGGGCAAAAAACCAAATGCACTTTGGGGAAAATACCAAAACTTCACATATAGGCTAATGGATTCTGAGTTGTCTGTGACAAATCAGGAGAGAGACTTGGGGTGCTGGTGGACAGCTTGATGAAAGTGTTGACCCAATGTGTGTCTGCAGCAAAAAAAAAAAAAAAAGGCTAATTCCATGCTCGGGATCATTAGAAAAGGTATTGAGAATAACGGTGCTATCCTAACCCAACTTTCCAGCACTGACATAAGGGCAATGCAACTCCAAGATAAGGGAACAAACATTGCCCTACCTTGAGAAGGCCTTAACTGCCCTCCAACTGCAGGATGTAGCACATGTCCCACTGGTACAGCTATTCCAGCGCTGGAAAGTTGGTTAGGACAGAGCCCTAAAACAACTAATATTATAATGCCATTGTACAAATCGATGGCAAGGCTACATCTGGCGTTCTGAGTCTAATTCCGGTCACCACATCTCAAAAAGAGATAAAGTGGAAATGCAAAAGGTACAAAAGAGAGTGACCAAAATGATTATTGGGCTGGGGCACCTCCCTTATAAGAAAAGGCTATAGTGTTCAGGGCTTTTCAGTTTAGAAAAAAGATGCCTGAGGGGGGACATGATTGAGACATACAACCCTTACTAACTGGGTAAGAGGCACTTTTTCAAGTGGGTGCTCCTCTTTTATTTAGCAGGGGGAGAGCAACTGGCCCTCCTTACCCCTTTAGTGTCTTTTCTCGTGTCTATCTGCTGGTGTTTTACATCTTTTAGATTGTGAGCCCTTTTGGGACAGGGAGACATTAGTTATATTTGATTTTTCTCTGTAAACTGCTTTGTGAACTCTTGTTGAAAAGCAGTATATAAATACTGTTAATAATAACAATAATACAAAATTACGCAAGGAACGGATAAAGCAGATTGCGGGTGTTCTTTTCGCTCTCACGCAGGGTGACCACATACAATGGAGGACACAGTGCCTATACCTTTAACTACTCTATAAAAGCAGTAATTTTGGCAGGTGCAGTTTTTTAAACTCTTCCATGCTGAGTTGCACCTGCCAAAATTCCCACTTGTATACAATGGTTAAAGGCTGAGGTATTCAATCTGTGCGTCCAGCCTCCCTAGTGAGGCGTGGCTAGCCTCCAGGGGCGTCACCAGTCATCTCAGGGAGAGAGGCTGGGTTAGGCTGGCCTGGGCAGCTCAGCTGCATGTGCTGCCTCCTGACTTGCTGCTTTTCTGCAGCTGTGAATCAGGTGGGTGGGGCAGCGTGAGGCTGGGAAGGCTGTGAAACATGGTGGGAGAGAAGGCTGGCCAGGCAGGGGTGCTGCATCTCATCATGGAGCTCTCTCCATGTACGACCTTGTCCCAAGGATTACATTTCCCGGTGTGCCCCTCACCCTGGGCATTCTGGGATTGGTCAAGGCTGGAGGAGAGCAGAGTGTGGAGGTACTACATCTCATCAGCACAGGGTGCACTCCTGGCAGGCTTCAAAGCGGGAGGAAAGAGTAAGTCCTCCACTTGGGGAGCCCAGCCTGCTCTTAGTGTCCAAATGCCCCAGCCTGCATCCCTCCGTCTTGCCTGGGGGGAACAGGGGTGGTATCTGCATGTTGGGTGTGTGTGTGTGTGAGCAGCCCCTATCTACTTTGGGGTGAGTTGTAATCTTGCTGGGTGTGGCTGCAATCCTTTCCACACTTTCCTGGGAGTAAGTGCCATTGACTCAAATGGGGCTTACTTCTTAGTAGACCTACAGAGGCTTGGGGGTCTGTGTTAGCTTAACCCAGGATCCTCACCTTTCTCTTTTCCCTCCCTCTTCAAAAAAGAAAAGTCACTCTTGATGGCTTTGTCTCCAAAAATTGATTAAGAATAGAAATACCCATTCCTTTTTAGCCATTCCCCTTTTACCTCCTGCCTCCTTGGGGGGGGGGGTACTCTGTTGGCTACTATTGTAAGACAAAAGGCACAAGCCTAGCTAGGTCTATTCAGAAGTAAGTCCTATTGTGTTCAATGGGACTTACTCCCAGGAAAGTGGGGTTAGGATTCCAGCCAAAGTCTCTAGGTCTGTTTGCATCAGTTTGCAATTAGCATATACACACAAAACAAAGTCTTCCCCTCCCCCAGCAAATTCATCACTTCCCCCCTCCCTTTCCAAAACCCTCCAGGTCTGCTGCTAACAAACTCAGGGCACAATCCTAACCAGGTCTACTCAGAAGTAAGTCCTATTTTGTTCAATTGGGCTTACTCTCAGGTAAGTGTGGTTAGGATTGCAGCCTCAGAGTGCTGGCAGCTGTTTTTTGTTTCTAGTGTATAACACCTTCACCCCCATTTTGGGGGTAACTGAGGTGAGGTGTTGTAATGGGGAGCCATGGCCAATGGCTACAAGGATCAGGGGAGGCGCCGGCTGGAAAAGTTCAAGAACCACTGGTTAAAGGTATAGGTACTGTGTCCTCCATTGTAGCGGGATGCCCTGCTATCACACACCACCAGGAGACATCCACTAAACTTGAGTGTTGGGAGGGTTAGGACAGACAAGAGAAAATATTTCTTTACTCAGTGTGTGGTTGGTCTGTGGAACTCCTTGCCACAGGATGTGGTGATGGCATCTGGCCTGGATGCCTTTAAAAGGGGATTGGAAAATTTCTGGAGGAAAAATCCATTTCGGGTTACAAGCCATGATGTGTATGTGTCACCTCCTGATTTTAGAAATGGGCTATGCCAGATGCAAGGGAGGGCACCAGGATGAGGTTATCTGGTGTGCTCCCTGGGGCATTTGGTGGGTCGCTGTGAGATACAGGAGGCTGGAGTAGATGGCCTGATCCAGAGGGACTCTTAACGTAAACAGCTATTTTTCCCCCATCCGAAAACGACTCCTGCTGTTGTAACAGTTGCATAGCTGGCTGGCAAAACATTCAACAGGTGAAGCGCAGCTGAGCATGTGGGGGAAAGAAAAGCCTGGTCTGTCAAAACGCCTTTCTGCCCAGCCCCCAGGTGTCCACATGTTGCAGGCCTGCAATGCCGGGCAGAAAGGGCTTCAGCTGCTACACAGCATCAGGCAGCAGAGGTCCCCCGCCTAGGAGGGCTGCTGGAAGGTCAGGGGGAGCCCTCCATCTCCCCAGCCCTGTTCAGTCCCCCCCCCCCATCTTCTCTGCACAGCCACCCAAAGCCAGGCACTCCCCGCCCCCAAGCCCAGCCGCGCTCTGGAACGCCCGCAGCCCCTTCCAAGCTGCCTCCCAGCCTTCCGGAGCGGGGGAGGGGCACGGACTGCGCGCACCCCGCACGCGCCCGCCTCACCGTCTCTTCCGCGTCCATCGCGCGTCCGCTGCGCATCACCAGCTACGCGCCTTAGCAACCGAGCAGCGAGGAGCTGCCGCCAACAGCTGCCGGCTGGGAAACGAGTCCGCCGGCTCTGGGGTTCCGAGGCTTCCAGTAGGACTGCCCGGGAAGGATTCTGCCTGGCCAAAGGAGATCCTGCAGTGCGCAAAGCCTTTCAGGCGCTTCTTGGTGGAAGGGCTCCATTAGGCACTTATTAGTGCCTAATAATAAGTACCTACTCACTTATTCGTGCCTAATTAGTGCCTAATAATTAACTATTCACTTATTAGTGCCTAATATTATTGCCTAATAATTACCTATTCACTTATTAGTGCCTAATAAGTGCCTAATAAATACCTATTCACTTATTAGTGCCCAGTAATTACCTATTCACTTATTCGTGCCTAATAATTAGTGCCTAATAATTACCTATTCACTTATTAGTGCCTAATATTAGTGCCTAATAAGCTGTTCACTTATTAGTGCCTAATAATAAGTGCCTAATAATTACCTATTCGCTTATTAGTGCCTAATAATTAGTGCCTAATAATCACCTACTCAGTTATTCATGCCTAATTAGTGCCTAATAATTACCTATTCACTTATTAGTGCCTAATAATAGGATAGGTTGGCATCCTTCAGTCTTGGAAGACTATGGTATCGCGCTCTGAATGGTGGTTCTGGAACAGAGTGTCCTCTCCAGTGCGTGAAGCCTGGGTAAAGTAGATATGGAGGATAGACTGTTTCCCATGCAATAAATCCCCCCCCCCTCCACGTCGCTGAAATGGTCCAATGGAAAGGCAGAAGCCAATACGGTTGGTTCCAGCGGCGTTGCAGGAGTTGCCAGAACGTGACTGTGTTCAGCCATGAACTGCCTCAGGGACTCCGGCTCCTGATTTTGCCTTGAGGTTGACTCCTGAAGCCTTTTCCATAACTGGATGTAGCCACAAGGCGGTAAGGTTTGGGATCAGAGTTTTCCTTCTCTCAGATGAGCTGCCTTCCCAGGCTAACGAGTCCCATCTACCCGGTGGCTGTTTAGTCGCCTCTTATGACAAGTACAGCCAAACTGAGGGCCTATTCTTATCCCCAGCCCCCAGGGGAAATAAGTGCCTAATAATAAGTGCCTAATAATAATTACCTAATCACCAATTCGTGCCTAATAATTAGTGCCTAATAATACTTATTGCCTACTCACTTACTAGTGCCTAATAAGTGAGTAGGTCATAAGTATCATTACTTATTAAGTATAATTAATAAGTAATATTATTAATATTGGTCACTAATAATGATTGGTTCCTAAAAAGTGAATAAGTAATAAGTAAAATAAAATAAGTAAATAAATAAAGTAAATAAAGAATAAGTGAAAAGTGAAGCTCCGATACAGGAAAATGTGCTCATCTGGGTGCCTGTGAAATGTCTTTCTTTAGCAAACAGTGGTGGCAGATCACCATAACTCAGAAGGGCTTACAGCCCAAGCATATGCCTATTCTACTCAGAAGTAAACTCCATTGACTTCAATGAGGCTTACTCCCAGGAAAGGGTGTACTGTTAAAGGATTGCAGCTTTAGCTGCGAATACACATGCACAGGATGGAAGCTAGCATGAAGAAGCAAACATTCCAGGAGTGATGACAACAGGATGGCCTCCGCCCCACCATCTCCTTTCTTTCTCTCTTAAACAAATTTTGTTCAGAAAGCAGTTTGTCTAAACAAAGTAGAAGAAATGAATGGGGAATGCAGGTAGCAGCAGGAGATGTTATCCAGTCCACAGATGAACATGCTGAGCTAAGCTAAGGGCTGAATAGATTCTACCAATATGATGGTGACATCTTACTGCACTTTTAGATGGTAGACATGGAAGGACGGAAGGAAGGAGGAGATTCTCAAGGCAATCAGTAGCTGGTATTAAGACTTTGTGAAGGAAAATCCAGCAGACTAGCCCGAGACCTCCTGGTACCTGAGGCAATACGTCAAACGCTGCCACCCCTTATTTAGCAATGTGCCAGTCTACTCCTCCAGTTCCCTGGATTGGAAAACAAAGGATAAAGAGGAAGTGCAAAGGAAGCCAACCACTTCTTCTCTGTGCTTCCTCTCAGTTCCCTCTTCCGGTCCAGGAAACACTGCCAATCTGATGTTTGAAGTGGTTCGGTTGGCCTCTTGGATGGGCAGCCCCTGAGTACACACTTTCTTTTTATATACTACACGAATAACAATTCACATTAATAATAAATCATTAGCTAATTTCTTAAAATAGGAATAGAAACTTTTGTTTAATCTACCCATTTACTTGATACAGACTTTAAAAAAATGTAATATTGTCAGATTGTGGTTTCTTATAAAGAAGGTACCTAAACTTTGATACCTACTACACTCCTTCAGAAAGAGGTCAATAGCAACATGCATTAGCCATTGTCGATAAAGGCTAATACATGGCTAAAGCATGAATTTCTTTTCCTTATTTCAGTACCATCAGTTTACCTAAACAAGCTTGGAATGCTGCTTTTTAAAATTGTTGCTTTTGAAAGATACCAAAGCCATTGATTTCTATAGTATGTTCATGCTTTTTATGCATTGAGCAATGGATGAATTTAGCAAATTTAGCAGTTTGTTGTTTTTAAATTTGCAAAGATTTGATTTCACTTACAACATATTAACATAAAATCAAAACACTAGTCACAGTCCCTTGCTTGTAGTTTTATATAACTGTTTTAACTAATGCCATTTTATTGTTATTATAGCTAACACTGTTCAGTTTCAATTTTGGTCATCAACCTTTTTTGTATTTTGATTTTTTAAATTGCATTAGGTTTGTTTTACTTTTTTGTTTTAGTTACTTTTTTGTAGAAAAAAGGGTTAAAATAGTCATTAGGTTAATTTGGCTTGTTGCAGTAACCTTATGTAATGGAAGATCAGAAGATCATCAGGTGGATGATGTGGTGTTGACAGTGATTCCCTGTTTTGACAGCTGTTTGACAGCTCTGGGAAGGGCAGGGCTGGCTCCACAGCTGTAATCAATCAAGGCAATGGAGAACTGGTTGGACACCTGAGCTTCATTTGACCTTGATGAGACTTTGAATGGATGTGGACTTATGAACTGAAGAGATGGCTCAGCTGAGCCTAACTTGGACTTAACAAGGTAGCTCACAGCTGAGCTGAATTTGGACTTAACAAGGGGCTGCAGGATAAAAGGCAGCTTCAGAAGGAGCAAAGGGCTGGCCAAGCAGGATGCTGATCCAGCTGGAAGCTGGACACTGACCAAGAGGGCTACCTGACCCAGACCTACAGGAAGAGAGGACGGCCAGGACCCTGCTGGAAGAGAGACACTGCTGGAGAGGAGGAACTCTACTGCAGAAGACTGGACTGTGTTTTGGAGACCGGCTTGGACTTGGACTGGAGGCTTCAGACGTTACCCCTGGAGTTAAGTGGAGTTTTGGGGAGGGAAAGCCTCTGGACAAGAGGACTTGCAGGGAGTGTCTGTGTTTGTAGCAATAAATTCTTGTTATTTGCTATAGATAAGGAGTTCTGTGTTCATTCCATTGCACACTGCAGCTGTTGTTCCTGGAAAAGGAGGGTGTTAATTAGCCAAAAAGCGGGCATTAGAAGGGAGTTGGGATATTTGGCAGAACACCTTAGAAGGCTGTTGCACCACAGCTCCTGCATATGGTATCATTAGTTCAAGAAATACTGTGTTCATGTACATGCCGTAGCCTTCTTATAACCATGTTAAAGTATTCAGGGAAGACAACATGCTGTAATTACTGTATTTCTATTTCTATTTCATTGCACTCAAAAGTGGTTAGGTAACTTCCGCCACTTCTCTTATGGCATTGGCTAGTTTATGTGAACTTTAAAATTGCTTGTAATTTAGAGTGAGCCAAATAAATATGACAGGAGATCAGTCAGGGGAAAAATTGTCCTTGTTACTCAGAAGTAAATATTTACTTTACCTAGGGCCCAATCCTATACAGCTTTCCAGCACTGATGCAGCTGCAATGCAGCCCCAAGGTAAGGAATAAATCAGGGATTTCAAACTCATTTCACACCAAAGATAGCATTCATGGTGCCTGCTGAGGGCCAGAAGTGACATCATTAAGCAGAAAGTGACACCATTAAGTGGATGATGGCCAGAAATAAGCACTTTGTTAGCACATAGAAACTCATTAGCTCAAATGACAGAAGACAAAATCTGCCAATCTTGTTCATATTTTCAAGATATGAGAGAGCTCAATTATCAAGCTGGAAGAGCCCAATTATAATGGGTGGGGGATGGATAAATGGCTTCCAGGGGCCGCATCCAGCCTGTGGCACTTATGTTTGACACCTCTGAAATAAACATCTTGAGCAGGCCTCCATAACTGTCCCACCACCTCAGGATGCTGCACATGCCCCATTGGCATAGCTGCATCACTGCTGGAAAGTTAGACAGGATCAGTCCTTTATTTAGTAAAAATGTAACCACTAAGAATTATGTAAGGAACTCTCTTTGCCCAGTAGGCAGAAGAAGAAGATGATGATGGTAGTAGTAGTATTTATTATTAATAGCACTTCAGATCACTGTATGTTAAAATGAAACAGATCCTGTCCTTTGGCTTAGAAAAGAGGCGTCAAAGATGTCCTCACAAATGGGAATGGCAGGAATTTAAACTCTTTTCTGAAGACTCAGGAGTAAGTCAGAAATGTTGGGGAATGGTGACAGAATATTTGGCCACATCTACATGCCAGGTCCCCACACTCCTGATTTGGTACTGTAGTAAGCCATCAAGATAATTGCTTCCCATAAGATTATTTTGTTATAGCACTCTTTATTCTGAGTGTAATGTTTACAGAATTGTGAAAAAAAAAAATGGTTAATGTCCATAAAGTCATTCAAAAGTGCAGTGAAGAAAAGTCTAGCTGTGTTGTGCTGTGTGTATTCTGGCTAGTATTGTGCCTATGAGAGCAGTGTATTCTGGCTAGCACAGGGCCAATGGCTTGCTGCCAGGAAACACTCTGGGAAAGGAAACAGCAAGCAAGTCAACCTTCCCTAGATGCCTTCTTCAACAAGAAGTTCCCAGGGCGGAGTCACAACCTGCCTTATCATCCTGGAAGTAGCTCCCTTCATCATCTTCCACAGGTGCCATGCAGGAGGAAAGACAGCAGTGATCGTCAGTTACACACCAGGCTCCAAGTTAATGCCTTGGTATCTGTGAACACATCTACATTAGGACACTGATATAATTACCACCATCCTATAGTATTGTTTCACACAGCATTCTGTTTCCCAAGAACAGCATTATAGGAAGTATTAACTATACTGTTACATGCTGGTGTTCCATTTTCACAAGTTGCAAAATGTTCTGGAGCATTTGTTCTGCAGCACTACCTGAGTTCTGGCTTCCTTTAGAGGAGAAATCACTGGAAAGCTAGAATTTTGAGCAAACCTTCCCAGTATGGCAGAGTCCCAAAACATGAGGGGTTCCCCAAGGCAAATAGTTCCCAGCCTGCAACTGGATTCTCCCCAATTCTTCTCCCCCCACCCATAAATTCCCCCTCCCTGTGTTCTGCCACCCTCCAAAATGCCCTCCTGCCATCCTTTGCCAGTCCCCGCGCCACCCAGCATAACCTTACCTGTGCCGGCTGGCACAGGGATGGGATGCAGCACCAGCAGGCCAGTGCAGGCCTTTGCACTGGCCCAGTCAGCTATTAAGTAGCCACAAACATGCCTTACAGCACATTTGTAGCACTCTGAGCCAGCACAGGTATGGCTGCACTGACTCAAGTACATGTTAGGATTGCATTGTTAGTTAATACTGTTTGGAATGAAAGAAGAAACATGCTATTTTAGCATAATTTAATATGTTGCTCTAGTCTTTAAGCCATGAATATAAACACGCAGTAGGATCTAGTCCCAATATTTCATTTTCAACTGTGGGAAGTATCTTCAGGGGTGTAAAAAATTTAGAAATAAGCTTAACTAAGCACAGATAAGTGGGCAGCACCATGGACAAGGAAAGGCAGGCAAAATGATATAGCCTAACACATTGTTTCTCAAACTGTGGGTCGGAACCGACTAGGTGGGTTGTAAGCCAATTTCAGGTGGGTCCCCATTC
This sequence comes from Tiliqua scincoides, assembly GCF_035046505.1. NCBI lineage: Eukaryota > Metazoa > Chordata > Lepidosauria > Squamata > Scincidae > Tiliqua > Tiliqua scincoides. The sequence goes on from NC_089821.1 coordinate 161,089,257, forward strand.
ATTTCAATGTTTTATTTTTAATATATTAGAATTGATGCTACCATTGGTATGTGACTGCATTTGGGGAAATGTTACAGACCAGTACTTTTAACAAGCTACTATATATATTCTTTGAACAATTATAATAAATGGAACTTAATCCTGGTAGAATTTCAGCCTAAGATTGTAAAAAATTTTCCTGTTTGATGATTTCACTTCTGGCCATGACATCACTTCCAGTGAGTCTTGACAGATTCTCATTCTAGAAAGTGTGAGAACCACTGGCCTAACACAAACGATAGGTTCCCAAACGATAAGCCGTGACTCCCTGGGAAACCAGCCAGGGGAGCCATGAATCCTTGAAGAAGAAAAAAACCCACAGTGTATAAGATTATGGGTACAATTCTAACCAACTATTCAGCACTGATATTTGTGCCAATGTGGCGTGCACTGCATCCTGCAGTGGGGAGGCAGTCAAGGAGGCCTCCTCAAGGTAAGGGCATGTTTGTTACCTTGCCTTGGGGCTGCATTGCAGCTAAGACAGTACTGGAAAGTTGATTAGGATTGCACCCTAATAGGGAGCCACAGTCAAAGGCTCAAGTAGGTCAAGAGAGCCACTAGTCAAAAAAGTTTGGGAACCACTGGCCTAATATATGGTATATCCAGGTCCACTCAAACTTTGCTACTAAACCAGAATAGCCATCAAGAACTTAAGGGCAAAACAGTTCTTACATAGAAGCTGTGAGGAGGTCAGGGTTCTCATTTAAGGGTGTTCACACATTAATCTTACATATTTTGAAAAAAAAAGATTTGATCTTCATTCTCTGGAATGAGTTGCAGCTCCTCTTCTGTAATAATATCTTATCCTTGCATCTCCAGATCAGTTGCCTGTTCCCATATATATTAAAGTAACCACAACTGTTGCAAGAAGCTTTATTTGTTATTAAATCATTATCTTCCTATGTTTGCTGCCTTTTAAAACTTGGCTTCATAGTTACACACTTACCTGGAAGTTAGATCCTACTGAACTCAAACGGGCTTAGTTCTGAGTAGGCATGCATAGGATTTCACTGTTAATAAGCATATAGCTGCTTGTATAGCTACATTATAGCAAGAAGAAGAATCATTAGTAGTAACAGCTAGTGGATTTTGAGCATGGTTCTCCAGAGCACCAAGCTCAGGGCTTTACCATCCTTGCTACCTGAAGTCTGGACACTAGATTATGGCAGACCTCTCCCACAGTATGCCACTGACCATGCTGACTAGTAGCACAATCCTATGAGTGTCTTTTCAGAAGTAAGTTCCATGGGGCTTACTCCCAGGAAAGTAGGTATAGGATTGCAGCCTAGGGCTGTCACCAACCTTTCTGTAAAGACTGCTTCAGTGTCAACCAATTGACAATTTAAAATTGCATGCTTTAATGATATATAAATAGGCAGCAATGATTGTCTTCTTCCTTCTAGTTGAGCTAACAATCCTAATGCCAATCCTAATTCCATCAGAGGCGCTCCAGGGCATAGATGGTGCTCTCCTGTATACAGGATCTTTCATTCACTGCCTTGTTAGGCAGGACCCTATGCATATATTTCCATTACATGTGCAGAGCTGTCTCTTGTGCAATAAAATTGGGAAACCCATGCTGTCTGGGAGGCATTGGTGTGCCTGCCGAATTTTAGATCAGCAACCAGTCTGCAGTCTTCAAGTCTCTGACTCCACCATGTATGGTTTCCACTTGGATTACCTAGGGCTATCTATTGCCTTTTCTCTGGTAGCTCCTTATGTCTCTAACATTTGCATGATTGGCAGAATTTCAACATGTTCCCATCACTGTATCTCAGTACCAAGAAAAGAATGCATACATTATATTCCTGCTTGTTGTGTTGCTATTAAAAGTCCAGGAGTCCTGCCAGAAAAAAAAAAGATGGCAACCCGACCCTGCTAGGCCTTGGTATTTAAGTGTGTAATCTCTGACTTCTCAAATGGTTAATCTGTGGAATTTACAAGCTCGTATTTTGCATTGGGATTGAGCCTGTAAACATGATCAAGCTGTAAAACTGGAGAATATTTTTACTGAAGAAAGATGGCCTTTTACTGAACAAACCTGCTTGTTAACTGAAACCATTCTTTGAAGCTGTAGCTACTAGAGGGGTGCAAAACACTAAGTTTTGCAGGGCGCCTCACCTAGAGGTGTAAACTGCCTCTCCTCTTCTGAGCCATTCTGGGTTGCTAGAGCAAAATGGGCTCCTCCATTTTGCTCTAGCAGCCCAGAACAGCTCTGAAGGGGAGGGAGAGAGGCCACTAGTACACCAAGGTGAGATGCCAAGCAAAACTTAGTGTTTTGCATCCCCTCGAGCTACGCTACTGCTTTGATGTTCTGCAACATACACCCTCACCTTCCGAGATTGGGGGGTAGCAGCTGGCAATAAGCCTGGGGGACAAGCCACCACATCTGGAAACAGGAGAAAGGGCTACCAGGATAGAAGATATGGTTCCTGGTAGTCTTCATCTCCAGCCCTTCCCTTTATAAAAAATGCATGGGTAGTGAGCTGAGTTTGCCTTGCCAGTATTTTAACCACCAGACAGATTTTACTTTAAAATTCAGCATCATTCTGTATCTGTATCAATCTGTAGCTGTCATGCGTTTAAACTAATTAACCTATGCAGTCAAGAATAAACATCACACCAAAGTAAATATTATTTACAATTAAGTTAAACATGTATTTATTTATTCAGTTTATCATCCGACTGTTGCTCTTCAACAAAATGTTCTCCAAAGATTTACATAGGAATAAAAATGAAAATTTGCCCCAAAGGAGCATGTAGTCTAAAAAGAGGTACAAGGTAAACATCAGCCACTGGAGAGATGCTGGAACGAATAGGGCAGAGACTCTCCAGTGGAAAAAAAGTGAGACCCCAAAGTGATGTGTAATATGTATGACTGGAAAGAACTATACTGTTATAGTAGATATTAGTAGATACGTGATCCCCATAATAAATGTATTGTCTTCTTAGTTTTAGGGCCGCATTACATGTGCACTGAAGCATGTGCTATTAAAATGTGCTTCTAACTGGGATGTGGGATTTTTTCATTGTTAAAACTCACTGATTGAAGTTTGAGAAAAATAACCACTTCAAAGACAAATTGCCACTTTGGGGGAGGCATGATTTTTGCCTTTAAAACATTATGGGGCAGGGAGTGAACCCCTCCCCCCACATTCCAGTCCGGACTAGGGACATTCGATCAACCACTTTTAACAAAAAAAAGAGGTACTGCTTGAAAGCACATTTCAGTAGCAATCATTTATGTGCATGTCTAAATTGACCTTTATATTTACTTTGAGAAAGAATGCATCATCTCAAAACACTTCAGTCTACCATGTTGTAGCATTGCTGACTAATGGCGCTGCCCTACCATAGCTACACCCTCCTCCTCCTCCTCCTAGCAGCCAGTAGGATTCAACCAGATTAAAAAAAATGAGAACAGAGAAATTGAAAAGTGTGGATTGGTACTAGGGAAATTAGCACGGATCAGAAACCATAAGCTCAGTTTTATTCCAGCATCTCTATGCCTTAAGGATCAAGTCCCTCTGTACAAAGAAGTGATTCACATTACCCCAAAGGATTCCAGAACGTTCAGGTAGTGTGAATCATTTCCCAGCTCCACCTAATGCAGCAAAGAATAGCAACCAAACAAAAACTCTTACAGCACAATCTTATGTATGGGAGTGCACTTCTGATAAGTGAGATAAAGGCTCCAAAGCACCAAGTAGGCAAGGAAAGGTGATCCAGAGACCTCAGTCTCATTTCAGGCAAGGGGGGGGGGGGAATTCAGCGCACCTGGGCCATGACAAAGCAAACAATACAGTACAAAACAAGTTTAGGAAGGGAAGCCCAATTCAGGTATCTTCCCAGTTCAAAGCCAGCTCTCAGCAGCCTTGTCTTTTTTTTTGTTTTTCCCTTCTTCCAGAAGCGCTGGAAGGGGGGGGGGAGCTCCTTACTTCCAAACTGCACACTGTCCTCAACACAGATTTTCAAGTTTAAGGGAAAACATCCCTTTAAACTTTGAACACCACATAAATATGGAGTGAGGGGAGGGAGTAGTGGAGTAGCAAAGTGCTTCTTTCCCATGCAGTATTTAAAGTTTAAAAAGGCATGTTTCCTTTAAACTTTATACCCAGTGCGAGGATCGAGCATGGGGAGGGAAGATCCCATTCCTTCTCAGTGACTGGAGAGCAAATCCATGTTGCTTGTGTTCGCAGTGGACTGACGGACAGAAGGAAGGTGGTGACTGACTTGGAGCTAAGCGCAACCCAAATCCACAGCTCCTTCCTAGCCACCCTGATGCAAGCTGCATCACAAAACTTCATGGGTGGGCTGGCCATGTCTACACCTATAATTAAGTTTGTCAAGGAGCAACTGCTTTAAAATATTGGTACAGGGAGGCTTTGCTGCACCAAGGGCAAAATTAGACAAGACTTTGATTAAAAGTATTGTCCCTGCCCTTTTCCCCTTCTGCAATTATTAGCAGCTTTGGGTTGGGAAGGAGTTAGGTTGGGGCAAAGAGCATGGGCGGAGGGTTTGGTTCCCTTTCTCTCAGTCCTAAAGCACTGAACAAATTACCTTTCCAATATTTGCTTTACACCAAGGAAGACAGCCAGTCACAGATCTCCCATGTCACATCTCCTCTGGCCCAAAATCGGTGCATGGGAGAGTTGGAAACTTCTCAGCTCTGGAACACACAAATAGTTTTCATCTGAGTTTCATATGCAGAATGCATTTCTCTTACCATAGGGTAACCACCACAAGATTCAATACATTATTGGTGAGGATTATTTCAGTTCAAATCATGTGGCAAAATTATCCTCTATTCAGTCAATCAGTAAATCTATTAAAAATACACTAGTGTTTTCTTACCTCATGCAAGGTAAGAGATTAAGAGATTTGAGGATAATTTTGCCACAGTAAACCTATGAAAATACGTACATTAATGTTTTCTTACCTGGAACAGGGAGATTGCATCCAACCTCTGCGCTGAAGGAGGAAGGTAGGTCCACACCAGCTAGCACAGGGGCCAGGGGGGGGGCGTGGGAGGGCAGGAGGAAGGTGTTCTGGGTGGGGGTGGGTGGGAAGTGGACAGGCCTGTGGGCAGACAAGGGGTGGGGCCAGAACCCGGCACTTGTGCCAGATCCTGTTTCTGGGGCAGCCTCTTTAGGTGACGCAGATCTAAGTAGCCCCAATGGGACTGCAGCAGCTCTCCCCGGGGTAAGGAGAAGCGATTCCCCTTGCCCCAGGCTGAGTCGCTTTCAGCCCCAAATCTGTGTTGAGTATGTGGTAGGCCTGCTGGCTTCCCTGTTACAGTGCAAGTTAGGAATGCGCTGCCCATCACATAACTGTTTCTTGAGAACATCCATTCACTCATCTGACCTGATGGTGTAGTCAAACACATGGCAAATCCAACTGGGGAAAGCAAGCTCTGCTTTTAAATAATGACATGTACATAACTAGTTTTTCAACATATAAAATTATGTGTTAACCTTTGTCCCTAATTACAAGTTACCCAAGCATACTGAGACATTGATAGGAATATGATAATTTTAGAGGTAGGAGACAGACTGTCTTCTCACTTCAGTTCGCTTTTCTGATTAAGATCATTATACACAGTGCACTCAGGCTGATGCACAACTCAGATAAATATTATGCCCAGTGGATTCCATCAGCTTCATTTCTAATGAACAAGGTTCCACTGCTAACATTACAGTTTTAATTCCTGTTTCCCAAACCTGCAGAGCTGAATAAGCATATGTAATAACACTATAATGAAACCATTTATCTTCAACTATAATGAAGCTGTGCTCCTGAGTTATATATCGTTAAATGTCATGGCATTTGCTTTCAGGGCACAGGAAGCCTTTGCAAAATAAACTTTTAACAGAGCTGCTGCCAAGAGTCCCAAAGGAGCATGAACAATGATTGCCTGTCAATCACTTACTGAGAAGGGTCATATAATGAGTTTGCTTGGGCAGATATCTTTGATTTTCATTACAGACTTATATAGTTTGGACTAAAATATGGAGGAGGGGAGGAAACTCAACTAAATTCTTTGCCACTTTCTGAAATTGCAAAATTCTTCCCAGGCTGGTTTTGATTCCATTTTATACCATTCAGAGCTAATTCAGAGTTCACCACAGAAGTACAGGATTAATAATACAGAGGTAAATTTAATTGTGTAGGAGCTTGGCATGATGAGCCCATAGCCATGACCCATTCATAACAAAAAAATCTTCAAATTTCTTCATTAGAATATTTTCCCCTCCTGTCATCTATTTCTAGTTTAAAACTGATTAAACTTCATTTAAAGATCTTGCTCGTTTCATCCCACATTCTTGGAGTGGGTTGCAATAGTCTTAGACCAAATGTATAAAAACTGAAAAATGGGATTTAAAAAAATCCCAATATAAAAGCTATATTAAACTGCTAGCCTACACATGTTTACTCAGAAGTAATTCCCACTGTGTTCAGCAGGATTTACTTCCAAGTAAACATGCATAAGATTATAACCTTAATGTAAAATGAACTCCATGCTCTCTCTCTCTCTCTCTCTCTCTCTCTCTCTCTCTCTCTCTCAGATGGCCTTTGGGAAAGACACAACAAGACCTAGACATTAATATATATGCCCTTAGGTAAATTTACCTCCTGCTGAGCCATATACTTCTTGTTGAAGGTTCTCTGAAAAAAGTTTCAAAGGCAGCCTAGTCCTTGCCCTGATAATGCTACCACTCCTGTTGTGGGAGAAATGTTGGAGCTCTGGTCCCCATCAACTGCACCTTGCACAGCACAGAAATATTTCTGCCAGGCTCTGGCTCTTTGCCTCCTGATGCCTTGCTCCCATCTGTTACAAGGGTACTGCTTCTATAAAACTGTTAAGTATAGATACTGTTAATAATAATAATAATAAGTGTGCAGCAGAGGTAGCCTTCAAAGGTATTGATTGCAAGCGCTGATTATTCCTGGAGGTTTCTGAAGGAGGACTAGAACATGTGTGAAAAATAAGCACTAAATATATTGGAAAACTGAGTGGATCATTAAAGGTGTCATAACAAACAGTCCCAGGGGTCTTAAATCAGAGATGATACTTCTTAATGATTCCCAGAAAGAGGCTGCCTGTTGTATTCAGGACCTTTTAAGAACAACTTGTGGCAAAATGGATTGTGGCAAAATGCTGGAACAATAAAATGTGTCCCGGGTTTAAGACTACCCTAGCTTTTGGGGGAAAAAATGATAAAACTGCCATAGAAAAGCTAGTGGACCAAATTACAATAGCCCCAACACACAGAGAAGTAGCACTGTGTTCATTATTTCCAGCAACCGCAGGTTTGTGTGACCAGCTGTTAAGCCATCATTTCACTCCCCTATACTCAGCTAGCCAATAATACTGATGACATAACTCGGTGGCACTATTTTCATATCACAGTAAAACACCAATGGTCCTGTGTCCACTGCTGCTGCCTCTCTGGTGGTAGTCCGGTAATGGTCTGGAAGCATGCAGTTTCATGCACGGCTATATCACCATTTACAATGGCCACTGGTTCCAGCAGTGGTAGAGCCGAGTAGCTTTGTGCTGTTAGTACACTAGTAGGGGAGGGAAAGTACCCAGAGAACTCATGTCAGATTTTTGTTTTATTTGCACTTATATTGAAGTTGCAGACCTCTTGACTGCAGACCTCTTGACTAAGGTATGCAACTTGTCCCTCAAAACGGCCACGGTGCCAGAAGATTGGAGGATAGCAAATGTCACGCCTATTTTTAAAAAGGGAAAGAGGGGGGACCCGGGAAACTATAGGCCAGTCAGCCTAACATCCATACCGGGTAAGATGGTGGAATGCCTCATCAAAGATAGGATCTCAAAACACATAGACGAACAGGCCTTGCTGAGGGAGAGTCAGCATGGCTTCTGTAAGGGTAAGTCTTGCCTCATGAACCTTATAGAATTATTTGAAAAGGTCAACAGGCATGTGGATGTGGGAGAACCCGTGGACATTATATATCTGGACTTTCAGAAGGCGTTTGACACAGTCCCTCACCAAAGGCTACTGAAAAAACTCCACAGTCAGGGAATTAGAGGACAGGTCCTCTCGTGGATTGAGAACTGGTTGGAGGCCAGGAAGCAGAGAGTGGGTGTCAATGGGCAATTTTCACAATGGAGAGAGGTGAAAAGCGGTGTGCCCCAAGGATCTGTCCTGGGACTGGTGCTTTTCAACCTCTTCATAAATGACCTGGAGACAGGGTTGAGCAGTGAAGTGGCTAAGTTTGCAGACGACACCAAACTTTTCCGAGTGGTGAAGACCAGAAGTGATTGTGAGGAGCTCCAGAAGGATCTCTCCAGACTGGCAGAATGGGCAGCAAAATGGCAGATGCGCTTCAATGTCAGTAAGTGTAAAGTCATGCACATTGGGGCAAAAAATCAAAACTTTAGATATAGGCTGATGGGTTCTGAACTGTCTGTGACAGATCAGGAGAGAGATCTTGGGGTGGTGGTGGACAGGTCGATGAAAGTGTCGACCCAATGTGTGGCGGCAGTGAAGAAGGCCAATTCTATGCTTGGGATCATTAGGAAGGGTATTGAGAACAAAACGGCTAGTATTATAATGCCGTTGTACAAATCGATGGTAAGGCCACACCTGGAGTATTGTGTCCAGTTCTGGTCGCCGCATCTCAAAAAAGACATAGTGGAAATGGAAAAGGTGCAAAAGAGAGCGACTAAGATGATTACGGGGCTGGGGCACCTTCCTTATGAGGAAAGGCTACGGCGTTTGGGGCTCTTCAGCCTAGAAAAGAGACGCCTGAGGGGGGACATGATTGAGACATACAAAATTATGCAGGGGATGGACAGAGTGGATAGGGAGATGCTCTTTACACTCTCACATAATACCAGAACCAGGGGACATCCACTAAAATTGAGTGTTGGGCGGGTTAGGACAGACAAAAGAAAATATTTCTTTACTCAGCGTGTGGTCGGTCTGTGGAACTCCTTGCCACAGGATGTGGTGATGGCGTCTAGCCTAGACGCCTTTAAAAGGGGATTGGACAAGTTTCTGGAGGAAATATCCATTATGGGGTACAAGCCATGATGTGTATGCGCAACCTCCTGATTTTAGAAATGGGTTATGTCAGAAAGCCAGATGCAAGGGAGGGCACCAGGATGAGGTCTCTTGTTATCTGGTGTGCTCCCTGGGGCATTTGGTGGGCCGCTGTGAAATACAGGAAGCTGGACTAGATGGGCCTATGGCCTGATCCAGTGGAGCTGTTCTTATGTTCTTATTTTAGCATCATTCCTAACTTTTGCCACTGCTCTTTTACCCTTCTTCTGTTGGTTTATCAGTCCTCATCAGTTGTGCTGACATCTTCCTCTCCATTCCTTTGATATTTTAGAGGTTTTTAATAAACATTTTAAAATTTTTACTATTTTACCTGCCTGATCTCAGTTCACTCAGCAGGGAGCAGTTTGCCACAATTCCCAGATTTTAAAGGGATTTCCCAGATTTTGTGACTCTCTGTTTTTTGTGGATGGGGGAATTTTCCCAAGGCAACCTCCTTCTGCCTGGGCTCTCTAGCTTTGGGTGGTGGCAGTGAGAACTAACTTCTCCAAGTTCATTCCCAGTTTGCCCACTTAAAAAAAAGGGAGGCACTAGGAATTGCACCTGTCTTGTTCTCTATCTACCCTTTACCTTTACCCTTTACCTGTACCCTTTACCCTGTACCCTTTACCTTTACCCTTTACCTGTACATCTGCCCAGTGCTACAGTATGGTGGAGACGGTAGGAGTGCAGTCTTAGCTCTACAGCATTGCCAGGACTTTTGTTCCCATTTAGTCATATTGCCAGATCCTGGTACCTTGTAACATTTATACCCTGGGTTGAGCACGTGTACCAAACATAGTAAATACCTATGCATTTGTAATATACATTCTGGTTTATTTGAATCATCTTGTGTGCGACTTTCAGATACTGTCTGATAGAATTCATCAGGATTCCTTTGCATAGCTAGGTAACAGAGAATGAGCAAAGCAATAAGAGAAAAGTTGTTTGAAAAAGAGAATGTGTGCAGTGCATTGAAGGCCTCCAACAGGCCCCCTCATTCACTTTTTCCATTCCTCTACATATTATTGTTCTATCTAGACTATTTTTTAGTTATTCCACATTCTCTTTTCTTCACATGATCCTGGGAACAGTAATCTCTTACAGCGAACAGAATTGGTATAGAGTGAGTATTCTTGCTCAGTGAAGTCAGACTCTAGAACAGCTGTTTGGTGTGCCGCGAATAGTCCGCAAGTATGCGTGGGAGTTTGGGGGAGGATCATTTATTAGTAGGGCCTTTGGGGGATGTAAGCCCCCCACCAACAGCATGGTGTGCCTTGCCAATTGTCAAAAAACTGATGGTGTGCCTTGACAATTTTAGCACCTTGTCAGTGTGCCATGAGAAATTGCTGCCCTAAAAAATGAAAGATATCACTCCACATCTAGAAACCTTTCACGCACCCCTTTTAACTCTGGTACCTCTCTTGGAACTCTTGGAATGGCTAGTGGCTCTTCCACCAAAAGGTAGGTAAATAAAGTTTAGCATCAAAATATGACCAGAGAAGTGCAAATCCCCAGTAGACAAGGAACATCCTTGATTGTTTCCAGCTGTAAATCAGTTTCAGAGTGCTAGAGTGAGCATGGAAAATTTACAGTGTGATCCCACAGCATGGTTTGTTATGTGTTTTTATGTAAAGGGATCAGTTGCCACCTTGTGGAACTGGGATTTACTACATAACAGTAAACAGTGAGTCAGCAGGAGTTCATTATTGTAAATTGAAATCTTATGATATTCTGTATGTAACTTGATGGAAAGTGAAGGTCCGTGTATTATTTGGAAACCCACCCTATAAAAATAGGTTAATGTAGAAACTGACTTATCTTTTTGTAGTTGTTATTCTTGTTTCCTTTGTTAATTTCATTTTAAAGATTAAAAAAAAACTTTTTAGGCTATCCTGGGGATTAAAAAAAAATGAAGAGGTGTTCAGTGTGTTCAAATTTATAGTATGTTTAAATAAACATATGTAGTAAGACAGCAGGGACAGCATGCTGTTGGAGGAACCTGCAGGGCTCTTGTTATCTGGTGTGCTCCCTGGGGCATTTGGTGGGCCGCTGTGAGATACAGGAAGCTGGACTAGATGGGCCTATGGCCTGATCCAGTGGGGCTGTTCTTATGTTCTAACCCACAGTCCCCAAAAACTGACACCACCAGTACTGCAAAGTGACCTTTGTTTCCATATTTCATAATGTGACTTTCTAGAAGTTTTCGAATCCTGGGACACATTCAGCTGAAGAGAGCAAGAGAGTGAGAGCAAGATCAAGAACGAGCATGAGATCTTAATAGTTGCCAATCTGTTTATTGCAGAGATTAATGTAATTAAATGTAATTTTGGGGCTTGTGTTCCCACGCACCTGCAGAGACAAGATATTGTTCAAGATATTATTCATGACATTTTATCAGTGCAAAGCAAATGCACTGTGTGTGTACATTTGTGTGTGCACATGTTAGAATCCTCACTCACAAGGAACATATACTGCATGTATTTTCAGGTATTTTATACATCAGATCTTCCATGTCACTCACCCAAATGTATTCAGATCTTTCCCAGCCATCCTCCAGTGAATTGCTCCTGAGAAAAGATGCTAAACGAGATAAAGAATGCAAATCTATGACATATGATGTAGTGATAACGAAAAGACTAGTATGAATATGTACAAAATAATTTCAGTATATTAAAGGAGACAATTAACTTACTTCATACTTGAACATTGAGACAGTTGTGATGAAAATGGGCTGAAGTTATGATCTGATTGTGAATTTGACTTTCAAACAGCTGTGAATTCTCTATTCAGCCCATCTATTGGGAGAACTGTATGCAATGTACATTTCACCTGTTGTCCTCCTTACCTATTTCCAAGGTCTTTGAAAACAGTGTTATTTACTTTACAAGAAGTAAGCCCATTGTGTTCAGTAAGACTTTTATTTACAGTAAGCACTGTAATGCTACTCTATCCCACCAGAAACAAACACCTCTATGGTTAATTGAGATAAAGATGTTTTACCTGACCTGCCTTTGTGTTGGTCTCTGATTGGTCTGAAAATCATGATGTGAGCTCATTCATCCATGAGATATCTTTAATAATAAACAGAAGGCGTGTGAACTTCAAGAGGACTCTGATGATGTGAGGAACTTTTCTGTTCCTACTTGTGTGCAATTAGAGCCATGTTGGAAATTTAACTATAGAGAGCAGAGGTAAGCCAAAAGCACTAGTTTTTTTTAAACAGCCCAATCCAATGCTGCCCTACTGCCAGGGCTGAGACTGCAGTGCCGGTACTGGGTGTCACAAATGTGCTACCTCATGTTTGCATCACTGAAGAAGTAAGCGGCACCAGCAGGGAGACCTGTTCCACCCCGTTGATGCCACAGTGGGACCTCCTACTGCTGGCAGAGAGCAGGTAAGCACCAAGTGGCACATGGCAGGAGGGTGTGACAGAGGCGTTTCTGGGTGGAGGAAGGTGGAGAGGGTGAAATAGGGGGAGGGACAGGTCTGGCAGGGAGGTGGAACCACTGGCATACCTAGGACCTGTCAAGGAGGACAGGTGCTCGGAGGCAGCAAGCCAGTGTAGGTGCTGCCACCATCCACTGCCCCTGTGGCTGCCTGATATTTTTCTTTTTTTTTCCCCAAAGCGAAAGTCACAGGCAGCACTCAGATCTGTGGAACCGGGCAGGGGGAGGATGGGCTGGAGAGAGGATCAAGCCAGGATGGGGGACAGGGATGGCAGCAGAGGATCCCAAGCTGTGGAGCTATACATGGGCCTCCTCAATTCTGCACCAGTTCTTGAGCTGCTGCAGCTCCAACAACACCCAGTGGAGCTGCCACAGTTCTACTTGGGCTAAACCCCGAAGAGATTCCAGTGGCTGCCCCACCCCCACAGGAAATGGCAGCAGCCATTTTGACACTGCTGTACGTCGCGGCAGCACCAGGGAATAGGGTTGGGTTGTCTGTTATTTAGTCTGAGTGAACTGACACTGTTTGTCTGGAAATCATCAGAAAAGGCGCTCAAACCAAAAGCCTAACAAGAGTAACCACTATTAGAGTAAGGTTTTGAGGATGATTGATGGGAGCTGTTATCTTTGGGGGAAAATCGGCTTTTGGCCTCTGCAAGTTCATAGAACTATTTCATTCATTTTTCTGTCCCTCTCTCTCCCCTTCCTAAACATGTCTGTGTTCTCAGCAGTGATTTATTTCTGTGTAATGGATAATGATAGGGATACCTCAATCTCTTTTCTTTAAATTATCCGTTCCCAGTCTCTAAATTGTTTGGTGTCTTCCAAATCCAACAATATTTTATTCTCCTCTATAATTTACTGTACTTTGAATGAAAATTTGCTAAATAATATTATATGAGTTTTGCTACTGTTACTAACTTAGCACTTAGAGAGCACTGTGTGATTTCAGGTTATGAAGTTCATAATAAATAGTACGTTTTCCCTGTAGTGTATCCTATTGAGCTCTAGCGTTGACTTCAAGTGCACATAAAACTGGGTCCTACAGAGCCATATATCTTAATATGATGATAGGAAACATTTGGCAACATAAATGACATACAGGTGGGGCCTTGGTATCTGCAGGGGATCCATTCTCAGACCCCTTCCTGCAGATACCAAGAATCAAGGATAATCAAATCCACAATTTTCAGCTGTGCTCCAGTTCCCTCTGGAGGGCTTTCTGAAGCCCACAGAAGTAGCGCACATCTGCCCACTGCCTCTGCGAGCTTCAGAATGGCTGTACAGCAATGCCCAATGCACCATTAGGTGTGGGGGCAATGCAGAACTTTGAATACGGTGCCAGCTCTGACATGGTTTGTTAATAAGCTTGGCGAAATGTATTCTGGCCCATATCTTAAAAAAGCATGAGGTTAAAAGATAAGATGTTTCAGACCTAATTGACAAATTAAAGATCAATAAGTCACCTGATGGCATCCACCCAAGAGTTATTAAGGAACTGAAGAATGAATTTGCTGAGCTCTTGACTAAGATATGCAACTTGTGCCTCAAAACGGCCACAGTGCCAGAGGACTGGAGGATGGCAAACGTCATGCCAATCTTTAAAAAGGGAAGGAGAGGGAACCTGGGATACTACAGGCCAGTCAGCCTAACATCTATTCCAGGTAAGATGGTGGAATGCCTCATTAAAGATAAAATCTTAAAACACATAGACGAACAAACCTTGCTGAGGGAGAATCAGCATGGCTTCTGTAAGGGTAAGACTTGCCTCACAAACCTTTTAGAATTCTTTGAAAAGGTCAACAGGCATGTGGATGCAAGATAACCCGTAGACATTATATATGTGGACTTTCAGAAAGTGTTCAACACGGTCCCTCACCAAAGGCTGCTGAGAAAATTTCACAGTCAGGGAATTAGAGGACAGGTTCTCTCCTGGATTAGGAACTGGTTGAGGTCCAGGAAGCAGAGAGTGGGTGTCAATGGGCAATTTCACAATGGAGAGAGATGGAAAGTGGAGTGCCGCAAGGATCTGTCCTGGGACCTGTACTTTTCAACCTGTTCATAAATGGCCTGGAGACAGGGTTGAGCAGCGAGGTGGCCAAGTTTGCAGACGACACCAAACTTTTTTGAGTGGTGAAGACCAGAAGAGATTGTGAAGAGCTGCAGAAGGATCTCTCTAAACTGGGAGACTGGGCAGTAAAATGGCAGGTGTGTTTCAATGTAAGTAAGTGTAAAGTCATGCACATTGGGGCAAAGAATCAAAACTTTACATATAGGCTAATGGATTCTGAGCTATCTGTGACAGATCAGGAGAGGGATCTTGGGGTGCTGGTGGACAGCTCAATGAAAGTGTCAGCCCAATGTGCGGCGGCAGTGAAGAGGGCTAATTCCATGCTTGGGATCATTAGGAAAGGCATTGAGAATAAGACAGCTAATATTATAATGCTGTTGTACAAATCTATGGTATGGCCATACTTGGAGTATTGTGTCCAGTTCTGGTCACCGCATCTCAAAAAGGATATAGTAGAGATGGAAAAGGTGCAAAAGAGAGCAACCAAAATGATTACTGGGCTGGGGCACCTTCCCTATGAGGAAAGGCTACAATGTTTGGGCCTCAGTCTAATAAAGAGGCACCTGAGGCAAGACATGATTGAGGCATACAAAATCATGCAGAGAATAGACAGAGTGGATAGAGCGACACTCTTTTCCCTCTCACATAACACCAGAACCAGGGGACATCCACACAAGTTGAGTGTTGGGAGAGTTAGGACAGACAGAAGAAAATATTTCTTTACCTGGCGTGTAGTTAGTTTGTAGAACTCTTTGCCACAGGATGTAGTGATGGTATCTTGCCTGGATGCCTTTAAGAGGGGCTTGGACAAATTTCTGGAGGAAAAGTTCATTATGGGTTACAAGTCATAGTAGGTATGTGCAAGCTTTTGGTTTTAGAGGCAAGCTGCCTCTGATTGCCAGATGCAGGAGAGGGCATCAGGACTCAGGTCATGTCTGTTGTCTTGTGTGCTTCCTGGGGCATTTGAGATACAGGAATACACTCACAGATACACCGTGAGATATAGGAAGCTGGGCTAGATGGGCCTTTGGCCTGATCCAGCAGGGCTCTTCTTATGTTCTTATGACATATATTCAGCTAATGTTTTACCCCATGGCAAATAACTTTTCAAACTGAGAAGAGTTTTAGAAGCTGATTTGTGACACAGCCAACATGGAAGTCTTACAGTCAAAGAACAAACTCAGAAGTCATGACCATTGTCTCTTTTAAGCCCAACTGCGCAGCTCAAAGCCCTAGAAACCTAAGCTCTGTGCAGCTTGGAGCTCAGCATTCCCAGAAGTCCAGCGATGCAATGTGGAGTCCTTACCATGTATCCAAAAATGACAGTAAGTCAACTCACAGCAGCCTACAAGGTGAGCAGCATGGACCCCTTAGAGCAGTGTTTCTCAAACTGTGGGTTGGGACCCACTAGGTGGGTCGTGAGCCAATTTCAGGTGGGTCCCCATTCATTTCAATATTTTATTTTTAATATATTAGACTTGATGCTACCATGGTATGTAACTGCATTTGGAGAAATGTTACAGACCTGTACTTTTAACAGACTATTATGTATATGCTTTTAACGATCGTAAATGGGACTTACTTCTGGGTAAGTGTAGGTAGGATTGCAGCCTAGGATTGTTAAATGTTTCCCTGCTCGATGATGTCACTTTCGGTCATGACATCACTTCCGGTGGGTCCCGACAAGATTCTCATTCTAAAAAGTGGGTCCCGATGCTAAATGTGTGAGAACCACTGCCTTAGGGGGATTACTGGTCATGACCCAAGCTTTTCTGAGTCTAGATAAAGGAACTCTTTGGATTATTTTCCTTTGGCATTTTTACTATTATAAATGGCAGCCCAATCCAATTTAACTCCCCATGCAGTGATGCAGCAGCACCAGCATGGCACCCACTGAATCCCGGGGCTGGGTGTTTCAGCTTCTGGCGGCCTCCTTGAGGTAATGAAAGATTTGTTCCCCTGCCTCAAGGTAAGCTTGTACTAGCCCTCTGAGTCTACTCAGGCCTATGCCAGCTCTATAGGTGGCGCAAGTCCACATGGACCTGGGTAAGGGGATTGAGGCTGGGATGGGGGTTAGGATATTGGTGTGTGTTGTTGCCACCAATATTGCTCCCTTCCTGGCCTTGATCCACCTGCCTCCCTGTCCCCATCACCAACCCATTCCTCCCCCCCATCTCTGTCCAACCCCCATGCCAACTTACCAACACCAGTGGGCTTCCCAGGCCACTGGTGCATGGACCCGGCTTGCTACTTGCTGCTTGTGACTGTGGCCAGGCTGCACTGAATGGCTTGTCACCTTTTGCAACAGCCATAAAGGACCTTATGCCACCAGAACAAATGTTCAAACAGCACAGGGGCCAGTTAGGATTGGACCATAAATCCCGTAAACATACCTACAAGTTAGGTTCCATGTCTCTGTACATAAGTTGAAAAGTGTGTAGGTTGAGACATCTGCTTCTTGCAGGCCCAGCACTATCACATCTGCACAAAAGGACTTACTGTGCCAGCATGAAAGTGCCAAAGCAAATGTCCATGACTCAGATTTCAGTAACTCAGGGAGCCAGTGGAGATTAGTCTGCCATTTGCAGCAGATTGCTTCTCTAAAAAGTATGGCTTCCTGGCTTTTCTGCAGCAAAAGAATATGCACAGCCTCCAAATATTCTTTTTCCAGATTAAAAACAACAATGAACATCTTATCACAATGGTCCAGGATATGGCAGGGAATGTGTCACTCATCCATAATCACATGATAAGCCATAAGGACCTCTGACACTCAACTGCACTGTCTACACTACAGCCATAAGAATAGCAAGGAATCTGTTTTCTTGGGGAATTATCTTATTAACCCAGGTACAAAATGTCATACTTTGGATGCTGGGAAAATGCAAGAGTTCACAACATAAGCAGAAGCTAAGAGCAGATGTGCAGCCATTCCACACCTCATGACAGGACAATCTCTCAGGAAGCCTTCTGGACCTTCGGGAATCTGTCCAATATATTGATTCATAGAATGCAAAAATAAATAGCATTCTTCTGATGAATTTGAAAAATGTTTTCATGCCCTGGTCCATTAAAGCATTCCATTGATTTTATTCATGCTGATGTCTCAGGCTTGACAGAAAATAAAAAGGCAATTCGGTTTAACATTTATTTTGGTGTAGCCTCTCTTTCAAAATGCAACCATGAGTAGCAGCCTGTTAACTGTGATACTGCTAGTTATGTTATTTTTCTGTTGGACTTAGGTAGATTTCTACTTTTCAAAAAATCCATTGTGTGATAATGACTGGGTCCAGTTGCAATCCCTAGTAGATCCATACAAATAATATACATGTATCCTTATATGGATGGCTACGACTCCAAACTAAGTGTGCATATTTACTGCAACCTATAGGGATATATTAGACTTGATGTTACCATCATGTGGCTACCATGTGGCTTCATTTGGGGAAATGTTACAGATCTGTACTTTTAACAGGCTACTATGTATTGTATATGCTTTTAACAATAATAGTCAATAGGACTTATTCCCTGGTAAGTGTAGATAGGATTGTAGCCTTTGGGATGTTTGGGGAATTTTTTTTTAAACAGATCAGCAACTGCTTAAGAGGGTTAAGCGGGTCCTTTATGTTAAATACATTTTTATACTATACTTGCTGTAAACTTTCACTGTATATACTTGCCTATAAGTTGACACATTCATGCCTAAAAATTGAACCTGAAAGCCTGGGTTGACATATACCTGGGTCAATACAGTGAATGAAGCAGAAGCCTCTGGGAGCTTCTGGGAATCTTAGCAGCTGTCTGGTGAAGTGGGGGTGGGACTCGGCTGAGAAGTAGGATACAGAGGGTGGGGGAAAGGGTTCTGAGGCAGCAACAGAAAGCAAGCAGCCACTTTAGCTTCTTTTCCATGCAGGTGCTGATGGGAATTGTAGTTCTATATAAGGGCTTCTGCTATGGAAGTGAAGCACTGTACACCTTACAAAGCCTACAACTCCCATAAGTCTTCAGCTCCCTTCCAGTTGGAGAAGGTAAAATGCCGCCTTTCTTTTCCTTTTTGCTGCTGCCTCAGAGCATTTTCTAAGTCATTTTCAAAGCATTTCGCACACCCCTCAGTTTAGGGGTCTGACTTTTAAAACACCAGGATGTGATCTTTATTTCCATCTGAAACAGAGTCCCAGGCTGCAATTCAGTACACCATTACTTAAGAGTTACACCCATGGAAAGCAGTGGGTCTAGATCCGAGCAAAGAGGATTGCAACTATGTGCAGCTGCACTTGTTCTTGCAACAAGTCCTTCCTTGTTGCTTATTTCTCCACTGTGAATTGAATTGCACACTCCCAGTTATATGTTGTATGTTACATGTAGAATCTATGGCTTAACACACCAGGTGCCTAAAAGAAGAGTTTGATTAATAGTTCTACTAGTATCCTGTTTCAAGTGCACCTAGAGCCAAGCATAGGCTTGTCTACTCAGAAGTAAGTCCCATTAAGGTCAGTGGTGTTTACTCCTAGGAAAGTGTGGATGGGATTATAGCCTTACTCTGATAGTGTTTACAAAAAGGTTGTGAAGGCCAGAATTTAAAAATTAATGAATAAAAATGTTTCTTATGATTTTACTACATTTTAAATAAATTAGGGACTATACAGTTTTGAGGTAACCATTAGTGGTAGGTTATTTTTCAGGATCTGGCCTTGGTTAAAATCAGACAAAATTATAGTCAGACACCCCCACCCCAAGTTACCCAAGAGTCATAGAAAATTCCATGATTTTTGGCTCAAAACCTGACCTTGACTTATCTGTGAGATCAACTTATAGGCAAGTGTCTGCGGCAGTTTCCTTGTTTACTTATAAAGAATTTAGGTGCTGCAAGGCCCACACAAAGGAAAAGACCAGAACATTAACACAAAATCCAGCCTCATATCCATGGATCCACAGAGCCCATGCAAAGTAAGACATCAAAATCTGAACACGTATTCCTCACAGAGCAAAAATCCTGAGACATTCATGAATGCTCTCTGTTAAATTAAATGTCTCAGGTTTTCACAATAAACATGGAAAATAACTACTGAACCATCAAAGAGCCAGGCAGTATAACTGAGAAAGCTTTTGTATCCTAGCAACAATGCAGAGTTTCTGCAAGAGAAAGGGAGATGTCTGCAGAAATAGATTGTTGACTAGGTACAAATGTTGAAAAAAATTATTCTGTCATCAGTTGGACATATTACTTATTTATCACATTTGCATTCAGTCATTTCAGGAGAAAGGCACATATAATGTTTGAAAAGTAGTGGACATGGTTTATTAACATAAGAAGAGCCCCTCTGGATCAGGCCAAAGGCTCATATGGTCCAGCTTCCTGTATCTCACAGTGGCCCACCAGATGCCTCAGGAAGCACACAAGACAACAAGAGACCTTTATCTTGGTGCCATTCCCTTACATCTGGCATTTTGAGGTAGCTTACTTCTAAAACCAGGAGTTTGCACACACCCATCACAGCTTGTAACCTTTGATGGACTTTTCTTCTAGAAATCTTTCCAATCTCCTGTTAAAAGCATCTAGGCCAGATGCTATCACCACATCCGGTGGCAAACATTTCTAAAACATTTCTGAGCCAGCTTCAACATGTTTAGTGAGCCAGCCTCAACCTATAAATGATGGTAGCCTGAAGATCTTTGGAGGCTTTTCAGTGAAAAATTAATATTTTAAGATTAATGCTGCAATCCTACACATGCTTATCTGGGAGAAAGGTATATTGAAAGTGGAACTTTTCTGAGTAGAAATGTACAGGACTGCCTTCAGGCAACCCAATCCTAAGCTTCCCTAGTACCCAGGGATGAAGTGGTGCCAGAATGGCAACCACTGCATCCAGTGGGGCCAGGGAAAGCACCACCAGGTCTCCTTGAGGTAAGGTAACTTATGTTCCCTTACCTGTGCAAGACCCAGGTAGCCCCAATGGATCTCCTCAAAACTGTACCACTGTTGAGTGGGTGCAGATTTGAGGAGACCTGTATTGGGTTTCCCAGACTGGGAGAGGGATTAGGATATGGCAGCAGAACCTGCTGCCATCTCCGCCCACCTCCCAGATCTGCTCCTCCCCCACCCAATTCTGCCCCCTCCCTGTCCTCCCCTGTCCCAAAATGTCTTACCACTGGCTGGCAGCAAAACTTAGCAGGTTTGGGAACTCGAGTCAGTGACTTGGACTCAACTCGCGAAAATGCGCATTTTTCACTGATTCAGCGATTCATGGGTCATGTGTGTGGAAGACTCTGAAAAAGACTTGAGTCAGGGCCACCCTGACTCAGCACTCACCCCTACACATGCAGACTGTGTCTGGGCGTGAAAAACCTCATGGGACCAGCATTCTGACGGGCAAGCAGGGAGTTCCAGCTGGGAGACAGGAAAGGGTTAATGTGAGTAGGAGGGGTGATGCAGGACTGGGCTCTCTTTTTCCATCTCTGATAAGAAGGAAGGAACAAATGCTCATTGGACAAAGGATGGGCATTCTCATATTTTCATTTGCTGAGGGAGGGCAGAAGGAGGGAACCCAAGGGGATTCTTGCCTTACAATTGACTGGGAAGGGAAGGGAAGGGAAGCAGGGAAGGCAGTTCATAGTGATCACACTTTCCACCATGGCTGATGGGGAGCCTCATTGAATGACCAGCTGGAATGAGACTACTACTGAGTAGGGCTGCAAAGAATTGGGTCGTCCTGGTAAGCATCCCAGCTGCTGCGTGTGACCCTCCTCCCTCTTGTCGCTTCTGTCCCCGCTGTCTTGCACGCCCTCCAACACCTCCCAACATCAGGGGAGTGTTCAAAGAGAACTCTGACACACATACCCCTCAGCAGCAGCCGCCCTGTTTTTTCTGCAGCAGGCCTTTTAAAGGGGGGGGGCTAATAGACTTGAGTCCTTTTAGAGTCACTAAAGGGTGACTCAGAAACTGCCCCCATTGTGACTCATTTTCAAGTTGAGTCGTGGGGGGTGGTGACTTGAGTCAAGCTGCGCTGGACTTGCTCATCCCTGAAACTTACCACCGGGAGCTGTATTGGAATTGTGGAAGATATTACCGAGGAGATAGGGTGTGGTGTCCACAGTGCCCCTTGCTCTGAGTAAATGCAGGATTAAAGCCCAGGTGGTAGCTGGAGGTGTGCTGCACAGCTGCAGCCACTAGAGCATAAGGAGATCCCTCATGTATATAGGGAGCACCTGAGGCAGAAAGGGTTTGGTGGGTTTTGAAGGAGTGCAGGTTGGAGGTAGGAGAGGAGACTGACTGACTTGGTTTATGGAATTGGGAATCAGTCTGTGGATTGTGACTGGACTTTGGCTTTGGACTTTGATTTGGATACCCTGACGGATTGGACTGACCTACCTGGAACCTGACTTTGGACAGTAACTTGGCTTATTGGCAACTCTGATTGATTGGACTGGTTTACAAGGCCCAGTGGATTGGGATTTGGCAAAACAGGAGCCCACTTCTCATGTTCTCCAGCACTGCAGCCCTGTGCCAACTGCTGCTAGGCCTAGCGCCAGAGGTGTGCCTGTAACTCCAATGCAAAAGTCCTTTATGGCTGTCACAAAGTTGGCCCAGCAGTGCTGGTGGGGCATCGGCACCGGGCCTCATAGCATTGTGTCCTAAGTAATCTTCTATGAATCCCACCACCTTCATCTCTTTTCCAGCAATGTGAGTTCTGGAGAGTGTCACAATGCATGATATGGATTTCCTGCCTATTGTGGGTTATGCAATGTAATGGCCTAATTTCAGTATTTCAGGAAAAGCATTAAATTGCTTTTTGAATCATCAGAATGCCTCAATTTTGACATTATTTCACTGGCCTTCTGCTCACTAGTTCACTTATCCTTCCATCTCTGTCATATACTGCTTATTCAGAGATGCTGTTTTCCCAGCCTTCCATCAATCATGAAAGCAACCAGCCAATTTGAAATGGACTTAAACTCTTTCCCCCTATACACCCACCTACACACAATACTTTCCATATATGCTGTTCTTCATCGCCATGGAAACCACCCTTTCTCAGTGGCCTAATCAAGTTTGACTGGGTGTTAAAATTATCAGTCTGTCAAATTTAATCTCTGCAGTCATATTATTTTTCAAATACAGATAGACCTATACAAGATCATATTTTTCATGTCACATCAACTAATAGCCCAATCTGATCTGAAAGGCCCCACTGGCGGAAACTGTGTTCCGCTAGTAGAAGCATGAGTTTCCAGTGCATGGATCAGGTATGCATCTTGTGACAACAGTGTACTCACTGAAACCACAGGTGATATCAGAGAGGCTGCCAGATATGCACACCTGCCAGTGGTGAAGACACCGTCCACCAGCTCCAGGTAAGGCAGCAGTGGGGGTGGGCAGTGGGAGGGATGGGAGAGGGAGTGATGTTTCCAGGTGGGGATGTTTCTAGGCAAGTAGGGAGGAGGAATAGAGTGTGGGGGGCAAGGTTGGCAGCACTCACACCTGGCCATATTCTATCCCCCTTCCAACTCCCTTTTCCTTAGTTTTGTGCCAGCAAAATAGCTGGCACAGAACCAAGAAGACCCATGCGGAAAGCAGAGACTTTCTCTAGGGCAGTGTTATTCAAACTGTGCAGCGTGGCTCTTTAGGGAGGCGCCAGGAACTCAAAAGGGAGGCGTGGGATGTCCTCTCGCAGTGATACAGTCACACCCCTGGGCAGAATAGGAGCCCGTCTTCTGCTGGTCGTCTGCACTTTTTTTTAAAGCAGAAGAAACAGGAGTTGCTCAGCTGCGAGAGGGGCTGCTGCTGCCCCGCCCTCTTCTCCCTCCACTCTGAGGCTGCTGCCTTCTGTGTTCACTGCATGTTGTTTGCTCAGCTTGCAGTCCTTAACCCTCACTGATCCTTGTCTGGTTGGTTCCTAGTTCCCAGCCTGGGATCGTTTCTCATCAAAGTGAAATCTCTCTTTTCAACACCCTCCCTCTTCCACTCCCCCATTTCAATCTCCAAACCTTCCCGCTTTCCTCCCCCTCCCCAAATAAAATGCTTCCTATTTTACCGGTCACCAGGGGTCTTAAAGTTGTTTCCATGCAGTTGGCAAAGGGAGGGGGGGGAGAGAGAAGCACACACTTTACTTGGCCAGGAACAGAAAAAGGGTACTGTTTGAATAAAAAAACAAGATTTATTAATCTTGTTGTTTGACTGAAGAGGAAAGGCTGTATTTTTAAAGTGATGAATCTTGCTGTTTGAAGGGAATACTTATCAGCCATTGATGAAGTGATTGCCAGCCCAATCCTACCCACACTTTACTGGGAGTAAGCCCCATTGACTCTAGTGGGACTTACTTCTGAGTAGACATGCATAAGCTTGAGCTGTGCATCTCCTGGTATAGGAGACAAATCAGCTTCCTAACCAAACCCTTATCAGCTCTGATATATTTTCATGGTCTATTTTTGTTTTCCCCACCAGCTGCTGGAAAAATTTAATTTCATTAAATTAATAAAGGGTTCAATCCTATCCAAGGAGAATGGGAGAAATGACTAGTTGGATTGGGGTCCACAGGGTTGTGTGTGTGTGTAATGTTGGTCAGACTGGTTGTTCACAAAGTTCATTTGATAAAACAATTCTATTGGTATGCTTATGAAGTTTTAAAAAATGAGTCCTCCTGGACCAGACAAAATCTACCTACTCCAGCATCCTGTCTCCAACAGTGATCAGCAGCTGATCATTTATAAAGCATGTATATTGCTGTGTATTAATAATATATTTTTAAGATCTGCATTTAATAAATGATATGATTAATATAATTAATATTAATATAGTTAATATATATGTAATATTTAATATTATAATAAATATAATATAATATAATACTATATTTAATATATTTAATATAGTTAATATTTCTGGCCACTTCTTGTTTAATGATGTCACTTCCAGCCCTCAGGAACATGATGGGGAGTCATGGCCAACAGCCATGGGGGTCAAGGGAGCCACTGGCTGGAAAAGTTTGAGTACCACTGCTCTAGGGTAAGGAAATGAAAATTCCCTTATCCGCAAGAGTCCTCTGCAACTGCCCCCCCATCACTTCATAGGATTGAGCTATGATGTTTGTCAAAATTTGCATTGCCAATTCCTGACACCTAGGAGTGTCACCAAACACATTGCATGATTAGGTGTAAACCTAAAGTTAAAAAAAAAACAACAACAACTATTGTTAACTATTCATTTTCTGAAAACTTTAACAGACCTTGATTTAACAAACTTCAGAATCAAAAGACATTTTCTGCTTCATTAAAAATTAGGCTGCTATCCAGACCTTCCAATGGGCCGGTGCAAGTCCCTTGGAAAGCACATTTGCTGGAAAGCACATTTGTGATGACTCGTGAGCCAGAGAGCTTGATGCAAGGATGTGCATCAGCCTCCCAGCGCCAGATCCATCCCTAAATGGCGAGTTCACACCAGTCAATGGAGGCCTGTGTGGGGAGTTGGGGAGGGTGGGGGGAGGGTGAAACGTGGCATTTTGGGGCAGGGGAGGGAGGGCTGGTGGGTGGACTGGACCCAAGCAGGGATGGGAATGGCCTGGGCGACCTAGGCTGTATCCTAACACCCCTCCTAAGCAGCCCAGCATTACACAGGGCTGCTCAGATCTACATCAGCAAAATTGCTGGAGCAGATTTGGGTAGTCCCATTTGGGATGACTGCTGAGCAACATGGGGTAAGGGGAAATACATCCCCTTACTCCAAGTTGTATGGCTGCCACCTCCAACCCTGTGCTGGATACAGTGCAGAATAAGATTGGGCTGTTAGTCATATACATTTTGATCATGCAAGTCTCCATTTTCTTAAATACATTCATATTTAATGGATTTTCAGCATTAACAGACATGCCTTCCCTCCACTAGTCCATTAAATCAAGGGTTCACTATACAAAGGCTATACAAAATCAAGGGTTCACTGTACAAAAGCTATACAAAATCAAGGGTTCACTGTACAAAAGAAAGACAAAGAAACAGACTTCATTTTATTGTGTGTAGGCCTCCCAGATCCCAGGTAGGTTAACTTACAGTCCAATCCTGAGCTGCCCGATCGCAGGGCTGCCACAGCATCCAATATGTGCCTTCCAACGCAGCATCCAACAAGCCCCTGGGTAAGGGAAGTAGCCCTGCAATGGGGCTACTCGATTCTGCGGTAGCCCTTGAACTGGCGCAGAAGCGGAAATTCCTGTGTCAGACTGCACAGCCTTACATGGGGCTCAGGATCTGGTGGAGCTGAGCTCCACTGTCCCTGCCCCCTCCATACCTCTTCCCTGAGCTCCACCCACCTTTCCCCACCTCCTTCCCCGGAACTCCTCCTCCCTTCCTCCCCCCACACCCCCACTCACCTCTTTGCCACCCAACGGTCCAGGCAACCACTGAGTGGCAGAACACAGGTGCAGCGCCAGAGCTGGCCCAACAAGGGCTTGCACTGAGCTAGTCCCAGTGCTGGACCAGCAGTAAGGGCTTGCACGACGGCGGTAAGAGCTTGCACCAGTGGTGAACTAGCATGCACTGTTCAGAATCAGGCACTTAAACAGTTGTGACAAACTATGAATCTTGGCAGATTGTTCTCACTGGAGGTGAACCAGTCCAAGACTTGTCTTCTGAAGTGTATAATCACATCCTGAAACACTTTCAGCTGTAACTGCCAGTCAGAATTCATGGCTCGCATCCTGCTGAGCCTGTCAAACAATATGTTGAATGTCCCGGTCTGATATTCTGCCATTACTGACACCAGGTTATTCTTTGCCCAGGACAGGAGAATACATGCCTCCTTGAGGAAGCTTTTGGATTGGGTCCCCCCTTGGTGATTGATATAGGCTTTCACTGCTATATTGTCTGTGTGAATTAAAATGTACTTCTGATGAATCCTATGCTCAAAGGAAAGGAACATCACCTCAGATGAGTTCTAGCTAACTGATTCTCTTCAAAGATTCTGCTACAGGCCAGGTCTCCTGAGGCATTAGGTTTTCCATGTGTGCCCCCCCAACCAGAGAGGGTGGTATCCATTGTGATGTCTACGAGCAACCAGTGACATCCCTTGTCCCAGACAATTCTGAAACACACCCATGTCCTTCCTGGTTTCTTCTGAGATCAAGATCCGTCTTTGCAGGATATTATCATACACAGAAGTGTTGCCAGCTCCATCAGTGTACCTGACAAGCTGCCTGCACTTTGCTGACCAATATCTGGATTGTCTCTCCTGCAACAGTGTTATCTGGAATGCACCCAACGCCTTATCAAACAACTTAGAACTTGTAAATGGAATGCCCACAAGGCATGTCTGGGATCCCAGATCAGCATTGCACTGGCTCAACCAGATGTTGTGTCATTGGATGAAATGACCCTAGAAGAGAACTGCCTTGGATGGACCTACAGTTTTCTTCACATTTATTTCTGTTTCGGGGGCCAACTGTAGAATATGAATAGCTTGGACAGAAGCTTGAAAGAAAAGCTTTCTTTTCTGGGAAAAGCCTGTCCTCAGGCAAACCCAAATCTGTCATTTCCTCCTCACGCAGCTCACCCTCCTCTTCAGGTAAATCCAAGGGATTTATAGATAATGGTTTATAGATAGAGATTTATTGGTATAAATTTATATAGATTATATAAAGATTATATAAAGATATAGATTTATGACCTGATAGATAAAAAGCTGTGAAAGGTCCATTTTCTTTCTATGGAGATCTATTTGCCTAACTTGTGAGATTTAGGATTAGGGAACTGCAGCTCTTGTCCATGGTGGTAGGGTCCATGGGGGAAGGGGCTCTGTGTTTATGCAGTTTGTGCTTAGGAGATGGAGCAGGACTATGAGAAGAGTAATGAGTCTTTGAGACACTGACATGCGAACAAATTTCTTCAGGTGAACTGGGTCCTCATCTTCTCTTCCTTTTCCACATTTGTATAGGTTCATTCTTTAGCAGGTGTATCATTTGTTTTGTTCTTGGTCAGAGGAAAGGGGCATTTCTTCTAGGAATTGCCCCTCCCATCTAATAAAAAAGTCTCCTCCTTCAAGTCAAAAACACGTTGGGCCCTAATAAATGAATTCCCATGGGACCTTTCTGATCTACTCTTTGTTTTCAGTCCTGGTGCCTGTCCTTCTGCCTTTCCTTCATTCTTTCTTTCTACACTAAGAGATAGAGGAAAACCTATGAGCAATGTCTGGTATAAGGGACTTTCCTTCTCTGCTTGTTGGCACAAAGCCAGTGCAAATACAGAACAGCTTCAGAGTGTCCTGTACAGTTTATACTGGTCTGGAGCCAGGAATGTGTCAGAGTTGATACAACTGGATTTGAGGTGGAGGGGGGGAGAGATTCAGTCTCTGCCTTTACAACCATGGGGCAATATTTCCAGGGGAAAAGGGAGGCATATGTTAGAATATGAGGTTATGAGACATAGGTGTGATCCTAAGCATATTTATTCAGATGTGCAGCTTCTGTGACTTCAGTGGAACTTCAAACTTAGTATGTGTGTTCAGCATTGCAACAGCTAAAAACATTTTTGCATGTGTGTGGAAGGGGGTAGGGGTGGGGAGGCTACCTCTACAGATTTAGGGAATTATCTCCAAATTTAGCCAACCAATCAGATTAGGACAGTGCTTCCCAAACTCCTCCAAGGGAGTTGGGAGCACTGTAGGTTGTTGTGGGAGTGTGTGTGGCAGCAACCTGATCACTAGGATTGCAGTGCTGCCAGGGATGGGAGGGGGGTTTTCTACTTACTTGGAGCCAGCCTGTAGTTCTGGGTGGTCCAGGGGGTGCGTGAGGTGTGGGGAGCCCTCCGCAGGGCTCACCGTCACTTCAAAACTGTAAAAGCGGGGGCACTTCTGGTTTTCACAATGAAACAAAGTGCCTTTTCCTCTTTTTTACAGTTTTGCAGGCATGGGGAGCCCTGTGGAGGGCTCCCCGCACCCCCCCAGATCCCTGCAGCACTGGCTACAGGTAAGTAGGAAACCCCCTCACATCTCTGGCAGCAGCATGATCTTGGGGTTCTTGTTGCTACCTTCCCCCCTCCCTGCCCCTTAAAGAGGCATTGGCCAGTGCTTCCCAGGCTGGTGAGTGGGGCCCCCCCTTTTGGGAACCATTGCTCTAGGAGCATAGCATAGCCTACACAGCAAGTTGTGTTGATGAGGAAATGCCAGAACCAGACATTCTTTCCCGAACCCAGGTATACCAAAACTAGATTGGAGAGAATGGTTTACACCAGTGGTTTTCAAACTCTCCTGGAGAGTTTGAGCCACTGTAAGTGCTTGCAGGGGCAGGTGGAAGGCAGTGGCATGATCCCCAGGATTGCACTGCTCAGGGGGCTGCAGGGGCTTGGGTGCACTTATCCAAGCCTCCTGCAGCCTCCCCAGGGTGCAGGGAGCCCAGTGCAAACCTTTGGCAGGGCTCTCCACAGCAGTGAATGTAAAAGCAGAGTGATCGCGCCCTGCCTCTGCTAAGTGGAGCTTGATCGCTCCACTTTCACTGGTGTGGGGAGCCCTGTCAAAAGCTCGCACTGGGCTCCCCACACCCTGAGGAGGCTGCAGGAGGCTTGGGTAAGTGCACCCAAGCCCCTGCAGCCCCAAGCGGCACAATCCTGGGGATCGCACCACTGCCTCCTCCCTGCCTCCAGGTTGCCCCTGCCCCTTAAGGGGCAGAGGCCTTAAGGGGCAGAGGCCAGGGCCCACAGTCGCGACGCCCCAGTTTGAAAAGCCTTGGTTTACACTATAGTTTTTAGGATAACCTGTCCCAGGTGCTGAAAAGTGGCACCCATGCCCATAAGTGGCACTGTCTGAAAGTTCTTGTATGTCTTTCCAGGCTACAGCTCATTTTAGAAATCTGGCGTGAGGTTTCCCTTAGTCTCTATTCAGGAGGAGGTCACCCTAGATGGCAAAGAAAAGGACCTTTGTCACAAGCCACAGGCTTAATATGGATGATAGTCTCTCAGTAGCAGGTCACTGGATCCACAGCTGTTAAATTCCTATCAGAACAAGTTATTGGTTGATTTCTTTCTTTGAAGCATTTATACCTTGCCCTTCCCACCCATATAGATCTTCAAGAGAACTCACAACAAATGTCTGAAATAATAACTATTAATTAACCCTCCTTCTCACTGAAGGTTCCTCCTTCAATATGG
Source organism: Tiliqua scincoides (assembly GCF_035046505.1). Classification (NCBI taxonomy): domain Eukaryota; kingdom Metazoa; phylum Chordata; class Lepidosauria; order Squamata; family Scincidae; genus Tiliqua; species Tiliqua scincoides. Next base: position 161,119,013 of record NC_089821.1, read on the forward strand.
CTACCAGATCTCATGTGGTATTCTCCTTCACCCCCAGTAACACCTCCTGTAGCCAGGGCCCATAAGATGGAGGTGCAAGGAATACATTGTACCTGGACCCAGGGTCAAAAAGAGGGCCTGGGAGCCAAAGGAAAGCAAGCAGGAAATTTCCTGGGATCTCAGAAAATGTTTGCATATGTTGCGTGAAGACTAGCTTTTACATTTTGTGTAAACCTACATGGTTTTCTATATCATAATTCATAGAAATTATGATCCCATGATGATATGAAATTATGATCCAATGGAAAAGGGAAGGGGCCCCAAAAGAAACTTTGCACCCCTTGATAAAATTTCTCTGAGGCCCTGCCTGTAGTCATTAGCAAAGAATAACAGCTGATGACAGTTAAAAGTGGGGGAAGTAGGATTTGTCCTCCTCTGGCCCACAACTCTAAAAGCAGTCTGTGGCTCCTGGCTCTTCTTCAAAGCAGTTTCAACTGGCAGGAAGGCTCTGCCACCTTGAGGACAAGATGGCAGCCATCCCCACCTCAAGCCAGGTGTTCTGGTCACTGCTGCTGGCAGTAGACTTAACTGTAATTCCTTATCACTTCTGGAGATCTATATGTGTGTATAGACAGACACGTAATATTTGGTTAGGGGAAATGTTTCAATTTCTATAAGCTGCAACTCACTTTTTGCAGCTATTTCAGAATGTCAGCCAAGTGGTAGCCACATCATGTCCGATTAAAAGCCATCAGTTGGTAGTAAAACAATACATGCAAAAGCTCTTCTGAATATTGGATACTACATAATAAAGCAGCAGAGTCCTTGCTGTCAGCAAAAAGAGCCTTCTGGACAAAAGCTCTCTTTTAAGTGAGGGAATACGTTTTTATTGATTTTGCAATCTTCCCAAATGAGGCCCAGTGGCTTCCAAACCCAGGATTAATTGTGTTTGAAAGAAGAAAAAACAAAACAAAAAAAGGGGATGGAAAGAAAAGACAACTCTGTGGGAGTTAGATTAATTCCCTGACTGTAGTCTGAAGTAGTACAATCTATTCTACCGCCTCAGTCTTTGACCACCTAATTCTCACAATGCTGAGGCTTCAAAGTACACATTATGTAGAATGTGTCATTAGCCCTGGTGTGGAGTGAAATGATTGAAGCCCCCATCCCCCACCCCATGCCTCAGTTCCAACCCAGTTAACCCCCTTCTGTTTAGGATACAGAAACCAAATTCATCAGGGCCGATCACATAACAGGTAGTTTGTCATTGTTTGGCCTCCAGCCTAGTAGGTTCTTCTTCACCCAGTAAGGCTGCAATCCTATGCATCAGTGTTCTTCAGTCTGTGGGTCAGGACCCCAATGGGGTCATGAAGCCTCATTTTGGGGGTCACAGTAAACTTGCAAAGCCTGTACAAGAGAGGGCTTGGGTCCAATCCAGTAACAGTACTGCCTTCTCAAAACTGAGTTCTTGATATAATCCTGCACAGCCCCTTCTCATTGTCTTGCCCCACAGCTCCTAAGGCCATCCCTGCTCAGGCAGCTACCTCACAGGGCTCTTGTGAATGCACAAGGGGATGTACAAGAGGTAGGGGGAAACAGGGCAGGCGGGAGCAGGGCAGGCGGTGACAGGGGAGAGCAGACTGTGTCCCAGGAGGGGGACGGGACCTGTGGTGGTTCCCCACTCTCACACTTTATGTATTTATTAATTGGGGTCATGGCACAAAAAGGTTGAAGACCACTGCTATACATATTTGCCTGGGAGTATGTCCTATTGCACTCATTGGGGCTTACTTCTGGGTAGACATGCATAGGATTGTGCTGTAAAATATGCCGATGGGTCAGGATGGCTTTTTATTTAAAAATCCTACCTATCAAAACTAAATGCAATCCATTTGGAGTCCACATAGAACCGCTGTTTATACTCAAAGGAGAAAACAATTTTATTGCATCATTTAAATGTGACATATGAAAAAAAATTAAATCAAAAACTTCCCACTAACACTACACCAAAGGTAGACCAAGGCTGCAATCCTATGCACATTTACCTAGGTAGGAATAAGTACCATTGACTTAGGGTTCTATCCTAAACCCTCCCAGTGCTGCGCTGAGCTCCAACACTGGTGCTGGGTGCCAAAAAGCACGTTTACAGCAGCGGGAGAAAAGGAGCGCCTGTGCCAGGCCTGTGCCAGTTGGCACTGAACTCAGCACTGGGAGGCTGATGCCAGGGAAGCACCCATGATAAGGTACACTGCTGGGAGGCAGTGCAGGGTTTCTGGGTGGGAGGGGAGGTGTTCCAGGGTTGGGGAGGGCAGGGGAGGGTGGGGCAAGGGGAGGAACCAAGGTGGAAAGGGGTAGGACCAGCGCAGGCCTGCTCCACCAATCCTATGTGCCAGGCTGAAAAACCCAACACGGAGCTCTTCTAGTCCACGCTGGCAAAATAGCTGGCACAGACTGGAGGAGACCCATTGCAGGGCCTGAACCCATACCCGGAGGAAGGGATGAATGTCCCCTTCCCCCAAGGAGACTCTGGCGGCTGCCACGGCACCCATAGGATGCAGGAGTAGTCATTTCCGTGCCGCTGCTCCTCTGGGTGCCAGGCAGCTTAGGATTGGGATGTTCCTCAGCTCATTGACTCAGTGGTCTACTTCTGAGTAAAATGCATAGGCTTGCACTGAAAGGACATTTTCTTTATAAAGCAAAAACCCAAAATGGCCAAATGGCAAAAATACAGTATGTGCAAGTATGCTCTAAAGCCAGGGAAAGGCTGGTCCCATTGGTGCCTTCACACACAACACTAAGGGGAGCTTTAGCCATTGCTTAAAACATGCTTCTAGCTGAATTTCACTGACATCACTTTGTCCAATCTGAAAAAACAAATCAGTTATTTAAAATGGAAACAGTGGTAAGTCTGGGCTCATACAGTACTGCACCCGACAGCCAAAGACTGATGTTTTCAAATGCAGGCCTTCCCCAACCCTATTAAAAGTGGGGAGGGAATGCAGTTTGAAGGCACATGGACGGAAGGTACTGAATGTTCCCATCACTTACTTTTCTCACCCCTGCAGTCTGTCCCCCAAAATCCTCTCTCTTCAGCTAGCCTCCAATACATATTAGAAGTGACTGTCTTCCAAAGGGTGCAAATCAAAGGGAGGAGGGACTATGGAGGGAAACACAGCACCTGGGGGAGGAAGTTCAGCACTTTCTTCTCATGCATGTCATGGGTACTTTAGCACCCTCTTCTCTATACTTCAGACTTGACTGGGGCAGACCTGTGCAGGGGTGCATTTGAAAACATGGGCCTACATCTATCAGGTGTAGTTTGGGCCCCAGAATGAGAGAAGAAAGTAGAAGTAGAGCTGGATTTTTATATTTGTGTGATTAGCTATCCATCCTGGATCTGTTCTCTGAAGCATATGACATTTTATTTCAGTTTTGAATTTATGGGTTATTGCTGAATTTAATTTTCAGCATCCAGCTAATACGCATCCAAATATAATTTCTTTTCTACAGTATTAAATTAGTGCAAGAGCAGCAGAAAATATTTGACTGCTTGGCAGTTGCTGTGAAATGCTGGCTATCCTGATGCACTTTGCGTCAAGAAGAATCCTTAACACAGAGAATCAAGCATTCTTCGACCCTTGCACCAGCAAGAAATTTATATTTCAGCATTGTAAAGTTTCCATATACACAGAGGAATCTAGCCAAGTCTGTGCATCTGGCTATAATGACCATTACCCTTTCAAGTACATAATTTCCCTCTGAGCTGGTCATCTCTCTTCACATCTAAGAAATGTTCATTTCTCCTATGGCAATAGCCATGTGAGTTTCAGGGAACATAAAGAGTGGCAACTTAAAAAGAGTGCCAGGAGGCCTGAAGAGTTTGCCATTTAGTGAAAAGCTACTGTCATGTTGGTCTTCAATTTCCAGGACATTTTAACACAATAATACCTCTCAAGCTTCCTTTCTACAAAGCCTGAGCTTTAGCAGCAGAAAGAACATTGTAGCACTCTCATTCTTGACCCAATAGCTGTCATAATATTTCTACAATCATTACATAGTGGCTATTTCATTTAGTCCAATCTTCCTTGGCCACCATGACAATGATGCACTGACATTGGCACAATCGTGGCCATATCCTAAGTCTGTCCAGGCCAGGCTGTCACAGTCTCCCAATAACACCGGCACAGCCCTTCACAGTAATGCCCCTAGCATCCATGGAAACCCTAACACTCTCCCTCACCCATACAGTGGCATCCTGTTATCAGTTCAAAGTTGGTCCAACATCCACTCGATGGCCAAGGAACCATCATCATATCCACCCAGCTGCGACTCTAGCAGTCAGAAATGTGTCACAAGGGCGAACTGAGCAGGGAATGGGAGCAGGCACAGGGTCAAGGAGTGGCCACCACTGGGATGACAACCCCCCTGGTAGCTCCTGGGAATGAGCAACACAGCAACACACTACCACCAATCATGGGAAAATAACCCAAAGAGACCATGCAAACATGAGGATGCCACAGCAACCCCACCTCCAAAACTCAGGCTAATACACATGTATTAGCCAAGAAATAACTTTTTGATCACAGCAGGGTATGTTTAGAATAACAGCTCCTGTGGAAGAGACCCACCATGTGAAATGAACATACAAGTCATTCCTTAGCAATGGTTTGAGTTCATGAACTGGAAGGAACCCTTTTGCCAGTGGAAAGACTGGGACAAATTGCAAGGGGAGCCTGTTCTGCCAAATATCCCAACTCCCTTTTAATGCCCGCTTTTTGGCTAATTAACACCCTCCTTTTCCAGGAAAAACAGCTGCAGTGTGCAATGGAATGAACACAGAACTCCTTATCTATAGCAAATAACAAGAATTTATTGCTACAAACACAGACACTCCCTGCAAGTCCTCTTGTCCAGAGGCTTTCCCTCCCCAAAACTCCACTTAACTCCAGGGGTAACGTCTGAAGCCTCCAGTCCAAGTCAGTCTCCAAAACACAGTCCAGTCTTCTACAGTAGAGTTCCTCCTCTCCAGCAGTGTGTCTCCTCCAGCAGGGTCCTAGCTGTCCTCTCTTCCTGTAGGTCTGGGTCAGGTAGTCCTCTTGGTCAGTGTCCAGCTTCTGGCTGGGTCAGCATCCTGCTTGGCCAGCCCTTTGCTCCTTCTGAAGCTGCCTCTTATCCTGCAGCCCCTTGTTAAATCCAAATTCAGCTCAGCTGTGAGCTACCTTGTTAAGTCCAAGTTAGGCTCAGCTGAGCCATCTCTTCAGTCCATGAGTCCACGTCCATTCAAAGTCTCATCAAGGTCAAATGAAGCTCAGGTGTCCATCAGAGTCTCCATTGGCCTTGATTGATTACAGCTGTGGAGCCAGCCCTGCCCTTCCCAGAGCTGTCAAACAGCTGTCAAAACATGGGATCACTGTCAACACCACATCATCCACCTGATGATCTTCTGATCTTCCATTACAGAGCCTAAACACTTCAGCGAAGCAGGCTGCTGGTCACTCACTGCACAAAGACACAGGTTGAAAGTCAGGCAAAGCAGGTTGGAGCCCAGCCAAGGGACTTCCTCCTAACTGGCAAAGCATTCACTTTTTCCCATGACTGGCCAGAAATACCCATGGCATGGACAAAAAGAAGAGCAGGAGGACCCATGCCAGCTTCTCCACCAAGCTGTTTTCTAACCACCCAGCTGCAGAAGGAGACAGGTAAAGAACAACTCATCTGGCATTTAATGCCTTGCATCACCATCTGGCTGGGAGGCTGTAATATGTGAACCTATCAGAGGGAGCACTGCATGGACCAATCACTGGGATGGCATGTTTCACAGGAAGACTACTGCAGTGGCCTGCCCAGCTAGTCACACCCATTCATACCCCATGCCCTTTGCTTCACCACTGCCACCTGCCAGTGTGGCTGTCAGGATGCTGCCTCCCATCTTCCTTCCTGTCTCATTGACCTCAGCAACAAATGGGATTCATAACCCTAGAGGAGCATCCCTGCCATTAGAGCTCAAGGAGTGACACTGTAAAGGTTGCTGCAGACCCTCAGTTCAGAAGTGCAGGAGAGGAGGAAGGAGGTGCTATTTTCTTTTTTTACCCTTCCCTATTATTCACTACGGGTTTACTCCTTCCAACACCCGCTCCATCACTGGTGTAGTGTTTTTCTGACATGAGGGATACATCACTCATCTGAAGGGGTGTTACAATATGGCATGTGCCAACTATTCCTCATCACACCCCTGCCCCCCCATCCCTCCCATTTCACACCACAATCTCTTCCCTGTTTCTACCTTTCTACTGGTGGAGTTGTGCTGGCATCCAAGCTACGTTGGGGGTGGCTTTTCACAGGCATTTTGCTGGCTTGCAAGTCACATCTGTTGGTAGGTGGCCTTTGCACCAGCAGTATTCATTCATCATTGTGCCGGTATTCGTGGACATTCATTGACATATCTCATGAACAGGACTGGGCTGCTAGTAATGTATCTGATGATTAACACAAGCAACATTCAGTAGCTTGTGATAATAATGTACAGTTGTATAGGTGTTGTGATGAAGGAGTTAATAGTTGTGATTTGCTGTTAGGATTTTCCCTTTGATTCCCTCCAATGGCTGAGATCCCTCAGATTCAAAATGGGGACCAGCCAATTGGAGGGCTGGAGAGTTGGGGCCAGAGGGAAGTCTCTCTCTCTCAGTCTTACCCTCCTGCTGGCTCAAGACTGGGCATGAGCCTCTGGTAAACAGAGGGAAAGTTGCCAGGCAGTCCCAGGGAAAAGTCAGAAGAGACCCAGCTGAAGCTAGTTGCATCAGGCTTTGTTTGCCTTGAGTTCGTCCTTCCCTATCCAGAGTAGGATCCTGGTTCAGCCTGGGGAAGTTATTGTTGCTTCCCAAGCCTGTTCAAATTGTTTTCCTCACCTGGATTGTTAGCCTCCACACTCTGCAGGGATTCCTGGCAGAGTGAGACCAACTAACAACCTTGCTGAGTCTTCTTGGGGAGGGGTTTTGCCCAAGGAGCCCCTCTGGGAACTGGATTCTTGGGCTGGTGGCAGTGGACAGATCTACTAGGTCTTGTCCCACCAAGCTGCAGGGTACACCAACTGGAGGAGTGGGGAACGGGAAGCGAGTAAGTACTGGGAACTAGGCATCACTGCCCTGAAGCAGCTGCTGGTCGCTGAGAAATCCCTTCCCTAACAGGTGTTTTTGCAAACTGGTTTTTAAAGGATACAGTCATTCTCTCAGCTGTCTGTATGTTATCCTGCCCACTCTGTATCCCTTCTTAGGATTTTTTTTGTCATGATTTCTATCAAGAAAGTCAGTAGCACTCCACAATGTGCTTTGTGATGTAAAAACAGATACCATAAGTTACATGAAGGATGCTTGTCCCTCAAATGGCAAGCTACAGCATTTGCCTACTATTTTTGTTTCTAAGCAAACACTCCAGTGTGCAATTGAATATGCCTACCAATCTATGAAATGGCCAGCTTGTCTTTTCAAAGAGCTGATTGAGAAAGCCATGAGTTGCTGTATTACTGGGTGCTTAAATGTCCTACTTGAAATGGAATGGGAAGGCACCTACTTGTGCGAGTACTGTATTCCTTTGCACATCAGGTCAGGGCCCAAGTAGCAGGAGAAAGGGGACCATTTATCCAAGCTTGGATATTGTGGTGCCCTACCTGAGGGAAAAATGAGGCTAAATTGTAAATCATGTCAAACAGGACCAATGCTGAGGTCAGCCAAGTTGGAGACCAGCCCACGAGTCAACATGGCTCACCCCCAAAGTCTCGGGGCCAGCCTTTGAGTGAACAGCAGGGGCACCAATAACATGATTCTTTTGGCTGAGAGACTTGTGCAGCCAGTGCCTTCTCCTGTAACTCTCCATCTACAAATGTGAGTGTCCCCTAAAGGGTCCCACATCACGTCCTCTGGGAAACACTTCCATTTTCAGACAGGTAACATGGGAGGGCAGCAGTTGGCAAAAGTGTCACAACCAAGATGCTTCTGCTACCTTCTCTCATTCTCACCCTTCACTCTCAGAAGAGGGATTTCTTCTCAAAGGACCCTAAGATAACACAGAAGCCCTGTCACACCATTCGCCAATAAGGAGAGTGGGAGAAGGGTTTACTGAAGATTTCCCCCAGGCATGCCATTTCCCAATTCTCCCATCAGTGATTGCAGAGATCATTGACAGCAGCTCTTCCCTCTTTCAACCTCAAGGGAAAGAGGAACTGCTATCCACATTTGCCAATTCCTCATCAGCGAATGACAGGGGAACTGGCAGTGACAGCTCCATCTCCTCCTTCTCCCACCCTTCAAGGGGAGGAAGAGGAGCTACTATCACTGCTACATGCATCCTTCTCATTCACTGATGGTAAGGGTAGGAAGAGGAACCCCACCCCCGCCTGCCAAGTTTCTCCCCCACCTAACGCAAAACTACGCCCCCACAGACGAAAAAAATATTTTTCTCCAGCCTCCCATATTTTACTTCAAAATTACAATTTGTGGTTTTTCACCACCTTCCTCTACCCCCCCCACACGGTTTACAGTCTTGCATGTCTCCATGGTTACTATGTTAGAAACAGCTTAATTATTTTCTCGGCCAGATCAGAATAGCTGATGGAGACATTCAACAAACCTGCCTTATCTGCATTAAGGATTTGGGGTGACTGAGCTTACCAATTGGCCAGGAAAAAAAACCCAGCCTGGCCTGCTCTTCTGCTTCTTCTGAGCAACTGCCTATTGCTTCCTGTGGATCTCCCACAGCACTGTTACATTGCTGTATGACATGCATCATGTCATTCCTGAGTTGTCCCTTATTTAGGCCTTTCCTCCTGGGTGAAGGGGAAGCATAATGACTGGATTCCACTTTGCAGTCAATGTTTTTATCTTATGAGATCATAGTTGTGAAATTCTGGTCTTAAACAATAGAGAGGTTGAGAAGCAGGAGAGGAAAAGAGAACTAATTAAAGAGTCAATTGCAGGGCACCTCAACAATGCTTTATCAGTCCACAATGAACAGGCTGATACAGTAATTGTGTTTTAAGTGGAAGAAAATCACCACAAATTAGGACTGAAAAATGATTAGAGGACAAGGAAAACATTGGAATACAGGCGCTTGATAGTGACATCATTGTAGCAGAATATGGGAGATCAGTGGCATAGCTAAGCCATTTGCTGCCCAGTGCAAAGAACATTTTGTAGCCCCCCACAACGAAATCAAATTTAATTAATTAAATTGGGTCTTTTTAATTAATTAAAGTGAGTGAGAAATATTAACTAACATTTTGAAAAAGCAAGTATTTGTTGAAAGTTAGGATTGGGCCATAAGTAGTATGAATTAAAACTAAGTTGAGTTATTTATTTATTTATTTATTTATTTACCTATTTAATTTTTCATCCCACTCTCTTCTGAGGGGCATCCAAAGTAGCTTACAACAATCTGAACATATATACATCTAAAATAAAAATGTAAAATGCAATGTAAAAAAGCAGCAAACAATCACAGGCATTATGGATAAACACAAAAGCACATAAAATATAATAAATCATAAAACCATCAATAAAAGTAGCAGGTGTCAGGTGCTAGAGAAGACTGAAATGAGAAGGCTTGCTGAAATAGAAATGTTCTTAGAAATCACTGGAGGCTTCTAAAAAGGGAGGAAACCAAAGGGGCCCTCTTTCAAACCACCACCCCTCTTACTTCCACAAATCTAAAAGGCATATCTAATTTAGAGCCCAATCCTGTGACTGTCTATTCAGAAGTAAGTCCGATTATAGTCAATGTAGCTTACTCCCAGGAAAGTGTGCATATACAGTTTGGGAGGTGCAGGGAGCTGGAGACAATAATAAGAGCCAGCAGCTTACGTTTAGGAACTGGAATAGAATAGGGATCATGAATTACAAATAAATGATGAGCTGATAATTATTACTAAGAGGCCAGGCCAGGCCAGTCCAGGCCTGCCCTGAGTACCAGGTGCTGCTCAGTGCTCCTGCAGCTTGCCTTGCGTGCTCTCCTCTTCAGGTTCCTGTGCAGGGAACTCATCACAGCCAGCCGGCCAACTGATAGCCCAATCTTAGGCATGCCTACTTGGAAGTCAGTCCCATTGTAGTCAATAGGGCTTACTCCCAGGAAAGTGTGGATAAGTTTGCAACCCTGGTGAGCAACTTACATTGGGCTGCAGTTGTAGGCACGCACTGGCTAAACTTTTGCCCCCCTCCCTCGCGCTGGTCCCAGCACCGAGTGTCTAGTTTCCAGCTCTTCCCTCCCGCCTGACAATGTTTGGAGGGGAAGATCGTGGCGCCCCGAGCCAACCGCATCTGGCAAGGGCAAGATCGCAGCCAGGAAGGCAGGGAGGAGGGAAGGCGAGGGGAGAACGGAAGAGGAGCAACATCAAGCAGTTCCCTCTTGGCTGCCAGTTTGCACCTGCAGCCAAACCTAGGCTACAGTCCTATGCAGTTTCCTGGGAGTAAATCCCATTGACTATAATGGGACTTACTTCTGAGTAGACATGCCTGGGCTGAGTTCTCAGGATCCTCTCCTAGTCCCACTTTCCTGGGAGTAAGCCCCATTGACTATAATGGGACTTACTTCTGAGTAGACATGCATAGGACTGGGCTTCTAAGTCTCTCTCCTGTATGCCTTCCTCCTGTGTGACTGTCTGGAGCTAAATTGTTGCCCCTCTATCAATCTTCTTGCTGGACATCACAGCAGTCAGGGAGGGCAAGCAGCAGCAGACCACACAGTCATCTCAGCTGCTGGGCTGGCTGCTCTGCCCCCGCCACCTGCAGCCCAATCTAAGTCGATGGGGGTGGGGAATGGTAGCGAGGAGCAAGTGAGTTGATTGTTGCCCCCCATCTCCTCTCTCCTGCTGTGTGCCTGCAGCAGCCTCTCTCCTCCTGTGTATGCCTTGCAGCAGCCCAATAGGTGTGTGGGCATTGTTGCCCGCACGTTGTAGCCCCCCCTACCCTGTAGCCCGGTACATTTGCTACCCCCTGCACCTTCTTAGCTACACTACTGTGGAAGATGTGGCAGCCTGCTCCCTCTAGAGTGAACTGCAATTATGCACATAAAATAGGAGACATTTAGGGAGTTTATTAAGATTATGCAACATAATCTTATTAAGATTATGCAGACTAAGATATGCAACTTGTCCCTCAAAACGGCCACGGTGCCAGAAGATTGGAGGATAGCAAATGTCACGCCTATCTTTAAAAAGGGAAAGAGGGGGGACCCAGGAAACTATAGGCCGGTCAGCCTAACATCCATACCCGGTAAGATGGTGGAATGCCTCATCAAAGATAGGATCTCAAAACACATAGACGAACAGGCCTTGCTGAGGGAGAGTCAGCATGGCTTCTGTAAGGGAAGGCTTGACTCACGAACCTTATAGAATTCTTTGAAAAGGTCAACAGGCATGTGGACGTGGGAGAACCCGTGGACATTATATATCTGGACTTTCAGAAGGCGTTTGACACGGTCCCTCACCAAAGGCTACTGAAAAAACTCCACAGTCAGGGAATTAGAGGACAGGTCCTCTTCTGGATTGAGACCTGGTTGAAGGCCAGGAAACAGAGAGTGGGTGTCAATGGGCAATTTTCACAATGGAGAGAGGTGAAAAGCGGTGTGCCCCAAGGATCTGTTCTGGGACCGGTGCTTTTCAACCTCTTCATAAATGACCTGGAGTCAGGGTTGAGCAGTGAAGTGGCTAAGTTTGCAGACGACACCAAACTTTTCCAAGTGGTAAAGACCAGACGTGATTGTGAGGAGCTCCAGAAGGATCTCTCCAGACTGGCAGAATGGGCAGCAAAATGGCAGATGCGCTTCAATGTCAGTAAGTGTAAAGTCATGCCCATTGGGGCAAAAAATCAAAACTTTAGATATAGGCTGATGGGTTCTGAGCTGTCTGTGACAGATCAGGAGAGAGATCTTGGGGTGGTGGTGGACAGGTCGATGAAAGTGTCGACCCAATGTGCGGCGGCAGTGAAGAAGGCCAATTCTATGCTTGGGATCATTAGGAAGGGTATTGAGAAAAGGGCTAATATTATAATGCCGTTGTACAAATCTATGGTAAGGCCACACCTGGAGTATTGTGTCCAGTTCTGGTCGCCGCATCTCAAAAAAGACATAGTGGAAATGGAAAAGGTGCAAAAGAGAGCGACTAAGATGATTACGGGGCTGGGGCACCTTCCTTATGAGGAAAGGCTACGGCGTTTGGGCCTCTTCAGCCTAGAAAAGAGGCGCTTGAGGGGGGACATGATTGAGACATACAAAATTATGCAGGGGATGGACAGAGTGGATAGGGAGATGCTCTTTACACTCTCACATAATACCAGAACCAGGGGACATCCACTAAAATTGAGTGTTGGGAGAGTTAGAACAGACAAAAGAAAATATTTCTTTACTCAGCATGTGGTCGGTCTGTGGAACTCCTTGCCACAGGATGTGGTGATGGCATCTAGGCTGGACGCCTTTAAAAGGGGATTGGACAAGTTTCTGGAGGAAAAATCCATTACGGGGTACAAGCCATGATGTGTATGCGCAACCTCCTGATTTTGGAGGTGGGCTATGTCAGAATGCCAGATGCAAGGAGGGCACCCGAATGAGGTCTCTTGTTATCAGGTGTGCTCCCTAGGGCATTTGGTGGGCCGCTGTGAGATACAGGAAGCTGGACTAGATGGGCTTATGGCCTGATCCAGTGGGGCTGTTCTTATGTTCTTATTCAAATGCTGTCAAATGTGGACAGGAGTGAAAAGCCTAAGCATAGAAAACAAATCACTGATCAAACAACAAAAAATAGAAATAAGGGGGCAGCAAAAGTTGGTAAAGTTGTAAAAATGCAAGTGGCAAACAAAATCTGAATTTTCTAGGTACTTTCCCTACCCTAATTTTTCATGCTGCTGCAGGTTCTTGCTCCTTGGACCTACTCTCTAGGAGCAGCAAACATGTAAAAGGGGGGAGTGTGTGATCCTTCTTTTTGTAAACTGCTTTATTAACAACAACAACATCATTCATCATTGTTGGCATCCTTCAGTCTCGGAAGACTATGGTGTCGCGCTCTGAATAGTGGTTCTGGAACAGAGTGTCCTCTCCAGTGCGCAAAGGCTGGGAAAAGTAGATATGGAGGATAGACTGTTACCCATGCAGCAAATCCCCCCTCTCCACGTCGCTGAAATGGTTCAATGGAAAGGCAGATGCCAATACAGTTGGTGCCAGCGGCGTTGCAGGAACACCAACAACAACAGTATTTATATACCGCTTTTCAACAAAAAGTTCACAAAGCGGTTTACAGAGAAAGTCAAATAGCTAATGGCTCCCTGTCCCAAAAGGGCTCACAATCTAAAAAGATGCAACACCAGCAGACAGCCACTAGAAAAGACACTGCTGGGGTGAGGTGGGCCAGTTACTCTTCCCCTGCTAAATAAAAGAGGAGCACCCACTTGATTAACCCTGCTTTACTGTGAAATTGTATTCTTCAGGGGCATCTAACCTACTTGAATTTCTCACTCTTGGAATCAGGTGGGCTTCATAATCCAATGAGTTGGATCCCTGAAGGAGCCTGGTTCTTGATTTACCAGGTAGAAGGAGAGGAAGAAAACAATGCTCAAACAATTGTTGGCATCCTTCAGTCTCTATGGTGTCGCACTCTGAATGGTGGTTCTGGAACAGTGTGTCCTCTCCAGTCTGCGAAGCCTGGGTAAAGTAGATATGGAGGATAGACTGTTTCCCATGCAACAAATCCCCCCCTCTCCACGTTGCTGAAATGGTCCAATGGAAATGCAGAAGCCAATACGGTTGGTTCCAGTGGCATAGCAGGAGTTGCCAGAACGTGACTGTGTTCAGCCATGAACTGCCTCAGGGACTCCGGCTCTGGATTTGCCTCAAGGTTGACTCCTGCAGCCTTTTCCATAACTGGATGTAGCCACAAGGCAGTGGAGGTTTGGGATCAGAGTTTTCCTTCTCTCAGATGAGCTGCCTTCCCAGGCTAAGGTGTCCCATCCACCTGGTGGCTGTTTAGTTGCCTCTTATAACTGGTAGAGCCAAACTGAGGGCCTATTCTTATCCCCAGCCCCCTGGGGATAACCCCAGCCAGTTGCTCAAACAACTGCTCAAACAATAAGCAACAACAAAATAGGGCAAAGATGGCAATTGTCTTTCAATAACTCAGCAGCCACTTCAGGATGCTGAAGCATCACAGAAGCTTCTGAGGTGACAGAAAGATTCAAATCAAGTGAACAATATGAAAAACAGGAATTCTCAATATTCTCAGGAATATTGTCAGACAAACGAGGCCTTCTTTCAACTCACACATGGACTAAAAAGAAAAATGACAATTTTACTACTTAAATCAATTTGGAGTATGTGTACAAGTGTGTGTGTGCGCGCACGCGCTTGGTTTGGATCTCTTCTGCAAGAGGAAACAGATCAATAGGAATTAATTTCAAATGCAGTAATATATTCTCCACTAGGTTTCTCCCTGGAGTATTTTTTCTTCTCTCAAGCTGAAATAATATCCTTTTGTGCAAGAGAGCAGAAAGGGAAAAACTGCTGACACAGGCAGCCCTGCGCCCTCCATGCTGGAGCCCTGGCACTCCCCACTTCTCCTCATGCTGACTCACTGCGCAGTGACATGATGATGAGTGATGCGGAGCCCTGCCTCTCCTCATGGCACACCCTTCAGCATGAGAGTGCCATTATTCACAGCCAGCTAAACCTCCTTCTCAACAGCTCTGGGAGATTAATTCCCTGCCCTAGTTCTGGCTCTGTTGCGCAACAAGAAGAGCTCCAAACTGCACTGATACTGTCTGACCTTATTTTGCTTCTGCAGCGTCATAGTCTGGACCAGGTCACTTGCAGTTCTCTGTGACAGGCATGCAAACGAGTGAATTTTAAACCTCTGGGCACAGAGATGCTGGGTCCTAATTTGATGCTGAATCTTGAGCTATGTGTGGATGTCTCTGTGAATGGCAGTGGGTGCAAGTTTTTCTGCCGTGAGGTGAATGAATGTTAAAAGTAGTATTAGCAGCTGGTTAATTAGCAGTCCTGCACATATGCAGTTAGGATGCATAAACAAAATGCACTAGAGAGCAAGAGGAGGGTCCAGGATGCACATGTGCCCTGAAAGCACATGACTTCAAATGTCTTTAGCCCATTGGGTAGGGAAAGTGTCGTCTGAACCAGCTCCTTGTTACTTAAGTATTTTATTTATTCCCTACTCTTCCTCTAAGGCAGTGATTTTCAACTTTTTGCATCTCATGGCACGCTGACAAAGCACTAAAATGGTCACGGCCCACCATCAGTTTTCTGACAATTGATAAGACACACTGCATTGCTGGGTGGTGGCTCACATCCCCCAACGGCCCTACTAATAAATGACCCTCCCTTATACTCCCATGGCACACCTGCAGATCATCTGCGGCACACCAATGTGCCATGGCACAGTGGTTGAAAATTGCTGCTTGAAGGAAATATAGTGACTTACGTGTGTTTTCCAGATAGTCTCCAATCCAGGCAGCATAAAGGACCAGACCTGGTTAGCACCAGAATAGAACTGTGCTATGCAAGAGGTGAATTCAGACTGTAGAGAGGACCTAGGCTGTGGCATCCTGCTTATCAGCTTTTCTCCTCAAGAAGACTTGCCTGGTGCCTACATTGTTGTAATTTAGTTGCCTGATCAAGACTTAAGAAAAAAATCCTAGACCTTTTAGAGAAATTTGTTGTGCTCTATTGTCTCTTCTTTTTGTACCTCCCAAATCTGCTGTAGTTTTATATTTTTATTGTATGCTGTATTTTTATTATATGCTGTATTGCAATTTTTTTAAAATAGAAAGGAGCCTAAAAGTCTCCAAAGTACTGTAAAATTAATAAAAAATACATGCTATAAATGGCCACAAAGAAAGATGTACAGAGTGCCTTGTCCCCAACTCCAACCTGAGAGCTACACCATTTTGCTTTAAAACAAACACTGTACGGTTAAGAGAAAAAAGGCCTCTGAGCATGTGTGTAATGTCTTTCGCCTACAGAAAGGAACTAACTTATGTTTTTAAATACAGTGTTTCGGAACATTTGCTGTGGATGCTGGTGTCTATGAAAATATCTGTTTAGAAGTCAGTAGAACATAAGTTGGAAATGCAGTGGGAGCTGGATGAACAAACCACACACAGTTGCTGCATTTTGCAAGTCAGAAAGGCCCTGGGAGAAGAAAGAATCAGGGGAAGAAAGAATTAATTCAGTGGGATTGATAGCAGTATTCTCTCTGTATTCTCACAAAGAGCCACTGACCGTTTCATCAGCCACAACTGGCATTGAGCTCTGTGGCATTCGGAGAGAATGTCTCTTTTACCTGACCATCTTCTTGAGTACTGTATAAGCCTTGAAACCATACTCTTTAAACTGTTAGCAGACACACCCATAAGGAAGCATATTAATTATGTTTGAATGAATCCACTGAGAGGCGTAATTGTACCACATCCCCAGACTGTTTGCAAAGCTTCAGTCAGAAACTGGGACTTAGTACAGACCAGAGCATCTTAATGTTTTATCCATCAGCTCAAGGCAACCCTTTACCTTCTTCCGCAGCCCATGAGCCATACACTGAGCTGACCCGCATATGCAGAATCCCACACAATGGAGAAATGAAGACAACCAAGTAATTGCAGCACTGGACTTGAAATTCAAGGAGGAGAGTTATTCCATTACAAAATGAAGTGAAAGAGGAATGGCTTCTGCTCTCCATGATTGAGACCAGCTTACTGAGTGGCATCTTGTGGTGACCTGGTGAGGAAGCTGCAGGCCATCAGGCGGGCCTGCAGAAAAAAAATCAAGCCAATAGCCAGTGCACTTAACCTTCCCACACACATTCAGGTTCCTTTGGGGGTCACTATGAAGACACAAAACACAGTCAGTTCCAGAGAGGGCAGTTGCTGCCACAAGGAAGAGAAAACGATGCTCCATACTCCATTTATATTCTACTTTTCTTCAACATAACTCAAAGTAAAACCCATAGGATTCCCAGACAGGCTCCCAGGCAGATGCTGTCCAGTCCCAGCCTATTGCTATGTGTTATAACCAGGGCTTTTTTTGTAATGGAACGCACCAGAACGTCCGGCACCTTTTTTTCCCCCTCCTCTCTGCCCCTACCTTTTTTCCCCTCCTGCCTGCACCACCCCGCCCCCTTTTTTCCCCTGCCTGCACCATCCCGCTCTGCGCTGCTGGCTAGGGAGGGATTCGAACCTTCAACCTTGTGCTCCACAGCCCAGCACTCTCTCCATTAGGCTATAGGAAAGCCTGTTAAAGTGTTCAGAACTAATATATAAGGTCTTCAAGCCCAGCTGGTGGCTATCAGTGCCTCAAGTGTTAGTTCCAAACACTTTGAGCCCAAGACCTCTGGTGGCTCAGTGGTTAAATTATAAGTCTGTGGAGCCAGAGGCTTGGGGTTCAAATCCTACTGAGGAATAATTTTTTTTTTTTTAAGGTGGGAAGGTGCTCCATGGCTGCAAAATATAAAGGTTGGTTGCTAGTTGCCAAAAGGGGGGCCAGTTGAGACTGCAAAACTCCTCAAATTTCAGTCCCAGGCAGGTTCTTTTTTGACTTTTTTTTTTTTTTTAAGTTCCAGTTAGGACTTAACCCACAGTTAAGCTCCTGGAGTGAGCCCCCTGCTGGAGGCTGTGGGTTAAGTCCTACCTGGGACTTAAAAAAAAAAAGTTAAAAAAAAAGCCTGCCTGGGATTGAACTTTGAGGAGTTTTGCAGCCTCAACTGGCACCCCTTTTGGCAACTAGCAACCAACCTTTATATTTTGCAGCCATGGAGCACCTTCCCACCTTAAAAAAAAAAAATTATTCCTCAGTGGGATTTGAACCCCAGGCCTCCGGCTCCAAAGATCTATAATTTAACCACTGAGCCACCAGAGGTCTTAGGTTCAAAGTGTTTGGAACTAACACTTGAGGCACTGATGGCCACCAGCTGGGCGGAAGACCTTATATATTTGTTCTGAACACTTTAACTACTGTATAGGCTTTCCTATAGCCCAAAGGAGAGAGTTTCCTATAGCCCAATGGAGCACCTCCCCACCTAAAAAAAAAGGGGTGATTCACTCCAGCTGTGGCAGGAGTGCTTTTGCTACCTGGGAGCTCACACGGGATGGACATGTGTGTGCATGCGCGCATGTATAAAAAATGGTTTAAAAATAAATAAGAAGTTGTGAGTTCCTGCACCTATTTTTTTTAAAAAAAGCACTGGTTATAACCGTCCTATTTAGCTATAGCTATGTGTTTACCATGAGATAAATACTGCCCAGAATGGATAAGTTTGTTGAAAACAAATGTATTTTTTTCTGGGGCAAGCTGTGGGGGCAAAAAAATAAAAATTAAAAAAAGCAGTTCTGCAGGTGCTTAGCATGGCTACTTTGGACAAGTCAGCTTCATTTACTGTATTTTTCGCTCCATAAGATGCACCTGACCATAAGATGCACCTAGTTTTTAGAGGAGGAAAACATGGAAAAAATATTCTGAACCAAATAGTGTAATAAAATATTTAATAAACTATAACAGAACAACATTTGAACCATGTAAAGTGAACAGCAGTCAACAGTGGCATTAAGAACCATTATCACTGTCATTAACAAATGGAGAGACTTAAAGGTTTGAGTACTCTAGTTTTCTGGAAACCCCAAGAACTCATCATCACTAGAGTCAGAGTTTATGAAGCTCACAAAAGCAGGTGCACACAAATAGGGGATCATATTATCTTTCTGCTACAATGATGTTCTGCCAAATTCCAATCCACTGGGCCATGTGCCCACTTAAGGCTGATCAGTCCCCCTTGTGCAACTCACCAGTGCAGCAAGCAAAAGTGAGTCCAGTTCCAGTCCACAGATGCCAAGTAAATCAGTCCCATCAATCAGAGTTGCCAAATCAGAGTCCAGAACCAATAAGCCAAATTACAGTCCAAAATCAGTCAAATCCATCAGAGTATCCAAGCCCAGTCACAATCCACAGTCAGATTCCAAATTCAATAAAGCCAGCCTCCTCTCCAACCTGCACTCCTTCAAAACCCACAAACCCTTTCTGCCTCAGGTACTCCTTGTATCCCTGAGGGCCCTATTGCCTTCCAGTGGCTGCAGCTGTGCAGCACACTCTGCTGGATGCCCAGGCCTTACCCTTAAAGGGGCCACTGCTGACACCACATCTACCTCCTCACCAGTTCTTCCGTGATTCCAATACAAATGAACAAGTGGAAAGTCCAACCACAACTTGAATTCTCAAGACACAACAAACCTCTGGATTTATGGTGAGAACCGAGCCTTACCTGGGGCTTGTGCAATAAGCAAACACTGGCATTCTGACCAAGGAGACAGTTTTTTCTTTGTGATGGCAGGTGGGGGGGGGCTTACATTCAGATGCTGGATGAGGTGAGTGAAAGCGCCCCTCCCCTGCTGTGTGAGTGTGTGTGGGGGGGGCAGAGCATCTGTGTGTGTAAGAGAAGGGGGCAGCCTGTGTGTGTGAGAGAGGGGGGAAAGTGTTTGTGTTGCAGAGAAGTTGTGATGCTCCAGGCTTGGGGTGGGGGGGAAAGAGAGGCTGTGATGCTCCAGGTTTGGGGGGGAGAGAGAGAGGCTTTCCTGGGAGTAAGCCCCCCTGACTCTAATGGGACTTACTTCAGAGTAGGCATGCGCAGGATTGGGCAGTGAGACTGCCACCCCACCCACGCTTTCCTGGCAGTGAGCCCCAGTGACTCTGTGACTTACTTCTGAGTAGCCTCTGACTGGGAAGCAGAGCAGAGCGGGCGGGCGGGGCCAGGGCTGGAGCGGATTTTTTTTTTTTTTGCAGTATTCGCTCCATAAGACGCACACACTTCCCCCCCACTTTTTTGGGGGGAAAAAGTGCGTCTTATGGAGCGAAAAATGCGGTAATCACCCAGATGTGAGAATAAAATTGGATCAAATAAAACCGGTAGCATTAATTCCACCTTGAGCCCCTTAGAAGAAGGATACGTGTGTGCGCACAAATATACACAAGAAGCAAAATGTGTGTATGAAGCAAAGAAACAACTGATGAATGGTCCTCTTGTTTGAAAGTTGCCCCCCTTATCCTGTTACATCCTTGGCAAGTACTAACATACTGCAAGGAAAAGGACTATGTTCCTTCTGGAGGTATACAGTGTGTAGCTACATAGATATAGACATGGTGTAGTTGGAGCACCAAAGTTCAGACACCAGGACTTCTCTACAGCAGGGATGGTCACATCATCCACAGGTGCACTCAGGTACATCTTTTGAAACTTTTTTTAAAGGACTAGAGTGAAGAAGCATCAGGCTCAAAAGGAGACAAACTGAGAAATTTGTCTAGGCCATTGTCTTTCACAAGGGCTACCTGAGAGACAAGTTGTAGCCCATGTTACATTAAGGTTACAATCTTGTGCAAATTTACCTGGGAGCGAGATGAGCAGGACACAGTGGGGCTTACTTCTGAGTAACTAGGCACAAGTCAGCACTCTAATACTGTGTAGCATTTATACTTATCTGAGATATTTTTTAATTCCATTTTTCAATTTTTATAGCCTTGATTTATACCATTACAACCTCTGAGTTTGGGATGAAATCAGCTAGACCTTTAAGTGAAGTTAAACTTCAACAAGTTTCAAAGTAGGAATAAGTGGCAGGAGAAGAACATATTCTAATGAAGAAATTTAAAATTGATCTCCCCCCATTGTGCCCCCTGCCTGCCTCCGATTACCACTGGGCATTGGGCATTACCACTGCCATTGTACTGAGGATTTAGAGCTTGACCTAGCTGGGTGAGTCCTCTGATGGGTCTGGGGCTTGGGCTGCTGCCTGACTTGGCCAACCTTTGATGCTGTCCCTGACCCTTATGTACACCACATAACCCCAAGGTGATGCTGACCCTTTTGACTTTAGAGTTGCCTCCCCCCTTTTCTTTTCTGTCTAGTCTCCTCTGCAACTGTACTACATGATATATAAAGATGCAATATACTCTTAGCCAAACTCTTGATGTAAAAATCAGATTTTATAAGCACAGGATAAAAGGATGTTACAGTCATAACATGGAATTGTGACGATGATACAACTTAAGACTAAAATACCATTAAGTTTTAAAGAAGAGATTACACAATTGAAGTCTTATATAATTAGCTGAAAATTCCTGAGTAAGTGTTAATTACATACTCGTTATTGAAACTTGCTAATTGAAGATTACACAGGCCAACACACATTTTGCTTCCTTAAACGTTACACCAATTCCTGGGTACATTTGGGGTGCTGATTCCAAAAATGGCATCCATTTTGCCCTATTACATCTAGTTTTGGAGACACAGCATAGCCTCTTTAGTGAGTGATTCAAGCAGCTTCCTCATGAGCAAGCCTACACCATGGCTTCCTCATGAGGAAGCTGCTTGAACCATTCACTAATGAGGCTATACTATATCTCCAAAACAAGATGTGATAGGGCAAAACAGATGCCATTTTTGGAATCGGCACCCTAAATTCATATCAAACCAGTATAAAGTTTGGGGAAAACTTTTCTGACCCTCAATTTTGTAGGCCTGTGTTATCATTTGCAGTAAAGTACCATTAATTGTGACATGTAAAAAAAAAAAAAAGGACTTCAAAACTGACTTCTCCCCTTCCTCTGCCCCAGAGAGTGCAATTGCCCTGGGTGCCAGGCTTGGGGGGGCAGTGCTGCTCCGTCATCCACTCCCCCTGGCAGCGCTGCCTCCAGGACTCAGTCAGAGAACTGATATCAGCATGCCTATCAAAGGGCCACCATCTGGCAGCCGTCCTCCAGAGGCATTCTGAGGGTTGGGAAGCTGTGCGCAACCTCCCCAGCCCTCAGAAGACCTTCTGGAGGTCAAAAATGGGCACTTCTGGTTTTTGGGTCCAAACAGGAAGTTTCCATTTTCAGCCTCCATAAGGCCTTACAGGGCCTTCTGAGGGCCGCATATGCCGTGTGCAGCCTCCCCGGCCATCAGAATGCCTGGCGGGAGAGACAGCAGGCATGAGCACTGCCCCACCCAGGGCATACACCCAGGGGTGCCACCCTCTACCTGGAGGTGCTGCCAACCCACCTCCAGGTAGGAGACAGGGGTATGCCACTGCCCCCACCCACCATCAATTGAGAACTGCTTAGGTAAACACTTGCTGACCTTAGGTGAATATAGTTTGGTTTTCTGTCCACCAAACTGTATTAAGTACTGCTGCTGATGAAAGGAACATAGAGCTTGAGAGGAAGATGGAGATACAGTGATGGGGATTGCTTTACCTGTGGAATCTTTACCTGTCACATGGCTGTCAAAGGCACAGGAGCAAACGTATTTAACAACATATGTACCAAAGCCATGAAAACTTGTGCTGCAATACATTTACCTTTAACAAGGACTCTTGTCATTTTTTGCTGAAAGCCTCTTGTACAGCTATCCCTCTGAGACTAGGTATTTAACAATCTGATGAACAGTGTGTGGTTTGCTGCTATTCCACTTACATTTTCATAAATATTCCAAATGCAAAAGGGATGAATTAACTGAAATATTGGAATTTTACAAATTTTTATATCCTTACTGGGATAGATTTTAACGAAAAATCAGTAGAAACAACAGCAACAAGAACTAGCAACCAGCTCCTCAAGATGTTTTCATGGAATAGTAAATCTGGATTTACTCATCATTTTATAGCCCAATCCTGTCCCTCCCCTTCCCCCCCCTGCCAACAAAGCGGCATCAAAATGGCTACCACTGCATCCTATGGTGGGGAGGGCAGTTGCAGAGGTCTTCTCTGAGTATGGGAACAATCCTTTCCTTTGCCAGGATAAGCCTCCAGCATGAGAGGTTTACGCAGACCTGCATTAGCGAAATAGCTCAAGCAGGTCCGTGTGTACTCACAGGATCAGGTCTGAGGAAGGGGTTAGGATTTAGTGGCTGCTACCAAACCCACCCCCTTTCCCAAACCTGATCCTCCCATCCCCTGCCCCTTCTCACCTCACTCTGCCCCCGTTTCACCCCGCCCTCTCTCACCTCTCCCAATGACTTACCTGCTCCAGTAAGCAGCGGGAGAAGCAATGCACAGGCAGGAAGACACAGCTGGGAACCTGCCAATGTTCCCAGCAGCACTCTGACTAGTGTGCCATAGGAGCACCTTTTACGACTGGCAGTGACTGATTTATGGCAGTCAGTACCAGTAGAAGAAGAGGACTGACACTGCACGGTAAGTATAAGATTGGGCCCTTAATCAGTGAGTGATGCATCTCCCTGCATCTATACATACATGCAATCTATTGAACACCAGATCATGATTCTATAACCAGCAGTCTGCAATTCTAAGCACATTCATTTAGTCAGTCTCTCAGACTTCCAAGTAAAACATGCATGAGATTAAACTGAAAGTCATTTATCCAGTTGGCCTGTTGAATGCTTTCATGATAATTTTACTTGGAAAAAAATTAATATCCATTTGCAAGCTCACTAAAGAGAATGAGAACTTCAGTAAAGAGCAGTCAGCTCACACTTACTGTAACAATGCTCCTGTGAGATACTATATATCCTGGTCCTTATATTTAAGAACTAACAGATAAGAGACTCTCCCCCTCCCTATACTTCAATGTTGGACTTTTTCATTTACTTTATTTAGCTTGTATTTGGCTTTTTGCCTCCATCATCCAGCAACATCAAGGTTTTGCTGTATATTTGGATAATAAAATTGAAAGGTTGAAATGAATCACAAGCAATGTTTTGGTAAAGCGATTACATCCCCTTCCCCAAGTGATTAAACCGTTTGCAGACTCCCAAGCTACCCACCTATTTCCCACTATAGTTTCCTCTTGAAACAAGAGCCAAATGACAATGAAATAAAGATTATAGGTATTTAGGATAAAAAATAATCCAAACATGTCATTTGAAATGATTGTTTCAGCAATGACTTAAGATTCGGTTATGAGAAAAAGGCACAGGAAGAATTGAAGCTTTTCTGACAACTTAAGAGATGACTTGCAAGAAACCCACAAAATGGCATAAACTGATATTGAAACATGAGCTGCAACTGAGATAATAATAATAATAATAATACAGGTATTTCTATACCGCCTTTCTTGGTCCTCAGATTTCTCCTTAGACTTTATTCAAGGTGGTTTATATAGGCAGCCAAATTAAATCCCAGTAGGGATTTTTAAAATTTTGAAAGAAGGTTTCTATCATTCAAGAAACCACAACATTCAGGTGTTTCTTTCTTGATCTGGTTGCACATTCTGGCCTCCATCCTCCCACGCTCAGAGCAGATGGAATAGCTCGGCGCAGCTTGTCAGCTGCTTCAAGGTCGCACGGTGCCGGTGGCCTCGAACTTGCAACCTTCGGATGTTATCTTCAGGCAAATGGAGGCTCAACCCTCTAGACCAGACCTCCATTTCCTGTTTCTAGAAGGCTTGTTTGCTCCATCTTTCTTTTCCTTGACCCCTGCTTTCTACACCTTTCCTCTCTTGGGTTCATTGCTTTCTGCATCCCACTTCATCTTGTCTCTCTTGCCTCAGTCTGCTGCATCATCTATCTCCTTCCCTAAGGCCTCTGCCACTTCTACCACCTTGATCCGGCTTTTTCTGTAACTCCTTTCCTAGGACACCTGGTTTTCTCAGACAATTTTTGCATTGGCTTTCAGGGCACAAGAGACTTCCCATTTCATAATGTATTGTCACTATTATTTTAAATCCAAACATTAGGCCATGGCCACCAATTCTGACCAGATCAAATTCCGTGAAGATGGCCAGGGCCAGCTTGGAATCTGTGACAATAGTATTATCTTTTTCTATGCTTTGCTGCCATCCACTCTTACTTTAAAGTATTGCTAATCACTTAATCACACAGTTGCTTAAATAAGCTCCTTAAACAAGTAGTTAAAATAAATTACACTTAACATCTTTGTTTTGGAATCAGTAAAAAATAGGCAGTTATGCAAGGACAAGGTTGCTATGGCAATTACTTGCTGAAGAGTAGGATAATTAAAACAATACAAATACCTGCACATCCCTGATCTTGTCTGATCTTGGAAGCTAAGCAGGGTCAGGCCTGGTTAGTACTTGGATGGGAGACCGCCTGGGAATACCGGGTGCTGTAGGCTTATACCATAGTCTTTCGAGACTGAAGGTTGCCAGCCAATCTCACAGAATATGTCAATTCCTTGGGAACCCGATGTGCTTTGCTTAATCCTTTTCGGGCATCACTTGGCACAATATTTTTCAATAATTTTTTTTTTTGGTCCAATGAATAAATATTTGCTTCTCATTTGTTGTGCACAGTCCGCATGTCCTTCAAGGTAGTGCTTTTGTTGCAAAAATATTTCATTTTTCAAAGCACTGAAAGTGCAGTCCCTTCTAGCTGGGATAATGCAGTGCTTCTTCCTGACAGTACATTTATTGCTAGTAGTGGCCATGGCAGGGAAATTGCTGCTTATCTCAAGTGTGCTCAGGGTTTTCAAGTGTTCTCTCTCATCGCCAAAATACATTATCAAGGAAGGAGAAGACAGATATTCTCATCAGTGCCCTGGGCATTTTTTTCCACTGGGGACTTGACTACAAGTCCCAGAATCCTCAGCTAGAAAGTCCACACATGTATTGGAGTGTCCACCACCATAATCTTTTCCACTGCTGCCACCACTCTCTTCCCAAAGAGAAGATTCTTTTGCATTGGGGAAGGGGGAACTGCAAACTGCAGCAAACTCAATCCAGGCAAGGAGGCTAGCCCAGGCTGCCCCCCCTTCTGTTTGCAGTCATTTGAGCATAGCTGTTCACATATTTGTGGACCCCAGCTCTGAATGATCACCCCATCACATTGTTGTTGTAGTAACTACTATACTGAGGTGACTGAGGATGAGCACTGTCCCTGAATCACTCCATTGTGAGAATGTTCATGTATCCTTTTAACTGGTAACTCAACTCATTGGCATCCTTCAAGTCTTGGAAGACTATGGTGTCACGCTCTGAATGGTGGTTCTGGAACAGAGTGTCCTCTCCAGTGCATGAAGCCTGGGTAAAGCAAGTATGGAGGATAGGCTGTTACCCATGCAGCAAATCCCCCCTCTCCACGTCGCTGAAATGGTCCAATGGAAAGGCAGAGGCCAATACGGTTGGTTCCAGCGGCGTTGCAGGAGTTGCCAGAACGTGACTGTGTTCAGCCATGAACTGCCTCAGGGACTCCGGCTTCGATTTTGCCTTGAGGTTGACTCCTGAAGCCTTTTCCATAACTGGATGTAGCCGCAAGGCAGTGGAG
Organism: Tiliqua scincoides; assembly: GCF_035046505.1. Taxonomy (NCBI): domain Eukaryota; kingdom Metazoa; phylum Chordata; class Lepidosauria; order Squamata; family Scincidae; genus Tiliqua; species Tiliqua scincoides. The sequence continues at coordinate 161,145,234 of NC_089821.1, forward strand.
GTTTGGGATCAGAGTTTTCCTTCTCTCAGATGAGCTGCCTTCCCAGGCTAACAAGTCCCATCTACCCGGTGGCTGTTTAGTCGCCTCTTACGACAAGTACAGCCAAACTGAGGGCCTATTGTTATCCTCAGCCCCCAGGGGAAACAAGACTGGTAACTGGTAACTGGTAACTGGTAACAAGACACAGGTAAGACACCACAAGGCATCACATTCCAGGTATCGCTCTCTAATTCAGGAGCCATCCTTCTACAGATTTAGTTCTAGGTTTTGTATCCTCTCCAAAGCTGGAGTACATAAACACTGCATTTAAAACAAAAGTCACTGGTGAGGGAAGGACTCCTTCAGGGAGGGACCATAGCTTAGTGCGCTGGTCTCCAAACCTTTCGGCCGAAGGGCCGCATCAAATATCTGGCACGGTGTCGAGGGCCGGGGGAAAAAAAAGAAATATAAAATTTAGATAAATACATTAGAGATGGAACTTGAATGAATGACTGAAATGAATGAATGAATGGGCTCTAATGTCCAGAATTTCTCCAAGCACCAACACAGCCCAAGAAATAAAGCACACACTTAAATGGACCCCCATTCCCCCACCCCACAATCACAACTCTGGTTGTGTTTGGTCAGCTGGGCCAGAGGCTCTCGGGGGATCAGAGGCTGGCCGTGGCCCGGATAGAGGCTCTCCGCAGGCCGCATCTGGCCCCCAGGCCAGGGTTTGGAGACCCCTGGCTTAGTGGTAGATATGCACCTTATATGCAGAGAGTCCCAAATTCAATGCCTGTTATCTCCAGGTAGGGCTGGAATGAATCCTGCCTGAAACTCTGGAGAACAGCTGGGAGTCAGTGCTGACCAACAATTTTCAACCAGTGTGCCATGGCACATTAGTGTGCTGCAAATAATCTGTAGATATGCCACAGGAGTTTGGGGGAGGGTCAATTATTAGTAAGGCTATTGGGAGATGTGAACCCCCACCAGAAGTAGAGTGTGCCTTGTCCATTGTCCAAACACTGATGGTGTGCCTTGATGCCTTGTCAGTATGCTGCGAGATGAAAAACGTTGAAAATTGCCATCACAGACAATAGTAACCTGAGTGGACCATGGTCTCAGTAAGTAGAAGACAGCTTCATATGCTTAACTCATGCTGGATCATGGGATGGCACTACTTATGACAGTAAAACACAAGCACCCCATACCCCACTATCAGCTAGGAAGTTTTTCAGTGGAATCACCTGTAAAAAGTTTCTTCTGATGCTTTTCTCAATCTTGAACAACTACATTTAGTGAACATGGTGGACTGTACACATACCAGTGAAATCCATTGTTGCAGGGGTAATAAGGCTTACACAAATTAAGAACACTTTTTCCTTTGTTTCATTCATCACAGTATGTTTCTTCTGAACTTATACTTTAGTTTCTACCTTTGGGATAACCCTGCCTTATTACAAGTTTCAGGGAGGAGAAAGAAGTACCAACAAAGTTTTGATGACTCATAAGTAGGGCTGGGCTAATTAATCAGTTAACAATTCATTAATCAGTTAAACATTAAACATTTATTAACACTTCATTTTCAATCTCCAGATTAAAAAGATACTCCCATTTATTTATTTAAGATATTTTTAGACTGGTTTTCAAGAAACAGTTCACAAATTTGTGTACAAAGCACATTAAAGCCAGCAAAATAACCAACTGTAAAAATACTACAACACAACAAAAGAAGCAAAATCAGAACAGACATCTTAAACATACTATAATACACTGCCGGTGCAATCCTATGCCCAAATTGCACAAGTGTCTCTGCTATCAGTGCAATATCTATCATATCTTAAGCCCATCAGGAACAAAGGGGGAGGGGGAAACTATATCCCAAACAATCAATGGTGGTATAGTCTTTCCAGTAACTCCACTAGCATCTGTGGAAGCCCTGACACCACCCATCAATAATAATAATAATAATAATAATAATAATAATAATAATAACTTTATTTCTACCCCGCCTTTCTCCCCGAAGGGACTCAAGGCGGCTTACAACATATTAAAAACAATTTAAAAAACAAATAAAAACATATTAACACATACTAAAAACAACAGTCAGAGTAAAAAGAATAGGTAAAAAGAGCATAGAGCAGCAGCAAGTCAGAAAAGAATCAGGCCTGTAAAAAAATATTAAAAGATGTTAAAAAGATGTTAAAAGGCCACGAACTCAGAAGGCCTGTTTAAACAGAAGGGTCTTCAGGCCTTGCCGAAAGGTCTCAAGAGAGGGAGCCATTCTTAAGTCAAGGGGAAGGGAGTTCCATAGCGTTGGTGCCACTACTGAGAAGGCCCTATTTCTTGCAGCCGCCCCACGTACCTCCCTAGGCGGCGGCACTTGTAAAAAGGCCTTCTCTGATGACCTGAGAGGGCGAGCCGGATTGTACGGGAGCAGGCGATCTCTAAGATACCCTGGTCCAGAGCAGTATAGGGCTTTAAAGGTCAATACCAGCACCTTGAATTGGGCCTGGAAACGAATGGGCAGCCAGTGCAGCCGCTGGAGAAGCGGACTGACAGGGTCGAACCGCCTACCTCCAGTAACCACACGGGCCGCCGCATTCTGCACTAGTTACAGTTTCCGAACCGTCTTCAAGGGCAGCCCCACATAGAGTGCGTTACAGTAATCTAATCTCGATGTCACCGTGGCATGGATCACCGTGGCCAGGTCTGCACGATCCAAGTACGGCCGCAGCTGGCGCACCAGCCGAAGCTGAGCGAAGGCCCCCCTTGCCACAGCCGCCACCTGGGAATCCAGGAGCAGCTGCAAGTCCAGGTGGACCCCCAAGCTGCGGACCTGCTCCTTCAGAGGGAGTGCAACTCCATTCAGCGCAAGCCGATAGTCCAGCACCTGCATCGAGGATTTCCGAACCAGGAGAGCCTCTGTCTTATCCGGATTTAATTTCAGCTTGTTAGCCCCCATCCAGATCCTCACTGCCTCCAGACAGCGCTCCAGGTCCTCAACCGCCACCCTGGAGTCTGGAGGAAAGGAGAGATAGAGCTGGGTGTCATTAGCATATTGATGGCACCCCACTCCAAACCCCCGGATGACCTCTCCCAGCGGTTTCATGTAGATGTTAAATAGCATGGGGGACAGAATTGAGCCCTGCGGTACCCCGCATCTCAAGGGCCAGGGTGTCGAACAGGCATCCCCCAGCACCACCATCTGGGACCGACCCTCCAAGTAGGAGCGGAACCACCGCAAAACAGTGCCTCCAGCTCCCAACTCGGCCAATCGGCCCAGAAGGATACCATGGTCGATGGTATCGAAAGCCGCTGAGAGGTCCAGCAGGACCAACAGGGACGCACTCCCCCTGTCCAGTCCCCGGCGTAGGTCATCCACCAAGGCGACCAAGGCGGTTTCCGTCCCAAAGCCCGGCCTGAAGCCAGATTGAAAAGGATCCAGATAATCCGCTTCATCCAAGACCCTCTGGAGTTGGGACACCACCACCCGCTCAATTACCTTGCCCAGAAACGGGATGTTGGAGACTGGCCGGTAGTTATCCAACACAGTGGAATCCAGGGAGGGCTTCTTCAGGAGGGGGCGAACCACCGCCCGTTTCAAAGCGAGTGGTAACGTCCCCTCCATCAAGGAAGAGTTGACCACCCTCCCTGTCCACTCAGCCAGCCCACCCCGGGCAGCTCTTATCAACCAAGCTGGGCAAGGGTCGAGCAGGCAGGCAGATGGCCTCACACTCCAAAGGAGTCTGTCCACATCCTCAGGCTGTACAAGCTGAAAAGAATCCCACAACACAGGACAAGCAGTTGCCAAGGGGACATCGTCAGACACTGTCAATGTGGCATCCAAGTTGTGACGAATACGATCGATTTTATCTGCAAAATGTTGCGCGAACACGTCACAGTGGCTGACTGTGTATTCCTCCTGGTCTACTGGGGGGGGCTGATGAAGGAGGCCCCGCACCACACGGAACAGCTCTGCCGGACGGTTGTCAGCAGACGCAATGGTAGCAGAGAAGAACGATCTCTTCGCTGCTACCACCGCCACGGAATAGGCTCTGTAATGGGCTCTACTCCGTGTCCGGTCGAATTCATCCCGAGTTTTCTGCCACCGTCGCTCTAGACACCTGCCCTGCCGCTTCATCCTTCGCAGCTCCTCAGTGAACCAAGGAGCCGCTCCGAGTCTGCGACGTGGCAGAGGTCGCTCCGGAGCAATCTCATCCACTGCCCTGGTCATTTCCCCATTCCAGAGGTCAACCAGGGCCTCAGATGAGACGCCAGTCTTGGCAGTGGGGAAATCCCCCAGAGTCCTCAGGAAACCTTCAGGATCCATTAGCCTCCGGGGGCGGACCATAGAAAACGGTCCCCCGCCTCTGCGGAGGTAGGAAGTCGCAACAAGCCTAAACCTTACCAGGAAGTGATCTGTCCATGACAACGGAGTGATCTCGATCTCCTCTACGTCCAGATCACTGCCCCCGTGCCCAGCTGTAAACACCAGGTCCAGCACGTGTCCTGCAGTATGTGTTGGGGCCAAGATCTTCTGGGACAGGCCCATGGTTGTCATGGTGGCCATGAAATCCTGAGCTGCACCTGACGCAGGGGCCTCGGCATGCACATTGAAGTCCCCCAGCACTAATAGGCGGGGGGCCTCCAATGCCACCCCCGAGATCACCCCAGTCAGCTCAGGCAGGGAGACTGTTGGGCAGCAGGGCGGGCGGTACACCAACAGAATCCCAATCCTGTCCGGTCCTCTCAACACAACATGCAGGCACTCGAACCCAGCAAACTGCTGGACAGGGCACCTGGTAAGGGAGATGGACTCACGATAGACCATTGCAACTCCCCCTCCCCGTCCCTGCAATCTTGCCCTGCAATTATGGGAGGGCATGTTGGCCCAATGTTGACCTGACATTGGCCCAACATGCATGGAGCCAGTCACCTCAATCTTCTCACCCTCAAGTCCAGCAGCCAGAGAAGCACCACTAGGTTGAACCAAATAGGAGGCAGCATAGGCATAGGTGTTCTGCCTTATAGATCAAGGGTGCCCAAACCCCGGCCCTGGGGCCACTTGTGACCCTTGAGGCCTCTCAATGCAGCCCTCAGGGAGCCCATAGTCTCCAATGAGCCTCTGGCCCTCTGGAGATTTGTTGGAGCCCGCACTGACCCAATGCAACTGCTCTCAGCATGAGTGTGACTGTTTGACCTCTCACGTGAGCTGTGGGATGAGAGCTGCCTCCACTGCTTGCTGTTTCACATCTGTGATGCAGTAGCGGCAGCAAAGGAAAGGCGGCCCTTGCTTTGTGCAAGGCCTTTTGTAGGCCTTGAGCTATTGCAAGACCTTCATTCATTCATATAAGTTCATCTTTAATATATTCATTTATGTAAACTTATGTAAATTTATTCAAATTTTAAATGTAAATTAACTCTTTTTCCCCACCCCCAACACAGTGTCAGAGAGATGATGTGGCCCTCCTGCCAAAAACTTTGGACACCCCTGGTATAGATCGTGGCAGCAGAGAACAGGCTGCTTGTGACCAATGTGGGGCCTCCTCCCCCCTCCCCTGAGCTCCAGAAGTCAGATAATGAGGATGCTGCAGAACCTGAGCTTTGGTAGGAAAGAGGCCCTTTCTCTGTTCCCAGCAGTGTCCCATCTTGAGGCAAGCTGAGGTAAGAAACAACTAAGGTGAGAAGGAAGCTCAACCAACTAAAAAAGGGACGAGTGTGATCAAATGAAAGTTTTTATTATGGTGTCTCAAAGACAGAGCAGTATCTGAAAGAGAAACACATAGGTAGGTATGCCTCTCATCTTAACAGGGCTCTTGTTCCTTCGCAAGTAATCTGACAACCACGTGGCAGGGGTCAGTGAGGTCTCACTGTGCCCATTAGTTCACTGCCAAGGCTTCTGGAACAGGTAGGTCAACAAGAACACAGAGGAACAGCTGGGATCACACTAGTCACTGGTTACTGCTGCCAGGCATGCTGTGGACTTCCCTTGTGGCCTGCACAACTGGCCACGTGCAGGGCCTAGTATCCTCCTGGCTGACAACTGCATGTGGAGAGCAGAGAACCACAGAGAGGATAGCAAGGCAGAGACAGCAGCATCAGCGACATGTGAACCTTGGAATGCAGACTCATTGTGAGGGAGGGAGGGTGGACGCAGTGGTGCCCTGTTGGAAATGAGAGCATGGGAACTGAGAGCCTTACCTTTTCCTTCCCTGTTGCGGGTTGCACTGGAACTCTACTGGTAAAGACTGGTCTGTCCCGTGTAGCAATGCTACACTCCTGCAAAAGGGTTCATGATGAATGTTTGCCAGCAGGCCCAATAGTTGGAATACCTGGCATTCATCAAGGGAGAGACAACACTCACTGCTGTCAGCTTTTGCAAGAGACAAGAAGGGTTAGGCAACATGCTCTATAGCAGACGTTAGGGTAAAGGGTATTGGCAGGGTGGGAGGCTAGGGATATGAAAAAAATATATGCAGAATTCATGCTTTGAGGCATATGCCCCCCCCTCTGTTTCCCTGTGTGGGGTACATTGTTTTTGTAACCATGTTGGAGTGATGGAGTGGGTTCAGTTCTACTTGGGTTTTGTGCATGGCGTCCTCCTGGCAGGTACCTTCCAAGGGAGTCCTGAGAAGACAGGTGTTAAATTACTCTTCGCACACATATTCTGAGGGCAGCAGGCTACTTGTGCAAAGCATTCCCTTTGTGTGCAAAGTGCCCTTTATCCATAATTCCCATCACCACAGTTCTTGTGTGGGTGCTGTTCATGACACAAGACCAGAGAGGTGTTTGTGCCATGCTGTGCATCCTGTCACCTGAGTTCTGATCTCCCTAACAGGGCCTTTAGTACTGTGATTGTGGGTCAAGTGTAGTCTTTTTTTCTCTCTATACCCCAACTTGGGAAATTGAGGAAGGTGAAGGGGATGGTGGGAGTTGCGATTTTCTGGTGTTCCCCCCCCTTTCCCATTGTTTCTATGGGTTTTTAAAACTCCTTTGCTAGCTTCAACATCAGCATAGCATTTTGCCAACCTTTGGTGGGGGGGAGGGTTCCATCCTTTGGAGGGAATTTAGAATATGGTACACATCAGCTCCTCCATGTCCCACACATGTCCCTCCTATATTCCCATCCATATCTCCACCTCATTTGGGATTTTACAATGGCTTTAGTTGTGCTGTTGCTGAGGGCATTTCAGAGTAATTTTGCGCCAGCATCTGAGGCTCATCCATTGGCAGAACTGGGGCTGTGATGGTGGGGCTGTCATTGCACCAGTGTAGGTGTCAATGCACCAGTATCTGAGAGCATACCCCATATCCTATGCCAGTGACGGCAAACCTGTTAGAGACCAAGTGCCCAAACTGCAACCCAAAACCCACTTATTTATTGCAAAGTGCCAACACAGCAATTTAACCTGAATACTGAAGTTTTAGTTTAGAAAAAACTCATACATTAACATCTTTTACCTACTATTACTTGTAACCTGTAATGAACTTTTCCTCTAGAAATTTGTCCAATCCCTTCTTAAAGGCATCTAGGCAAGTTGTCATCACTGCTTCCTGTGGTAAAGAGTTCCACAGACTAATTACATGCTGGGTAAAGAAATACTGGCAGGGAGGGGGTGGCTGCATGACCTTGCCACTGCTCATTTTCTCAAAGAAGAAAAAAAAATTTTTTAAAAGTCCCACCCACAGAAGTGGGCTCTAAGGCTGCAATCCCAGCCACTCTTTCCTAGGAGTAAGCCTCATCGACTCTAATGGGGCTTACTTCTGAGTAGACATGCACAGGAGTGGGCTCCAAGGCTGCAATGCCAGCCACCCTTTCTTGGGAGTAAGCCTCATCCACTGTAATGGGGCTTACTTCTGAGTAGACATGTGCAGGAGCAGGCTCCAAGGCGGCAATGCCAGCACCCTTTCCTGGGAGCAAGCCTCATCCACTGTAATGGGGCTTACTTCTGAGTAGACATGCACACTGTAATGTGGCTTACTTCTGCTTAGACATGCACAGGAGCGGGCTCCAAGGCTGCAATCCTAGCCACGCTTTCCTGGGTGCAAGCCCCATTGACTATAATGGGACTGACATGCATAGGATTGGGCTCTTTAACTAGGAGCAAACCCCCGCCCTTTTGACTAGGGCTGCAATCCTACCCTCACTTTCCTGGGAGTAAGCCCCACTGACTACAATGGACTGACTCCTGAGTAGACATGCATAGGATTGGGCTCTAGCCTGGGGAGCAAACCCCAATGACTTTAATGAGACTTACTTCAGGACCAGCACCACGTGCAGCACCAAAGCAGCAGCAGCAGCTTCCCTGTGCCCGCCCACCCACACGCTGCACTCTCACACGGCATGCGAGCTGCCCACCTTACCCCAGACAGGGGAGGGAGGAAACGCTCCCATTGGGCTGCTGGACAGAGGGCCTCTCAGCCTTCCTTCTCCAGGGGTGGCCTGGCTAGATGGGGCGTTAGCCCCGCCTGATCTCCCTCTTCCCCCTGCTGTCTGTTCCTTTCCCCCCTTGGCTTCGCCCCTTCCCCCTTTGCCCCGGCTGCTGCCAAGCAGGAGGAGGCTGGCTTTGTAGCGGCACCCCGGGGCGGCGATCCTAGAGGATCCCGTCTGGCCGCTGGGGCGATGGCGTGCGTGCCCGCAGAGATGATTCTGCGTGCCCTCTCTGGCACGCGTGCCATAGGTTAGCCACCACTGTCCTATGCTGTTCTGACTGATATTTCTGAAGTATAGGATTGCACTATTAAATAAATAGATAAAAGTCTTCTTTGGAAATCAATAGTGCTTAAAAAAATAACTAACATTGGCTGTCTTGCACCCTATTCCCTGTATAGTCCTCTATTTTCTAGTCAGCTTGGGCCAAATCCCATTGAATCTACATTGTCTTAAAAGCAAAGCATAAGACTGAATGGCACAAAACAGCCTCTCAAAACGTTAGAAAAAATAAAGTAACTGGCTGCTATACTCTAATTTTCTAAACATTCAGTCTCATTAAATGACTAAATATGAAGAATTTCAATCTGACATTTGCAAGCATCAGGAAAAACTTAGAATGATCACACAGGTTATTGGAGCACTTACAGGGAGTTCCTTTAAAAGAACAATTAAAAACACACACATAACATTTTCACAGTGAATGCAGTGTGTTTTTTTTCCCTTATTTAGCTGTGCTGAATTTCTCCTGCTTATTTCAGCCTCTAATACCTTTGAGGCTGATGACATTTTCTGATGACAAAGCAGGAGATAGCCACCGACAAAACAACTGATGTGCCTTTTTCTGTCTCGGTTGTTTTCTGCTTTGCTAGGCCTGAGTGATGAAATGGCTTGTTGATGTCAGTCTCCCTCTGGTAATGAGAAGGGAACTGAATTTCACAAGTCATGCTAATCATGATCTTTATTCAGAATGCATGATGGTATCGACTGTATTGCCGTATCATAAATCATGGAAAAAAGACAATTTGTTTTGCACTGTATTGAAGACTGGAAGCATACAGGCGATGGAAAGCTCATAACTAAAGGCTGCTTCACATATAAATTTGTTCCTTCATCATCTTTAGAAAAAATTTATACAAACTGTGCACACCATCATATAGAAAAACTGGAAAACTTTTCTGTTTTGATGTGAAAACACTGTAAAGGTGGGGAAAAAAATAGATGCATTGTTTTCAGACACGACTGTGTGTATGCTTCTACACCGTTTTTCTTGCACTTGTGAATGTAGTATTCCATGCTAAGGGGCCATTGCTAAGGTCTGAGGGTAGTTGAGTTAAAGTAGACAGTGGGCAGCACAGGCACAGATCACCAAGACACAGCTGTTCAGTCTGAGGTTCAAACTAGGCACGATATGGGAGTTCCATGATTAGAATTCCCAATGTCATTTTCTTTTTCAAGAACAGCTCTGGGGGCTTCAATTTGGATGGGGGTCATGGTGCAGAAGGCTCCTAACTCTTTCTCCCCCAACATACCCCACGGACCAGATCCAAATCTTTCCGTGGAAGTTTTCTTCCACTAAAAATAAGATAAATGGGTACGACTGGGACCATGGTGGGGCAAAGCCACAGTTTGGAGCCATTTCATCAGGGCCCCCTCCCCTGTTCACTCTTTACTAAATAGTTTAACCCTTCAGGGTGACCCTCAGGTAAAGCAAGACCTGGGAGATGTTAGAACACCTGCTCAGGAACAGGTAAGTAAGGGCCTATATGTGTACACAAACAAGCATGCTAATGGATCTTTGATTTCCATGGGACATATAAGGGAGAACTGGTATTTCAGAGGAGGGGGCGGAAAGCAAAAGAGTCAAAAGGGGCTCAAATCACCAAACACAGTTCATTAAGGATTTTTTTTACAATAATGCAGGGGTGTCCAATCTTTTTGACAGGAGGGCCACATCTTCTCTCTGACACTGTGTTGGGGGCTGGGGAAAAAATTAATTTACATTTAAAATTTGAATAAATTTACATAAATGAATATATTAGAGATGGAACTAAGAATGAATAGAAGTCTTGCAATAGCTCAAGGCCTATAAAAGGACTTGCACAAAGCAAAGCCAGCATTTGCTGCCGCTACTGCATCACAGATGTGAAAAAGCAAGCAGTGGAGGAAGCCCTCGTGCCACAGCTCACGCAAGAGGTCAAACAGTTGGCTGAGAGCTGAGAGTAGTTGCATTTAGGCCAGCATGGGCTCCAGCAAGTCTCTGGAGGGCCAGAGGCTCATTGGAGACTGGGGGCTCCCTGAGGGCTGGATTGAGAGTCCTTGAAGGCCGCAAGTGACCTCAGGACAGGGGTTTGGGCACCCCTGCAATAATGAGAAAGAACATCAAACTAAATGCAAAGAGAGCAGTAAAATAACAATGAAGCAAGAGGCATAATAGCAGAACAAGAGGCAAAATAAAAATACAAGTGAGAGGCAAACAAATCGAAGCAAGATGCAAAAGTAAAAGATCAAATGAGAGGAAGGAGGAAGACAGTGTAGAAGTGGCAAGTGACCAAGAAGTTTACCATTCCCAGTCTGCTAAGAGGAGTTGGTATCTGAAGGGTTGAATTGCATTGCTCAGCTGATGCAGCAGAATAGAGCCCCAAGTCAACAACCAGGAATAGGGACAAAGAAAAGGCAATGGAATGTGGTAATCAAGGTGAGAGATGAGCAGTTAGAGGCAGTCTAGATAATGGAACAGAAGATCTTTAGACTCACAACTGGACATGAAGATATAGGTCCCAGAGGACTCTGTTTGTTTGGAATGTAACAGCTTTACAACTTCTGAAGAGGAACAAAAAGGGGATGATTTCAGTTACAGTATCTCTGTAACTTTACAGTATTGTAAATCTCTCCTTATCTGTAGCCAGAAGATTTATAGCAGCCTAGCTTGCATTTGGATGTTTGTACCAGCTGATGTGAGGAAGCAGAAGAGACATCCTGACACCAAAAGTTGCTAATCTGAATCCTTCCAATTTTGTTCTAGTTAAGCAAGCAAAGGCCAACACTAAATTTATGTCCCAATCCTATCCGGGACTGGGCTGGCGCACAGAGGGCTGCATGACAGCAGAATATAGTTCCACTGTCATTAATGGTTTCAGTAAAGAGGTTTCCAGAAAATGGCCATTTTAGAAGGGCTGCTGCAATCGGCAGCAGTGTGGGAGGGCCACTGCTCAACCCAGGAAGTTAAGTCCGAGGGTGGGATGTGGGTGGAATGGAGAGGGGAAGGGTGAGAGAGCAAAACAGGAAGGAAACAGGGCAGGGAGTGGGTGGACTGAGGTTGCGAAGGGAGCAGTATTGGTGGCAATTGTGCCGCTGACTTCCTTTCCCCCTTCCAAGCCTCAATCCACCTTCCCAGGTCCACCTGCAAAGAAGCTGGTGCAGATCCAAGTAGGCACTTGCAGGCAGTGCTGGCTTACCCCTGGGCAAGAGAACAAATGTTTCTTTTCCCAGAGGAGATGAGAGACTGAATCTCCCCCGCAGGATGCAGCGAATGCCCCTTTTGTTTGGCTGTATCAACGCAGCGAAAGTTAGCACAGGGAAAGCTGCCCATCCCCAAGTTTCCCAAGAGCAAGATCTTTTCCCAGAAAACATTTATTGTTTTTGCTTCTTTCTCTGGCTCACTCTAAGGAAGTTATGATTTTATCTTGTGCTAGAAGAAAAATCTTATCTTGCCACCTTTGAAATGTTACATAAGAACATAAGAACAGCCCCACTGGATCAGGCCATAGGCCCATCTAGTCCAGCTTCCTGTATCTCACAGCGGCCCACCAAATGCCCCAGGGAGCACACCAGATAACAAGAGACCTCATCCTGGTGCCCTCCCTTGCATCTTGCATGTTCCTTACCGGCCCGAGGATTAAACTTCTTATTAAACATAAACCACTTATTTTTGTACCTTCAGCCACCCACCCATCTTCAGTCATACCGATGAACAAAAACGTTTCCTTCTTCATCCTCTCCCCCATCTGTTGAGATTTTCCTGACATTATGTCAGCAGCTATTTCATTGCTTCCATGAGTCAGCACGTGGATTTTTGTTGTTGCTGTTGTTAATGACAGCAATTTGTGCAGATGGTGTGGTGGACAAGACCACACAATAAGATAATACTGAGCTGATATGAATATAAATATTATTTAAACATAATGCATAAGAAGTTATGAATTTCCTTTAAAAAGCCCAAATGTGCCCCCTCACATCTCCCTGGGTAGTATTTTCCTGGAAAGGTAAAAATAGGAATACGAAACTATAGCCCAATCCTGAGTTTCCCAGCACCTGCTGGAGTAGTGGCACCAAAGTGGCTACTGCTGTATCCAGCAGCACCAGGAAGCAGTTGGAGGTTTCCTCAGAGGAAAGGAACTTTTATCCCTTTTCCCAGGGAAAGCCCCAAGCTCTGAAGTGAGGCTTCTCAAGTGTGCACCAGCTATTTTGCCGGTGCAGACTTGAGCCATACCGTTTCAGGCCTTCTAGCCCAAATTCCCAACACGGAATTCAGAATACGGCAGAGCAGGGCTACACTGAACCCACCCCCTCCTGCCCCAGTTCCTCCCTCCACCCCTATTCTGCCCTCCCCCGCCCCCCAGAGGCCACACCACCGCCTGGCAGTTGCACTCACCCCCGGCAGTGGTGTGTCCTCTTCCTGCGGATGCAGGGCACAGCACCTGACTGATACGGGCCCAGCACTGGCACTGCTTTCTCACTGGTGCTGGAAACATGCTTTATGGCACCCAGCCCTGGCGCTAGGGCTCAACACTGGCACTGGGCAACTTTAGGATTGGGCCCTTAGAACTCAATCTAAACTGCTCACTTGGCCAGTGCAAGTCTCTTGTGCTGGTTCAGGAGTGTCGCGAACATGCTGTAAAGCATGTTCAAGATGACATGTAAGCTGGGTAGGCTGGCAGGAGGACATGCACCAGTCTCCTGGTGCCAGATCTAGCAGAGGACCTGGTGAGTTTGTGCCAGCCGAGGGAGATTGGCATGGGGAGTTGGAGAGGGTGGTGGGAGTGCAGAATTGGGCTTTTTTGGGTGGGGGAGGGCTGGCCAGTTTGTGGACCAGGGCTGAGAAGGGGGTGGGACCGGCCTCAGCATCTTAGACCGGATCCTAACACCCCTCCCAGCCAGTCCAGTGTTACACTGGGCTACTTGGATTTGTGTCAGCGATTCTGCAGGCAAGGATCCAACCTGGGGTGGCTGACATGTGACATGGGGTACAGGGATAAATATCTTCTTACTCCAAGTTGCACTCCAGCCTCCTCCTAACCTGGTCTGGATTCAGCGCAGGCCACTTGGCCTGCCTGTTCCACTGCATGTTAGGATTGGGCTGCCCCTATAATAACATATCAGAAAATGGGTTCTGACCATAATAAGAGTGCAAATCCAGATCAGGAAGCTGCTGCACGTGTATTCATTAGATGGGTAGACTCCATCCTCAAGTTTCAGTCTGGATATTTTTACCAAAATGCAGTACTATAAGAGGAAGCTTCTCCACAGTGCTGTGACATTGTCCTGTTCTGAAAAGCAAAACATCTTACTGAGTGATTTACTAGCTGTTATCCATAGTTTAGAAACAACAAATTCCCCATAGGCAAGCATAACATATCAACTGCACTGAAACAGCCATTTTGCCTGGCCTCTGATGCATCTGTATACTCTCTTCCAAATCAGTCACTGCTAATCCCAAATTCAAAGTGCACAAAAAATCATCTGCATTTGACAAATTGATGCAGCGCAAAGTCAGAGAGTGTGTGAGCACTAATTCAGATTCTGATATCTTTTACAAAGGAAGTACAGTATTTCCTTTCCAAGTTATAAGTGTTAAACTACTAGGTTGCCACACCTTGCAAGAAACCCTCCAGAAGCTCCATAAATCAGTGGTTCTCAAACGTTTTACACTGGGACCCGCTTTTTAGAATGACAGTCTGTTGGAACCCACCAGAAGTGATGTCATTAACCTGGATGTCAAGTGACATCATCAAGCAGGAAAATTTTTTAACACTCCACATGCACTCTGCAAAATCAAATCAAATTAAGAAGTAACTTAAATTTTTACAATAAGCAGACATTTAAAGATTTATTTAAAAGAAATAACCATCCCTCCTCCTAACCTAACCTCCTAACCATCCCAAGCAGTTGCTGATCTGTTTTTAAAAAATCCCCAAACATCCCAAAGGCTGCAATCCTATCCACACTTACCAAGGAGTAAGCCCCATTGACTATCATTGTTAGAAGCATATACCTAGTAGCCTGTTAAAAGTATAGATCTGTAACCTCTCCCTAAATGCAGTCACATACCATGGTAGCATCAAGTCTAATATATTAAAAAATACAAACTGAAATGAATGGGGACCAACCTGAAACTGGCTTATGACCCACCTAGTGGGTCCTGACTCACAGTTCGAGAAACACTGCCTTATATGATTTCACTGCTCCAGCTAATGCCTTGGAAAGACTTTCTTTCAAATCTAACAGGACTAATAGCAAAATATACAGTCACAGCTGACCAATGGATTCCCTTTGTTAGGAAGATTGCCACGTACTAGTCTTCAATGGTCAGTTGGTGTCTCTTTGTGGGAGTTTGCTTGATGCAAGCTCTCTCTTGAGAGTTTGGAATGGGAAAGGCATCAGGGTCTGGAGAAAGTGATGCAGCCCATCCCCTTACCACTAAAGGAAGGGGACAGGAGTCTGTGTGAGTGAAGAGCATTTTGAAACAGAACAGAGCTGATGACATGTTGGGAGTACAGGTGTGTTGGGGATCCAGTGTGGGTGGTAGATTTGCTGCCTGGTTGGAGCACATGCTGGTGACCTTCACCTCTACCTGTTTATACGTAAATCAAGCAAATATTACAAAGGGCACAATCCTGAGGCACCCATTGTCTGTCGCAAGTACCTTTTGCCGGCCCAGGAGGGTTGCAAACATGCCATAAAACACATTTGCGCCTCCTCGGGAGGAAGCCAAGTTGGCACACGGAAGCTGAATCCAGCCTCCATGGCGGCTTACTCCATGAGCCTTGCATCGGCCCGGCTGGGCTGATGCAAGACTCTGGGGTGGGCGGGATGGAGACAGGAGGGAGGCATTCCTGGACAGGGTGAGGGCGGGTTTGCCTGTTCCAGCACAGGGTAGGATTGCGCCCAAAGTCTTCTGAAGTCTCCAGTGCTCTGTCATCCTAGAGAAACCAAAACATAGTGCTTCCTCTGGAACCTCTCACCACCTGGAAAGTGGTTGGCATGTATGGTGACTGATCTTTCCTTTCCAAAATCATACAGAGTATATAGAAA
The DNA here is from genome assembly GCF_035046505.1 of Tiliqua scincoides. Taxonomy (NCBI): domain Eukaryota; kingdom Metazoa; phylum Chordata; class Lepidosauria; order Squamata; family Scincidae; genus Tiliqua; species Tiliqua scincoides. The sequence goes on from NC_089821.1 coordinate 161,160,964, forward strand.
CCAAAAAGTTATCCAGGTTAGCTTCTTGCTGTGAAGTACTGCAGTTCTCTCTTTTTTAATCCCTCGCAGTTCAAACCAGACCAGACAACATATGCCACCACGGTGGCTCAGTCGTGTACTGGCTGGAAAGTTTTTTAAATGGAGATTGAACTCATAAGGAATGAGCAACTAGCTCAGCGTGTATTTGAACATCCAGAGAACTGATCAAAGCACCAGAAAAGGCATTATGTCATCATGAATTTCTCCCGACTCTCCCTTTCATCCACATGAGGGCTCCTCCTGGCAGGTTGCTAAGCTATCACCTTTTTTCTCTGGAATCTTAAATTTCCATGATAGTTCTCTCTCTGGGCTTTCTTTAAGGACCTGGTGTGTTTATTCAAAGTCTTCCCACATGTGTCTCTCAGGATTGTTTTGTACGTTCTAAAATACTGTACTTGATGTGGAGCTTTCCTGTAACCACAGCTGCATGGAGAAAGCAACATATGTGCCTATGGGAACACAGAACTTCCTGGCAGCAATCCACACAAGCACTTTTTGTTTTTTAAATCCCCTGTGCTCGTGTGAATTTCTGCCAGGAAACTGCACGGTCCCATTGGCTCATATATTACTTTCTCCGCTCACTAGACTGCTCCATTTTGGTGATTTAGTAAGTATGAATTGGGATTTGTGTCTGGCATGTGGTCAGGCCAGTAGAGGCTGTGCTACTTGCACTCTTCAAAGAGGGATATCAGGAGGTTATCCCAGGCTACACTGTGACTTCCCTGCTGGCAGTGGGCTTCTCTTGAACTACTGATTTGGACTTAACCCATTTCTGCCCAGCCCACAGGTGCACACATTTGATCCCTGTTGTGTATATGCAACATTGGGCAGAAACAGCTTAAAGTATTGGAATGCAAGTGGAAGAAGATTCTATTCAGACATGCCTTGGAAAATCTACCCAGTTCTTGTCTAGTTACCCAGAATCTTGGTATCAGAAAAAAGAGGAAGACTACTTGCTATGTATGAGAGTTGCCAATGTATTAGCAAAAGAAATGGGGTTAAATTTAAAATGGAAAAATGGTTCTTGTTAATTGTCCATGCTTCATTAAGACATTGTGCTAAATCAATTATGTCATCCACATGAGTATGCCCCCACAACTCCACCCACACTTACCTAAATGGAGATGGGAAATTAACAGAAAAGGGATAAATTGTAAGACACAGAGGGGGAAAAAACTCCATAAGAAGTTTCTGTTCAAGAACTGAATGGAAAACATATTCCTATGCAAGTGTGGTGCACACCAAGCCATTAACATTCAACTGCAAAAGCAATTTGGGCAGAACATAATCACAGCAACAAGTCAAGGCAATTCCAGGGTAGGATTACTGCCATCAAGCCAAGGAGAAATGTCAAAGCATGCATAAGAGGTGCAAAGAATCCTAGGAGCTGCATCACACATCTTGAGTCACTGTGGGTTTTTATAATAAACCTCAAGGTAGAATTTCAACTCCCTTTTTCCGTCTTTTCCATTAGTCACATTACCTCTCTGGGCCACCCTCCTGCTCTGTTTGAACAACTCAGCCTGCTCTCCCCTATGTCTGGAAGCCAAAACACCTACTAGGTGCCACCTTTTTTTACTTTCCTTCAAACCTATTTTCAGAAAATCAGCTTTTCCATGAAACTTTTGGCTGAACAAACCCACAACTGAAAACAAGCTTAAGTACATACAGTTGTATTGATCACATGAATCCTTCCTTGTCTTTGCCGCAGCCATTCCTCTTTCCCTTCTGTTGTGTGAATAGTGAGAAATTCTAGGGGCAGGATTACTTGAATTTTGGCTTCCTTTGGAAGAGAAAGCACCAGAAACTGACAATGTCTTTGTAATATTTGTTGCAGTATAAATTTATTTACAAAAATACAAGTTGAGCAGCATGCACTCCTATCGGGCAGTAAGTCTACTGCTTCATATTAGATTCCCAGAAAAATACCCAGCAAGACATCCCTACCAGTGGTGTAACTAAGGGGGAGCATGGGAAAGTCAATTACTCTGGGCTCCATGCTGTTGGGGGGCTCCTTGCTGACTCAGAATCCATTAGAGCCTATCCCATAAAGGGTTTTTTTGTTAGATCTCAGTCGGTCTTATCCAATTCCCACATCCCAGATTCTCTCTCTGTATCTCTCAACCATTCACCATTACCATCCCATTAAGACCCACCTGCAGGCCTCCTTGGCTGACCAGCAGCAGTTCCAGTAACAATAAACCACAGTGACTACTTCCAGAGGGAAGCCCTGTTCAGTCATTACAGCAAGAACAATGAAGACCTTTAACCTTAAGGACTAACATATTTATTGTGTAGTACTGTATACTGCAACACATTTGTCAACCTTTAAAATGCCACAAGACTGTTGTTTTTATTAAGCCACACTTTCTAGAAGCTTGTCATTGTTAGAAGTCCATGCTGCATATTATTACTTTTATTTTATCAGAATCTGGAGTTATTCCAGGATTTTCATATGACACAGCCTTGACCTGGTCTGACAGCCATGAGCAGAGGAAGCTGCCTTACACTGAGTCAGCCCAGAAGTCCATATAAGGGCGAAATCCTAAACAACTTTCCAGCACTGGCATAGCTGTGCCAGTGGGGCATGTGCTGCATCCTGCAGTTGGGGGGGGGGGGCAATGTTTGTTCCCTTACCTCAGTTGTATTGCCCTGATGTCATTGCTGGAAAGCTGGTTAGGATTGTGGCCTAAATCTGCATTCTCTCTCTTCACTGCCTAGCAGTGGCTCCTCATAGTTCCAGACAGAGGTCTTCTCTAGCCTGTGGAGATGCCAGGGATTGGCCCCTTCAGCCCTCTGTAAGCTAAGCCAGTGCTTTACCAAAGAGTTATGGTTCCTGAGAGGCCCCAGTTGACATCTTCATTTGTGGCAAGTTGTTTTAATAAAACCAAACTTTGCCTTGAATGGTTCTCTGCATTTTTCTGAGTCTATGAAGAATCTTGCAAACCTCTCTAGTTTTCTGACCAAATCTTGGAAATGTACATTGATTACAAGCTCTGAAATTAAGTGGGAGCAGATTTTTACTTTGTTTATTAGATAAAATTGCTGTATCCCACCTTAGGAAGAAAATACTAAAAATAGTCAACTGAAAATCATAGCAGATAAACAATCAAATTAAAACATTGGAAAACTTCTAAAGCTGTTGAAAAACTTCAGCAGTTTAAAAGGCAGAGGCTTAAAGCTAAGGCTGGATGGCACAAAGTCTACCCTCACTTGCCAATTTCCAGCTCTTACTTTCCCAAATCCTCTTTCAACAGACAACTTATATTCAAAGAAAAGGGTGTGGTTTTTATGTTGAGACAGCTGATATGTTCATGCCAAGTCTCTCACTGTAAAAGGAGAAGGTAGGTCAACCTGCCTAGTTTAGGAAAAAAAAAAGGTAGATTACTGTACTTATTCATGCAAGGTTTGTACTGATGTATTATACCTCCCTTACTTTGAGAAGCCCTGAATGAATACAATGCTGAAACGCAGTGCCTTACCCAAGGTCATTCAGAGTGCAATCCAAAGCATGTCTACTTAGAAGTAAGCTCCACTGAGTTCAATAGGACTTACTTCCAGATAAGTGAGTGTACAATTGCAGCCTCAGTAAGTTTCAGCAGGAATCCAAAGTCTCCTTGATCCTAGTGAGTCGCTTAGTCCTCTTTTGGGCTACACTGACCTGCATTTAGAATCCCGCTTTGCAATTGGTCAGATTCTGCTGCTGCTTTTGTTCTGGGTGGTGTTTAAAAATATATATATTGTCTTTGGCTACAATCTTATATGCACTTTCCTGGGAGTAAGCCCTGCTGGATACAATGGGACTTACTTCTGAGTAGGTATGCATAGGATTGTGCTATTTATATTTTTGGCATTTGTTGTTTTGATTTAATTTACAAAGGATCTAAATTTTAAAAATAAACAAACTGTTCTACAGGATATGTTCTTGTTCATAGTTTACCTGAGCACCTATCTGGGGCGTAGTTGCTACAGACAATGCAGGCCAGGCAGAGTATTTCAATAACTGGAAAACTCCAAGTAACCAAGCTTCTGCTGAGTCACACCTTGGATTTGCCCAGCTCCCTATTGCAGTGATTTTCAACCTTTTTCAACTTGCGGCACACTGGCAAGGCACTAAATTGGTCAAGGCACACCATCAGCTGTTTGGCAATTGACAAGGCACTCTGTGATGTCAATGGGGGCTCACATCCCCCAATTGTCCTATTGATAAATGACCCTCTCCCAAATCCCTGTGGCACACCTGGGGACCATTTGTGGCACACCAGTGCACCACAGCACAGTGGTTGAAAATGGCTGCCCTATTGTCTTCACTGATTGGCAGCAACTCACCAGTACTTCAGTCTGGAAGCTTTCCTACCGCTTCCCGCAGATGTTGGGGATTGAACCCAGAGCCCTTTGCGTGCAAAGCCAGTGCTTTACTACTGAATTAAATATATTAATGTCTTTAAGCCCCACCATCCCCCAACCCTGAAAAGTAGTTCACTGTAGACATTTCTTTGGTGTCAGCTTTTATGGTACTCATTGCAAGATAGGCAACACATTAATATGAAGTATCAGCATCCATTATGTACGTTATGCTTTGAAAACAATACTTGGCTTAGATTGTGGAATGAAATTGGCTTTTTGCTTCTAAAGAGCATAAATCAGGGAAACCTGTTTTTAAAAGTCACCAAAACAAACAAAAACCCTTCATATTCTTGAGCTCCTCAATCCTAAGGGATGCTGTTATTTATCTATTCAGATTTCCAAATCCTAGTTTGCTAATGTCTTCCAACTGCTTTCTTTCTCTCTTATCGGAATCCATTGACTGTCATTTTCTTTTCTATCTCTTCAGCACCAGATCCTTGTCCTTTCATCACTGCTTGCTGAATAGGAATTACGCATTCATTCATTCATTCATTCATTCATTCATTCATTCAGCAATTTGGGGAAACTCACTCAAATTTACTGCTGCAGCAAACATTACATGTGAGTCTTGAATGACAAGGAAGTCACATGGGTCAAAAAAGTACATCTGCCCCTGATTTGAGAAATTCTTGATCTTTTCAAAGGTCTGTCTTAAATCCTTTGCACTTTCAGTGCCACATCAAACATTCTAGACAAAGAGAAAATGTAATAGCCTTTTGGCAGAAAGAGATATTTTATTGTTCCATAAAGTATAAAACAAAACCACATGAGATCTGCACAGAATCGACTGCAATACCTGTGAATCATCATTTCCATGGGAAATAGTGGCAGAGGATATTGCAGCGTGCAGGAAACTCATTAGCTGTGTTACATCATCCCATTAGAATGAATTCAGATAAGATAATACCATCTCTACATGCTGTACATATATGGGCATTAGACGCCTTATGAGTATCAGGGGAGTGCGTGTAACATGAGATGTTATGAGAGGCTTGATCTGTACGAAACGTGAATTATCTCCTCAAGGAAAGGTTGGATTCAGTTCTAGGTCAAAAGCAGCAAAATGTTCCTTTGAATCAGGGCATACAAATAGATTATAAACAAATGTTGGAACATTTCAGTCAATGGAAAGAAGGGGAAGATCACAATCATCCGAATTGCATCCATTACTATAGGATCCAAATACAGTACTATATTATACACAGGAATTTTAAATGACTTTTCAAGCATTTGCCATGCTCTAGTGTAGTGGAAATTAATACCAGTGGAAATTAAACTTTGCCAAAAACTTTCCAGCAGCCAAATAGCATTATCTAAGCAATAAAGTAGCATTGACCCTGATCCATTCTCTTTGCTGACATATTCATGGGCAGAAGGGAAGACCTTGCTGTGGACAACAATGTGTTTGTAGCTGTGAAGCAATGGAAAGATGTTCATTGAAGAAATGAAGTGCACAGCCTTCAGTGCTATGGAAGAAAGGAGGTCATTGCTATTTTTCATTTCTTCTTCTTGTCGTTTTGAAGGACTGCCAGAATGTTCTGTGCTTGCATATGGTAGCAGGACAAGCTCAACCTCTAAAAATGGTTCAGAAAACAAACTACTGCTTTGAAAGGTCACAAAAAAGGGCACAGGAGAATCTGGCCTTGTGTCTCGTATTGATGTCACCAGCATTGTCCACTCAGAACTTCTAGCACTTGCATAATCACAGCTCACAGCGTTCATGATCACTAAAAAAGATAATCTTGGCTGGAAGGAACTGTTAATACTGCCTGAGTGTTGGAACAACACAATTTCTCCACAACAGAAGTGCTACCTGCTGAAAGATCTGCATTCCATACAATACCTGAACAACTAGTGTGCATTTTGCTGCACCAAAAAGGTCATCTGCAATGACTCTAAGTTGTGGTAGTGACAGAAACTGCCTTCTGTGCATTGCAGCAGTTTAATACTAACAAGGAAAGTGGATCTTGGTCATATAAACAGGGCATGGATAGAACGCCAACAGTCATTAGTTAGGATCAGAGATAACTGTATTAAACGGCATCTGCAAAAGAACCGGACAATCCCTCTGCTGGGATTTTCAACCTGCTTGGAGATGTGCAAACTCAGCATCGACTTCTGAATGGAGAGAGACTGTTCAAAGTCAGAAGCTTTGTTTTTAAATCTGATGTGGGCTCCTTGGTTAAGATATTATCATGGATATATGGGAGTGGTGCCTTAGGAATTACGTGAGGAATCTGTCCATACTTGCCTCAATTTCTGTGGCCTCAGGAATGGGAGGAAGCCATATCAGAGGAGAAGGCAGACCTGCAATGATTTTATCCATATTTCAAAATCTGATGAATATGTAATGCCATTATAAAGTTAAACTGCATGGTTCTATAGTTTGTAATCATGCACGATAAAACATCATGCATCTATAATATTATGATACAATGTGGATATACTCTTGAAGCAGCATCCTGGAATTCATTCTAAAATTGATGTGAGCCAACCTTTATTATCCTGATTCTTCATTCACCAATGCTAGGAATCAGAGATGCACCTGAACTGGAATCTCCGGGCCCAATCCTATACTTACCTAGCACTAAGTGCTGTAAAAATGCCATAAAGCATGTTTACAGCACCTGAAGACTAGGGAGCAGTGGCGCTGGGCTCACACCAGGCAGATGCTGGGCCCAGTGTTGGCAGGAGGTTGAGACCACTGGGTGGTGGTGTGGCCTCCTGGGGGTGGGGTAGGACATAACAAGGGCAGGGCAGGGGGAGGAACTGAGGTGGGAGGGGGGTGGGACCAGTGGAGCCCTGCTCTGCTGGATCCTGAACTCCTTGTCAGCCTGGAAGGCCCGAAGAGCTCTTGTGCCTATGCTGGCAAAATAGCGGGTGCAGACATGAGGAGACCCATTTCCGGGCTCAGGGCTTTCCTCAGGGGAAGGGGACAAAAGTCTCTTTCCCCCTAGGAGACTCTCATTGGCTTTCCAGCACCTGTTGAATACAGTAGTAGCTGCTTTGGCACTGCTGCTCCAGCAGATACCAGGAAGCATAGGATTGGGCTATCAGGCATCTATCACTTTCACATATTAAGAGCGCAATCCTGTCCAGCACGGGATAGGTGCCCACAGCAGCTCTGCCAGAGGCAAGGGGAAACTTTTTCTCTTTTCTCTGGGTAAGCCACCCTTGCACCTATGGGACTCCTCGAACTTGTGCCACCTCCTTAGGTGGCCCAAGTGGAGTGACTTGGAACTGCTCTGAACTCCCCAGGAATAGGGATTGAGATCCGGCATAACTGCTGGATCCCAGCCCTGCCTTCCGCTCCCCGCCCGCCCGCGGGACCGCCCACGGCCCACCCTCCCCGTCCTGGAATAACTCCCTCTTGCCTCCTCCCTGTCTCCTTCCCACCCACCCCAGAGTCTTGCATTGGCTGAGCTCGCAAGACTCGCAGCCTCCATCGGCGTGGAAGCTTATTCCAGCCTCCGCAGGCCAGCGCACCTCCATGCACCGGCCTAGCCAACTAATGAGGAGGCGCAAACGTGCCTTTTGGCATGTTTGCGACCCTCCTGGGCCAGCGCAAGGGACTTGCGCCCAAGTGCCCAAGTGCAGCTCAGGATTGTGCTGCATGGGTGTATACATATTTATCCAAGTGTCTGCCATTGTACTTCTAATGCTCATGCTTATTTATGACAGCTGTGTTAGTCTGCATGGGAAATTTCTTTGCAGTGTGATCATCGCAAACTTATACAGAGGCCCAGGGTAATATTTGAAGAGAAGACATGCATTTCTAAATACAGTGGCCAAATGCCAGAGGGCCATGGAAAGCTATAGCCCTCTGGTGGAAGTTCATCTTTCATGTGTGAAGATGGGCATCTACCTTCAGATATGATGATCCTCATAAAGTAGACACAATGAATAGACACAATCCTGCTGTACATAGAAACATGCTGATAGGTCAGGTCATAATAAGCCCATTTTGTCTGGTGGTCTGATTCCCACAATGACCAACCAGCTGCCTTTGGGAAGCCCAAAAGGCATACTTCTTCCCACCATTGCTCTCCTAAAACAGGTATTCAGAGGCACACTGCCACCAAAACTGGATGCAGTGCATTAGTCATCATGACTAGTAGCCATTAACAGATCTGTCCTTCATGAATTTGTCCAATCGCCTTTTACTGTAAAGTCATCCAAACTTGTGACCATGATTACACCATCTGGCAACAAATCCTACAGACTAATCATATGCTATGTAAAGAAGTACCTTTTGTTGTCTGTGTGTTTTGAGATTTGTGTTTTGGGGTTTGGTCTGCCCCTGCTTCAGATTCAAGGCACTGAAGAGACTGCAGGTTCAGGTTCAGTTCCAGTTCACTGGTAAGACCTCTCTGAACCTATTTTGAACTTTGAGTTCAGGTTCACTTCAACTCCCTGCTCTGAAATTGTGGATTTCACTAGTAAAAGTTGACAATGAATATCAAGTAATTGTTGACACACTTGTCTTTGTGTGTGTGTGTGTGTGTGTGTGTGTGTGTGTGTGTGTGCAGACATGCAGGGCAATGCTGCCATTTGTATACCACAGGCAACAGCCACATTTGGGTCACTAGTACAGTAGCTCCTAAAACACATGTGCACAGAGAGGGGGGGGGAGAGAGAGAAGTTTACAGAACAATTGTCATAAGGCATGGGAGAAAAAGTGGGGCAAGTCAAATGTCTTACTAGGAGCATATAGTCCATTGGGCACACCTAAAGTAGTTATTTGGATCTTGGCGACTTGTGCATGACTGTGAATATAGATAGATAAGAGCTGCCAACCAACTAGAAAAACAAATTCTAAATCAATAACAAAAGCACATACTCTGCTTGAGGGGGAAAAAAAATCAATTTTTCAAAGTTTCTGCTGATGCTGCAGTAGTCTTGCAGAGTTGCTTTATAGCTGACAGTTCTCTTAAAGTTCCAGCTCCCTCCATGATGTGATTGCACAAGAAGACCATATTTCATTAAAAAGGTTTGGTCCCATTATGCCTTCCTAAAATGCATGAAGAGGACGTATAGGGAGAGGCGTGAAAGCCATACAGAACGATACTTTCATTTTAAAAGATTGTCATTGTGAATTAATAGAAAAGAATCCAAACAGCATCCATGTTATATACAGGATGGTCATCAGTTAGGGCACAGCAGCACTGGCAGCACAGAAGGCAAGTGTGCTTTGTACTCGTCTACCATTATTTCCCACTAGTAACCTAATGTTAGTCACACAGTGTACACTTCATTGAACTCCATTGCATGGCAGAGCTACTAAGGCAAGGAATGTTTGGGTGACTCAGGAATACGATCCAGGAACTCCCATTCATTTCAGCAAGACTTGTGCAAGAACAGATAAATTCAATCACCTTGAAGTGCATGAAAGGCCTAAATCCTCTCCTCAAGTCACACCCTCTGATTCAGACAAGCTCACTCCTAAGTGCCTCTGCATCAGTGGAACACAGAGCTACATCAGCAGGGGAAAAAAAATCAACATCTGGGGAGCAACACCCTTGAACTGGTGGGAAGCTACCATTGCCTGAGCTTTTACACCCAGCAAAGCAGCACCAGCATGAGGGTAAAAGTGGAAAAAGTGGTGGTGTGGCAAAAAAAGGAGGGGAGCTCAGGAGAAATCTTATGTTCACTCAGGGCACATTTCTGCCTCTACCAATGGCATGATGTTACACCAGGAAAAGACCCTGCATGAGTGAAAACATTTCCTCTGTTGTCAATGGACAGCTCTAAGGGACACTGTCAATGGAAAGCAACTACCATGCCCCCCTATGGCTGCAGTGGTGGACAGGACTCCAACAACTGCTTTAGCCAGACACAGCACAGCCCCAGCAGTGTAGAAGTCCCACCCAGGAAACACAGATCTCATGTATCCAGGGGCAGAGCAACTGGATCAACCAACTGATGCTGACCCATTGTCCCCATCATAAGAACATAAGAAGAGCCCTGCTGGATCAGGCCAAAAGCCCAGCTTCCTGTATTTCACAGTGGTCCACCAGATGCCTCACCACCATGTGAGCCACTCCCCAGCAGAAACCCCAGAAAAAGGGAGGGAAAGCTGTCACGTCACTGCTTCCCAAATGATCCTCTTTTGACCAGACAGAAAGTACAGGTCACAATGGGAACTCTCAGCTTGTCTGGCACATTCTGTTCTGTTTAAAGGGAGTGTAAGAAGAGAGAGAGTTAAGTGATGCAGTAACTCACCACTACCCATGTGGGTTTCTTTTTCAGGCACAGGTAGTGGTGATCCCTTACTCACCCCCCTTGTTCCTTAAATTTTAAAGGGACCATGTGATAAAAGAACAAGGTGAGTAAGTAGGGATTATCTGCTTCCGGCTGGCTTTTAGTGAGTGAGAAATGGATCTATGCAGCTCCATCTGCAGTAGGCTGGAGATAGGCCATGGCAGGGAGAAGGGGCACTCAGGTCTCCCACTCCCTCTACTGCTAGATGCAAGCTACATCTTTCAGCACCATGGATGGGGCAGCCCCAACAAGGGACTGCATTCCACTGTTCTCATTTCCATAGAATTTAAGAGCACACAAGTAGGAATGTGATGAAAGTCCACTTTGCACAGCAGCCAAGGCTCACAACCAAGCGGGAATGGCACATTGGTAACACATGCCTTCTCAAAGCCAGGCACATCCTTTGCTTCAGAACTCCAGAATCCCAACATCACTGCTGCAATTGGGGCTGCAATTGGGGTGCAAAGGCACCCCACAGAGATAGGCCAGGGGAGGAAAGCCCAGACCTCACAGTTCCAGGTATGCTTCATTCCCCATCATGAGAAAGTGAGAAGAGCACTCAAATGTCTGTGGATGGGTAGTAGCATTACTTCTGGTCTAAATATGTGCAAGTCATTTTGTGGCTTAACAACTCTCTCTCCATTACTCCACAGGTTGCAGCAGCATCTTCCACTCAGGGGATAAATATAAGATACAGATACAGCCAGAATGGTGTAGTGGTTCTGGTGTTGTATTTGAAACTGGAAGATCCAGGTTCAAATCCCTGCTCAGCCATGGGTGACCCTGGGCCAGTCACTCTCTCTCAGCCTCCCCTATCTTATGGAGTTGTTGTAAGGACAAAAAGACAGAAGGGGCTATGCACACTGCCCTGAACTCTGGAGGAAGGGTGGTATAGAAATGTGAATGAATGAATGAATGTATGTGTGCAGATGGCCAAAGTTGTCATATGTAGGCCATGATGCCAAATGCAAGCAAGCCACAAGTGAAAGTCAGCAGGTCAGCTTCCAGTGAAGAACAATGGGAAAATACCCACCATGTGAGTAAATATGAACACTCTATAGATTGGTATGGCTGGCCAAACACTCATGAAACATGATGACTCATTCTTCCTTGCAAGAACAGTGCCAGAGCTCATGGAGATCAAACTACATTGCACTGCTTATAAGGAATAAGTGACGTTCGTAGATGGTTGGTGGCTCCACACATTCACCACCCATATGCTCTTATGGAGAAATCATGTTGAGTTGCAACAGAGCCTGGAAAGAAGATAGAAGCCTTAGTGCTGCAGTTAGAAGGAGCTTGGGGTGCTCTGAACACACACTGCTTTGTTTTGGGAGATCTGCTCCTGCATCAAAGACAAGCACTACCTGTTCAGTGTTCGCCTGTGCCTTCATACCCAACTTGCATATTTTTGGGTAAACATACATCAAACATGACCCAAAGCCTCCACTGCTCTCTTATAAGTAAGCGGCTGCTTTTGAACTTCGGATCCCATGGGGAACAAACAGAGTTTAACTCAGAACAGTATTATCTTTATTACAGTATTTGAACATATGGCACTACTATACTGAGTCAGAACACAGGGCAATCTAGCTCAATATTATTCACTGATTGGCAGCAGCTCTCCAGGCTGTCAGACTTCCCAAGCCCTACCTGGAGATGACAGGGATTGGGACCTTCTGCACACAGAGTGTGTGGTCTACTGCTACAGCCCCTCCACTGTTCAAAATATATTGTAACAGGTTAGCAGTCAGGAATGCTGGCCTGCCAGTGCTTTTGTTGAGCTAGTAAGCCAGGAGGCCACTTAATGGTTCTTAACAATCCCTGATGGTCTTAGCTGGCCAATTTTATTCCTGCTGGCAAGATTGTCATGTGACTTTCACCTGGGAAGGGGCACTGAGATGTAAGGTGACACTTTCCTCTATCTCTTTCAGGTAGCCCAGGGAAAGAAGAATAGCAGCATTTTTGGCTAGGCTATTGGAGGCAGGCAAATATGTTTGAGTGTGTTTTGAGGTGAACAGATAGGGGTGGATTTTTGGTCTCTGTGAGAGATCACAGACTGGAATGGAGACATGGGGGAAGCAAACCAGCAACCAGAGCCTTTGACCCAAAGGGTGCCAGCTAGGGATATGACAATGCTGCTTGCAGGAGTGAGATGCCTGTCTGGGTTTTGGAAAGATGGGATACAAAACCTTGTCCTAAATAGACACAGAGAGTTGTTTGTTTTCCACCCAAATGCTGAAACTCGTCTATATGTAAGAAAGGAAATATTGCAAAGAAAATATTACATCTCCCATGCTCCCTCCTTCAAAGGAAGCTAAAACCCAGATAATGCTGCATCCCTGACCCTCCACATGGAATGGGGAAATTATTATCATTATTAAGTATTTATATACCACTTTTCAACAAAAAATGTTCACAGACAAAAGTTCACAGGCAGTTTACAGACAAAATCAAATAACTAAATGGCTCCCTATCCCAAAAGGGCTCACAAAAAAGATGCAGAAGAGACACCAGTAAGTAATCACTAGAAAAGACACTGTGCTGAGGTGAATAGGGATGGTTATTCTCCCCCCTATTAAATCTAAGAGAAGCATCACTTGAAAAGGTGCCACTTTGCCCAGTTAGCAGGGATGTGATGAGCACACAATATATTAAAGAATAAAATACAGCAATAAAACCCACATATATGCACTGTTCCGAGTGAGGGTTTTACATTCTGCTACTACAAGTCAACCAATTTCCCCTTTCTTATTGACAGCCTCATGTTCTGTCAATAATTAGCTGAAAGCTCATTCACCTTGAAACTCTTCTGTGTTAAGTTCCTTGGCAGATGCACTTCCTGTTTCTTCCTCGGCTGTACAAATTGTATTTGCTTTTGGGTCAACAAATCAGGAAGTCTGACGGGTTCTATTTTTGCATACTTGAGCGTCTTGTTTTCTTTTGCCAGTCCCTGGTACAGCTTCTTCCAGAGTCACTGGTTTTGTCTGCTGCTGCAGTCTAGCTCGGGCTGTGACTAGACAGAGGATGATGACTGTGTGGCCTGATGGCAGCAATGTCTACTTCAAAGTGCTAAACAATACCATTTATTACCAACTGGGGGGAACCTTTCTAGTTGATCTTCTATGTCATTACTACTTGGTAAAAGAGGATTTTTGTTAAAAACAGCCACAATTGTCTGCTAAATAACCATACCAAAGGAAAGCTTTGTAGTTTGAGGAATCTGACACCTCAAACAGAAGGACATTTGCGCCTGCAGTTCTCTGTGGACACATAATTCTACTTTTCCCATACAACTCCCAAATACATGTTTGAAAAGATGTCTACATGTCACAGGACACCCTGACTGACTGCCACATCTTATAGGTCAGCATACACATCTTCAAAAAAGTCACACCAGTCCTCAGAATGCAGGTTGTACCAGGCAACCCAAGCCCAAGGGTGAGGCAGTGGCTAAGGGGAGGCTAACAAGTGCAGAGTGTAGCAATTGCCTTGGGCAACAAGCTTTCAGGGGCCAACAACGTGAACTTGACACTAGTGACCAAAATTGTGTAAACCCTGGTATTTTTAAATGACACAATCATGTTATATACTGTTTGATGCAGAATTTAATGGAGAATGCAATGAAACAAATCATGTCAGAATAGCTCTACTCTATCAAAAGTTATAGACAAATTACCAGAAAATAAAAACACAACTGCATTGTGTGACAAATACTGGATTTCTTAACTCAAAACTGACCAGTGAGACAGATTGTTCCAAGAACCAATTCGGTGTTATCCTGATACAGCAGGGAACCAATAAGGTGTTCATATGGGGGGAAAGCCTTGGGGGAGATGGTAGAACAAGTGGATGGTGAGCTGTTGGGGGAAGGAGGCAGATTTGTCCTCATTTTTACTTTTTTAAAAACCCAGGTGTGACATTACTTCCGGGGCATTATTTTGAGCTCAGTTACATGATCATTAGCTACGCCACTGAGGGGAGGAGAACATCACCGCCAGCACTGTATCTGTTTGCAAAGGAATCTAAATCAAGAAGACTCAAACATCATGAGACCCTTTTTTTTATTATTCCCCACCAAACACCACAAGTTTACTGCTAACAATAAAATAGGAGCAGAGGCAGTAAAGGCACTTTGCTAGAGCTGAGGAGACATTGTCAACTACAGGATCACTGGCTTCTCAGAGTGGAATGCCAATACTGTACAAATGACCATTTAGCAAAGCTTTGTTGCAGTCAACAGCAGGGGGGGCAAGTCATGGAAGAGCACTTACTACAGAACTCATCATAGAAGGTCCTCCAACCAGAAGTGGCCCAGGAGATGAGTATCCACTGCTGATCACGAGGATGCCCAAGGGTACACCTTCACATTGAGTACCATCAGCCAGCATACATCCTGCTGTTGCCTCTCCTCCTGCATTAGTTTTGATGAGGCAGTGGAGGAGGAAAGACTCTGATAGTGATGAAGGATCCTCTTCCTGATCAGAGAGCAGGATTTCAGCCACGGTCTCCTCCACTCCCCTCCTGCTCCTAATTTGCCCAGTCTGTTTTCTCCTCCTTGAGCCGCCTCTCCATGTTTAAAAGCAGAGTGACAAAGGATAAGGAAGCTGGGAGAAGTGGGATCAAGTTTCTCTTGGCTTCCTTATTTCAATCCTGCTCTGCTGCTTGAGTGGCAGGATGAAAAGGAGATGCTCAGGAGGCACATGGGAGCTAGGTGAGATGGACATGGAGGTGGCCACTGGTGCAGAGAGCTACCTGCATCTCTCTGTGACCCGAAGCTGCCTGTCTCCTCTGGCCTCATTGCTGGATGAGCCCTGAGAGCTGGTTTAGTTCAGAGTGAGTTGTGAAATAAAAAGCACCTCATTCAAATGTGACATCCATAATTCTATATTTGCCTGAGGCAACTGTCTGTCTCTCAGTCTCACTTTACCTGCCCCCATTTGCAATGAGGGGATAATAGCACAGGCATCTCTTACAGAGTACTTGTAAGGATGATTGGGATAATGCATATACAGCACTTCAAAGCGCTTGCTTTATATATGTGAAGCACCAGTACTAGTGGTGTCAGTGGTCTTTGTTCTGCCCATCCAAACGTATAAGCCTGCACATTAAATTAGGCAGTGTGCAATTTAGTAGTTGGAATTAAGGCTGTGCAAAATAGTGTGTTCATGTAATATCACCATGTTGATTTTTAAGCACAAAAGAACATGCTGTTCTTTATACAGTGACAAGAACAGAGCTCTCCCTCTGATGTCACTCCTACAGGATCTATTACTTGAGTAACAGAAGTAACGATCCTAGCTGGCCAAAGATGCTCGACCTGGCAGCGTGTCTTAGAAACCACTATAACCTCTGAAGAGAGTGGGACACAGCAGGCTTAATTTCCTTTCTCCGAATGGACTTCCCCCAAGATAGTGACTTACACTGAAATTACAATTATGTGAACGGCATAAAGGATGCCTTCAGTGTTTAGTATACTTTATCATCATGCACAAATATTAATCATACACAGAGGAAGAGAACACATGCTTTTAGCATTAATGTATTTCACTATTGTCATCTTGTTCATCTTCTGGATCTATGACAATCCATTATACAGTATTTGCCCAGGGCCACTTAGGGTGCAATTCTAACTTGCACTGGAAACAGGTAGGCCAACGGGCTTGCGCTGCATCCAGCACAAGTATGGGGCTGGCTGAGGCTTATCCCATGTCACGCTGCAGCAGCCCAATGGGTCTAATCGGATCTGCACCACCTGATGAGGTGCCACAAATCCAAGCAGCCCAGGACTGCCCTGGGCCACCCAGGAATGGGGCTAGGATCTGGCATAACTGCCAGATCCTGACCCCACCTCCCAATCCCTGCTTGTCCACTCACAGTCCTGCCTGAAGCTCGCCCTCCCTGCCCCGAAACACCTCCTTCCCGCCTCCTCCCTACCCTGCTCACGCCCCCCCCCGACTCCTGCATCAGCTGAGCTCAGCTGACGCAACTCACTGCTTCCCCAGGGCTCACATCAACACGGGGATGCCAGTGCCTTCTGTGCACTGGCCTATCTCCCCTCAGAGTGGCAAAAAGTGCTTAATGGCACTTTTGCTACACTTCCAGGCCGACACAAGGGACTTGCATTGGCCCAAGTGCCTGTTAGTATTGGGCCCTTAGTGAGTCATGGCCAATGTAGGATTAAAAAACTAAATCCAACATATTGTCCACTTGATGACTCTCTAATCAGAACAGAAGCAAATGGAAAGCTAATCCTGCCTATCCTTTCTGGTTTATTGAAAATGCCACTCTACATAGGAGGTGCTAGATTAGAGATTACAATTCCTGGACCACATACTAGGACGTGAACTAGTCCATCCAGAACAGCACTTTTTCTCCCCATCTCCTTCGGTACTTACATTGAAAATTGGGAATGTATGGCTTTTAAATGCTCCTGTTTATTTACATAGATTTGTGAATATATGTGCCTTCATATTTGCATGTAACACTGCCTATTGCTGAAGAGGAGTAAACACGCACACACACACTCACACACACACCTGGCTTTTGGCCAAAACTGTCAAATTTCTAATGACAATCCTGCAGCTGATGTATGATCTAGCCTCGACCCTTCTCCATTTCAATTAGTTTAGCAGCTGATGGACCACACTCTATAAAAGATACTAACAGTCGTTTTGGCAGCAGTTTCAGCCTGTTCAAATCCCAGTACTATTTTGACGGGCAGCCAATATTTCCACATGGAAAACAGCTACGAAAATTATTAGCATGGGATTTCATGCGACTAAACAAAGCAATCTCCCCAACACAAAAGGCTTCCTCTCTGTCAGACTTTACCAGTTAATGCTGAGGCAGTTAAGAGTTTCTTTTTAAAATGTGGCAAGGTGCCAAATATTTCCTATTTTAAGCAATCTATATATAATACAGTAACTCCCAAGGACATTTGCTGATTGTGAATGAACAGCTGGCCAGAAAACTTCAAAATACACCAATATAGAGGCACTTTGAGAGATTTTTAAAAAAACAATATTATGTTTACTGGTAGTATTAACTCTTTCCTGTTGAGAGCATTTGCCAAGAAACACAGGGGGAAAAATAATTAATTTACATTTAAAATTTGAATAAATTTACATAAATGAATTTATTAGAGATGGAACTTATATGAATGAATAAAGGTCTTGCAATAGCTCAAGGCCTATAAAAGGCGTTGCACAAAGCAAGACCAGCCTTTCCTTCACTGCCACTGCTGCATCACAGACGTGAAACAGCAAGTAGTGGAGGGAGCCCTCGTTCCACAGCTCAGGTGAGAGGTTAAATAGTTGTCCTCATGCTGAGAGCAGTTGCATCGGGCCAGCATGGGCTCCAGCAAGTCTCTAGAGGGCCAGAGGTTCATTGGAGACTAGGGGCTTCCTGAGGGCCTGATTGGGAGCCCCTGAGGGTCTCAAGTGGCCCCGGGCAGGGGTTTGGGCACCCCTGGTCTAGATCGGGGTGTCCAAAGTTTTTGGCAGGAGGGCCACATCATCTCTCTGACACTGTGTTGGGGGCGGGGGGGAAAAGAATTAATTTACATTTCAAATTTGAATAAATGTACATAAGTTTACATAAATGAATATATTAAAGATGAACTTATATGAATGAATGAAGGTCTTGCAATAGCTCAAGGCCTATAAAAAGCCTTGCACAAAGCAAGTCTGGCCTTTCCTTTGCTGCTGCTACTGCATCACAGATGTGAAACAGCAAGCAGTGGAGGGAGCCCTTACCCCACAGCTCACGTGAGAGGTCAAACAGCTGCCCTCAGGCTGAAAGCAGTTGCATCGGACCTGTATGGGCTCCCGCAAGTCTCCGGAGGGCAAGAGGCTCATTGGAGACTGGGGACTCCCTGAGGGCTGCATTGGGAGTCCTCGAGGGCCACAAGTGGCCCCAGGGCCAGGGTTTGGGCACGTCTGGTCTAGATACTCAGTGGACATGTACACTATTCCAGCGGTGAAGTGCCAGTGGTGAAGGTGAGAGAATCAGAGATGCACTGGGGTTGGTGAGGTTGGGCACTGGTCACAGGCCCACCCTCATCAGGGGGGCCAAAAGACTAGGCTGAACCTTCAGTTCCAGTGGTAACACCCAAAGTACCATCAGAGGGGCAGGCTGAGGCATCATGAAGGTAGCAGTGCAGGACTTTGACTTAGTAACAGTGATGTGGGCAGTAACAGAGGCAAGAAACATTTCTTATCCCTTCTTATCACCTTGTTCCTTTTCTACCTCGGGCGTTGGGCTATAAGGTATGGTGAATCCCTCTCACCTCATAGTTGAAAGTACTGAGCTTCTGAGGCCTCATGTGCAACAAAAAGTTACAGCTTTGCTGGCATATCATTAATATTAACACAGTTTGTTGAGACTGCATATATCTAGAGTGTATAACCATGGCAGCAAAGAAATTATAACCAAATTAAAAATAAACGTATTGCTCCATCCATAGCATTTAATGCAGGATCTCCTCTATGGAGAACTCGTGCAAGGAAAGAGCCCTACAGGTAGACCACAGCTGCGATACAAGGACATCTGCAAGAGGGATCTGAAGGCCTTAGGAATGGACCTCAACAAGTGGGAAACCCTGGCCTCTGAGCGGCCCGCTTGGAGGCAGGCTGTGCAGCATGGCCTTTCCCAGTTTGAAGAGACACTTGGCCAACAGTCTGAGGCTAAGAGGCAAAGAAGGAAGGCCCATAGCCAGGGAGACAGACCAGGGACAGACTGCACTTGCTCCTGGTGTGGAAGGGATTGTCACTCCCGGATTGGCCTTTTCAGCCACACTAGACGCTGTGCCAGAACCACCTTTCAGAGCGCGATACCAGAGTCTTTCGAGACTGAAGGTTGCCAATATATATATAAACCCTTTGTCAACTTTGCTACATTCACCCTTGTATCTACCCTCCCAGCTCCCACCAGGGTGTATTAACACCAACATCCACTATTTTAAGAGAGGGGCTGCAATCCTATCCGAGCTTCCCAGGGAGTAAGCCCCATTGACAGTGAGGCTTGTTTCTGAGTAGATGTGCATAGGATTGAGCTCTGAGAAACCTCTTTTCTTGGAAGTATGCAACTTATTTCAATATTACTCACAGCATGACAGACTTCAAAAAAGAACCAAACTGGCAACTTTTTCTTTATCAAGCTAAGAAAAATGTCACTGCTAAAACCAAATTTTATCCATACTACATGTACTTTCTGACAAATTATTCCCCCCCCCCCAAAAAAAAAAAACTTGGTAAGGAAATAATTTATAAATAAGGATGTGAACAGCTTATTCACATAAATGTAATCCCATTTATATCATTGAGACAATACTAGTTATCTGAAAATCACCCCAATAAAGTGGAATTGAGGGCTCATCCACCTGACCCATCCCCTGAATCTTCAATACTTGTGGCAGAAGTAGTGCCCAGTGCACCATCAAGGGAAGGCAGGGGCCACCATATAAACCCCAGTGCAAGGTTTTTGTACCAGTTATTTGATAGGTAAAGTGCATGAAGTTCAGAATTTAATGCCTGCAAACAGTGACCTGTAAACTGTCTGAGACCATGAGAATGGAGGGTAATTAAATAATGAATACAACTTTGTGGGGTTGGTTCAGATTCACAGCTCTGAAGAAACTACTTCTGAAACAACAGTTACTATTTGATTACATCTAAAACTCCTCACTAAGAACATATTTTCCCTCTTCATCCCACACCCATATTTTATCTTCTCAAAAAATTGTCCAGTAACACTCAGCCAGGCAGCTAAAGGAATTCCATCTGCATCCACCCTGAAGTAACTTGTGAGAATTCTCTAATACTGTGAACTTACATTAATTACTGAGTCATAATGTACAAACAGCCTGTTTGTATCCATGGTTACTTGGAAACACGTTTTCATTGTTTTCAGTAGGCCTTAATAGTTACTGTGTTACTTAGGCCTTCAGTAGGCCAAGTAGTTACTGTGTTTAGGATGGAAGCCTGTGATAGATGGGATTTCTCTTTGTCTGAATAAAATCTTTGTTCATTGAATATTTTGCACTGAAATTAGCCAAGTTTGCTTCATACTTTCCACCACCAATGTTTTGCACTTCTTTCTTCAGGTGAAGTTGAAGGAAATCCTCAGGAAGAAGGCACAGGAGACCACCATATAAATAGCTAAGAAGAAAACATCATGATAAAAACCCCGCTGAGTGCTTCCTTGGAAGAGATAAGTCACAACTTTCCTCAGGGCCTTTGGAAACATTCCAATTCCACTAATCTTATAGATTGCAAATAGATCTCTTGATAAGACCCACATTCTCAGAAAATTTTCATCCTTAGAACATTAAGGCTTTAATCCTTATGTATAAGTTCCATTAAACTAAATGAGATTTACATTAGCCCCTCTCATAACTGTGGGGGATGTCTTCCTACTGCTACAAGGGATACTTGAAACTGCAGATACCAGTAAGTACTTGCTGTGGCTCCACAAGGCATTCTGGGGCACAATGCTAGCAAGAAGTGGTTCATAAATTATCCCATCATGCAAATGACTCACCTGCTTTTATCTGCAGCCCACCTATCACTGTCTCCTCTACTGTCCACTTCTTCTCACTATCCAATTCCTATTAGCATAGCACTCATGACTCATCTCTCAGGGCAAATGCTAATTGGAAGCAAACTGCAAGACTGCAAACAAAGACAGATGATTCATTTGTGCAATGGGAAAATTTGCAAACTGTGGATAACTGAAACATTTAGTACTGAGACCCACTTTTTAGAATGATAATCTTGTCAGGACCCACTGGAAGTGATGTCATGACCAGAAGTGACATCATCAAGGAGGAAAATTTTTAACAACCCTAGGCTGCAATCCTACCTACACTTACCCAGGAGTAAGCCCCATTAACTATCACGTTAAAAGCATATACGTAGTAGCCTGTTAAAAGTACAGATCTCCCCAAATGCAGTCACATCCCATTGTAGCATCAAGTCTAATATATTAGAAATAAAATATTAAAAATGAATGGAGACCCACCTGAAATTGGCTTGCGATCCACCTAGTGGGTCCCGACTCACAGTTTGAAAAACACTGGACTATAATATTTAATTTTCAGTACCATTGTTGTAATGGCCCTGGTGATCCTGCTGCCTGAGGCCAGGACTGCAGAATGCTGTCGTCGTTCCCCCCCCCCAAACAATGAGAATGTCCTTCCCCCCACAGGGCCTTCTGAGGTTTTTCGAAGGCCTAAAATCCCAGTTACAGTTTTAATCTGGAAACCAAAAGTGGAGTTTAAAGGCCTTCCAAAGGGCCGAGGAAGGGGGCCGAGGAAGGCAGCATGGGGGCAAGGAAGGGAGTGCCTGCAGGTGTGGTACCCCAGGACATTTGCCCCCTTGACCCAGTATATACTGCCATACCGAGTTCACCAGTATGTAATGGTACCCCTCTATCCCCAATTCCCTTCAGAAATACCTCATGTGTGTCAACATCTTGGGATAACTTCCAATTTCAGAGCCTAGCTGCAGAAAACATCTTTAAAAGAAGTAGGAAAGCATTAGCATGAGAATTAGTGTGTGGGGGAAGGGTTAAGCAATCCTGCTTTCCTGCCCATTCTTGCATGCACAAGTCACCTAGTCCCGGTCTTAGCATTCTAAGGAAAATACAAGATTGGAAACTCTGTGCTTGTCAAAGTGTCGAATTTAAGAAAGAGAGCATAGCTCAGTGAAAGAATATCTTCTTTGCATGGAGAAGGTCCTAGGCTCATTCCTTGGCATCTCCAGGAAGGGTAGCAAAATATTCCTGTCTGAAACCTGGGAGAATGGCTGCCAGTCAGTACTGACAAAATCGAACTAGAAGGACCAATGATCTGGCTCAGTAGGAGGCAGCTTCCTATTTTCCTAACTGCCCAATTCTACCCTCCCCCCACCGATGCATCCATGCTAACTGCTGTATACTGCAGGGAGGAGTCACTGAGGTTTCCTCCGAGTAATGTAATGTTTATTCAAATTTCAGGGATTTGTGAGTGTAACATGGTGCTGATGAGGATGAGTCAGCTTGACCAAACCTCTCCATTTTGATCTCAGTAGCTTGCATTACCTCCAAAAAGGCATGAACTTGGATGTGTATTAGGCCCTAGCCTTTGTGAAACCACAGGCCAGGCAAGAAACACCAGCACCCTGCTAGATTTGACTTATACCTTCTATGGTCAAAACCAAGGGTGGCAAACATAAAGTGCACGGGCCATTTCTGGTCCCCAGTAGCTTTTTAATCTGGCCCATGTAATAATTGGACTCTTCCAGAGCCACCCTTTCAGCAGTGCTGCTTCTGCTGCGACTCTGGGAGGGGAACACAGAAGGGGACCTCAGAAGGCAAGGAATGATATGGGGGAAGGCATAGAAACTTATGTATGATCTATGCCAGGGGTGTCCAAAGTTTTTGGCAGGAGGGCCACATCATCTCTCTGTCACTGTGTTGGGGGCCGGGGAAAAAAGAATTTACATTTAAAATTTGAATACTTTTACATAAATGAATATATTGGAGATGTAACTTATATGAATGAATGAATGGTCTTGCAGTAGCTCAAGGCCTATAAAAGGCCTTGCACAAAGCATCACAGAGGTGAAACAGCAAGCAGTGGAGGAAGCCCTCATCCCACAGCTCACGTGAGAGGTCAAATAGTCGCCCTCACGCTGAGAGCAGTTGTGTCGGACCAGTGCAGGCTCCAACAAACCTCTGGAGGGCCAGAGGCTCATTGGAGACTGGGGGCTCCCTGAGGGCCGCATTGAGAGGCCTCGAGGGCCGCATGTGGCGCCAGGGCCAGGGTTTGGGCACCCCTGACCTATGCCATAGACCAAGAGAGGTGAGAGAGGGAGATGTTGCTGAAACATAGAGAGCCAAATTGTCATGTAGACTGCCCTTTCATCAGCACTACTTAAGCTGAGGTGTCACTTCACAGATCACCGCTAAGCTCCAAAGTGATGCCTTTCC
This sequence comes from Tiliqua scincoides, assembly GCF_035046505.1. Lineage (NCBI taxonomy): Eukaryota > Metazoa > Chordata > Lepidosauria > Squamata > Scincidae > Tiliqua > Tiliqua scincoides. Next base: position 161,184,643 of record NC_089821.1, read on the forward strand.
AGCAGTGCTGCTGCTGAAAGAGTGGCCCACATGATAATTGGGCTTTCCCATATCTTGAAAATATGATCAGGATTTGCTCATTTTGTCTTCTGCAGCTGCTGAGTTCCTAAATGAGAACAAGTGTTATTTCTGATCATTATCAGTTTTATGACATCACTTCCTGCTTAATGATGTGACTCATGGCCCTCAGCAGGCACCATGAATGTTACTTGGCCCTCTGTATGAAACAAGTTTGATGACCCTTGTCAAGACCATCCACCTGATCCTTACCAAGAGGAGATTCAGTGGGCGACCCTATGGTTTCCTGCCTTTGGATTAGCCTATCAGAAGTGTAAAATCTTGATTTCAAATCCCATAAAATAAGTTTACTGGCTGGAACCAGCACATGTTCTGTTCTGGAGCTGTCAGGTATTTCTAGTATGTTGCTGACTACCCCTGAAGCCACCCTGGAGACGAACAGAAGAACTGCAACCAATTAAAAGTTTTGTAGTCAGGGCTTATATCTAGGTCAACAATTTTCAATCTTTTTCATCTAATGGCACACTGACAAGGCTTAGGATTTAGATTCATAGGGTTTTATTATGGCAAGCAGTTCCCATTCACCACACACAGGAAGCTACTGAGGCAGCATTAGAGCTCTAGTTATATAGCAGGGTCATTCCCAGATTAGCTCTCACACCTGTATCTCAGTGAGATCAACACCTGCCTCTGTAGCATCCATCAGCAGAAGCCTATGAGTAAGAGGCATTTATGTACTATGATATGAAATTCCTTAAAGAGATAAAAGGCATTTTCTACTTAACTATCCCAAATACAAAAACAAACACACAAAAAACTCCCTCCTATTTCAAATGAAAAGAGATTGTAAATAATTTCCCATGAATAAATTACAGAGAAACTGATTGACTCTGGGGTAGAAATGAGTAATCATATTACACAGTATGTAGTGTACTAGTGATTGGCTAGTGGGTTATCCGCCTCCCTCCCCCTTCCCCAGTTGAACTCCTATGCATTTAAAATAAGCTTGTTTGGAAAATGCAACATTTTCTAGAGGAAACTTCCAGTATAATCCTATCCATGAAGAAGTCAACCCCAATTGTATTCAGTGAGGCTTACTTTCTGGAACATCTGTTTAGGATTGTAGTCTTCACTTGTTAATTTCCACCTGTTGAATTTCTTCCAGCTATAGGCCCAAGAAATGTGAGAAATTGGTGGTCAGTGCCTCTTTAAGAAAAGGTTCCCTCCTAGCTTCCTCGAAGGAGGCAGTGGTGAAAGCCCTGCTCAAAAAACATAACTGGACTGACTTCAGCAATTACTGGATGGTCTCCAGTTTGCTGTTTTTGGGAAAGATGATTGAGAGCCCAATCCTATCCAATTTTCCAGTGTTGGTGCAACTGTACCAATGGGGCAGCAAAGGAAAGGCAGGCCTTGCTTTATGCATGGTCTTTTATAGGCCTTGAGCTATCCTGAGACTTTCATTCATCTATAAGTCCCACCTCTAATACATTCATGTAAATTTATTCAAATTTTAAAGTAATTCTTTTTTCCTGGCCCCAACACACTGTCAGAGAGATGATGTGGCCCTCCTGCCAAAATGTTTGGACACCCCTGCTCTAAGACAGTGTTTCTTGTCAGGGTTGGGACCAGCCATCCACCCCCCAACTTACTGCTCCAGACAGGCCCAAGGGGGGAGGCGGGTGCAGCAGGTTGGCCCAGGGGGTGACTTGGCAAGCTCCCAGACATGGCTGGGGCCCTGGGAAGAGACTAGCAGGAGACACAGGGCCTCTAGAGTTATGAAGGATTCGGAGGTTGTGCTGAAGGCCTCACCCCTCTTGAGCCTGCCAGGGAGGAAGGGGTGGAGCAGGGTGGGGCAGCCAGCCTTCCTCAAAAGGGAGAGGGCCTGGGATGGCAAGGAGAGAAGGGTGTGTTGGCAGAAGGGAGACACCACCTGAGAGTTGGAAGCTCTACTCCAACACTGAGGAACAATAGAGTGAAGTGAACCCCCTCCCCCAATAGCAGTGTGAGACCCTACTCTGCTTCACCAGCAGGGACACCACAAAGGGAACCCCACCCTGAACCTGCCAAGCCCTATAGGGGTCTGAGTACCCAGCCAGGGTGCTTGCCTCTAGCAGACCAGGCTGGGACATTTCTCAGTTGGTACCACCAATGATACTTGAGGTGGCATTGGTGGTACTCATGGGACCCCTGGACATCTGAGACCAAGAACATGACACAACAAACAGTGGTAGGAGGCTCAGCTGGGCAGGGACAGATCCAAAGCATGCTTTTCCATGGTTGAAAAAGCCATCCTGTCTACCTGAGCCTCTTACTGGTGTTTGTCTTGTCACCTCTGGCCTCCCACCAGAAGTAACTGGAGATGATGTCATTGCCAGTGACTTCCGGTGGCACTCCAAATAGGTAGACCATATGAGGTTGAGAAGCTCTGAGAGCCCTCTGCATTCAGAACTGCCATCATGATTTTAAACCTGTTTTATTTTGCAACATGAAAGTGTCAAGCACTGTCCAGGAAGGTAAAGCTCCTGCCTAGATGTGCACTGAGTATTGTACTAGCATATATATTTTTGGCAGCAGCCACCCCTGCAACCTTTAACTCAGGCATGCATTCCTCTCCCTGAGCCTGTGTGACCTTCTTTCCCGCGGCTCTAGCAGCCTCCAAAACCCCACAGCCCGCTCCCACTTTTCCCTCCCCACCGCAGCAAGAAGTGACCCTTCTCGCCCTGCAGCAGCAGCAGCACGAGACACTTCCTCTGGCCCGGGTCCTGCACTGTCTCGTGCCTCGCCCTGCACTGTATGCGCGAGGGAGGGGGTGGAAAAGCGAGAGGGGCGGGAAAAGGAGGGGGGGGTTGTAGCAGCATCACCATGGTGACAGTGACGTCAGCTCACCCTGGATCTAATTGGAGGAAACCCCGTGGCCCCAGCTGCGGCAGCCCGTGGGCCAACCGAGCTTGTGCCCTGGCTCTACCCACCTTCGCGGAGGCGCGCTGAAGCGTGATTGGTTTTCATGAGGCCGGGGGCGGGACCTCGGCCAGAGCAGGGCTCTCTGATAGGCTGAAGCGCGCGAGCTGGGGCCTAGCATCGGATAGGGCTGCCGTGCGCCAACGCCCTTTCGCAGCGCTGTGGCTCTAGCTGGAGACGGGAGCGGCTTCTCTCTCTCTCGGGCCCCCCCTCCTCCCTTCCCACCTTCTTGACCCAGCCCCAGAGCGGAGCGAGCGCAGTCGAACCAGCAGGCGCCAGCCGGCCCGGCCCAGCGCCCACCGGACCCAGGTGAGAGTGGAGGCGGCCTCGGGGAGCGGGCGGGCGGGCGCGCGGGGCAGGCTCCTCACTTGGCGTCCATTTTGTGAAGGTGGCGCGGAGCGGGGAGTCCCCCGCCGGGGAGGGGAAAGGAGCGGAAGCGGGGAGGGGGACAGGCGCCGCCATTTCATGCCGGCCTGCAGCCGCCGTGGGGGTTCCCGGGGGACGGCGGGCGTGGGAGAGGAGGGGAGGAACGAGGGCGAGCCGTTGCTCCTCCGCCTCCTCCTGGTCCCTCCTCCGCCTCCGGGGACAAAGGCAGCTCGTCCTGGGCGTGGAGGAGCCGCCGCTTCCCCTTGGCTCCGTGGGAGGCGCCGAGAAACCCCGACCCCTTTTCTCTGCCTTCCCCCGACCGAGCTCCGCACCTTCTGCGCGGGTCCTCTCCTTCCCCCCGCAGCGCCAGGCAGCAGCCTCGCCTTCCTCCCCGCCCCCGGCATTCCTGAGCCTGCCTTTCGCCCCAGCGAGTCCTCGCCCCCGGCCCTTTCCCCCCGCACAGCCCACCACACCCCTGGCGCAGTCCACCTGTAGTGGCTGCTGCTCGCAGCTGCTCCCTCCTCGCTTCCTAAGGACGTTGTTTCCTAAAAGGCTGTTCTGGGGGTGGGTTCTCAGACTGGCTTTATTCGGAGACTTCCTTCTCAGCATCTTTGCTCAGTCCCTTCTTTGTCTCTCCTCCAACGGAGAAAGCTGCTCGCTGGAATCCATCCTCTGCACTACTCCCATTTCTAGAAGGCTGGCATCCTGCCCACGTGCCACGGCCCTGTTAACCCGTGGCGGAGCCCCTAGGCTTTCACGTGTTTCAGGTAGCCTCCCACCTCAGTCTTGTGCCCCACTGCAGCTGACAGCCTGACCCTGAGACTGCAGGTGCGAGACCTCAGTACGTGCAGTGCATAGATATAGGCACACGTACTGCTACAGTACAGAATGCAAAGTGCCTTCTACCATTGGAGCCCTAGGGTGTAGCTAACAGTGCCTCGGCCAAAAGAAAAGACAGGTCTCCAGTCCCTGAGGTGCCCCTAGGCTTCTGCCTTAGGCCCTGCTGCTAGGGGATCCTGATCTTTGGAAGACTGCTTTTAAAAAATCTGGCATGGATAGTACTGCTATGGGTATTTTTTAGGCCCTTAAAAGCATTTTTGAAGCATGATTTTTTTTTTCTCTTGGCCTTGATTGGCTGTTTTAAATGAAGCCTTGTGTTTCTTCATAGCTTTAAGTAGCTGGCTCCTTGTCCTAACTTCCTTGATCCGTAGTAGCTCCTCCCATAATTTGTAAATCTTACTTCCTTGTCTGGAGTGAGTGCAGACTTCAGAATATCCCTTTGCTGTTGCAGGTTTTGAGGTGTCTTCTGACTGTTGAAAATCTCTGCTATTCCTCTCTTCACCTACATCAGTTGCCTTCCTGTGTATACCACTGCTGGCCAACATGGACAAGACCGAGATGATCCAGAAAGCCAAGCTGGCTGAGCAGGCTGAGCGCTATGATGATATGGCTACTGCAATGAAGGCAGTGACAGAGCAAGGTGCTGAGCTCTCGAATGAGGAGCGCAACCTTCTCTCCGTGGCATACAAGAATGTTGTAGGGGGGCGGCGCTCTGCTTGGCGAGTGATCTCTTCAATTGAGCAGAAAACTGATGGTAATGACAAGAAGATGCAACTTGTCAAGGACTACCGAGAGAAAGTGGAGTTGGAGTTGAAGTCTATATGTACAACTGTTCTGGTGAGTTGAGCATGCTCTGGCTCCACCCTACAGATAAATTATAACTAGTCTGAAGAGTGAGGCCTAGGGAAGGCAGGAATTGCATTCTGTGAGCTATTGGTCTAAATACTAATATTGATTTGTCTTACCAACTGCAGGAGATGTGTACAAAATAAACGGAAATATAAATTGGACTGCTTAAGCCTGACAAGGATTTAATAGAATATGTAAGACTTTCCTTTTTCCAGCACTACCCCTAAATAGATAGGTTAACTGTCTTAATCTGAAACAGAATGTGTGATTTCGAAAAACGAAATATTTGTAGTGATGACTGGTGGTGTACTATCTTAAATATGGGAGCTAGTATGTACTGTGCTCTAAATTCAGTGAGCAGGTACATGCACAATGAAAATGCCAAATTGAAAGACCAGCAGCAGCTAGTATGTACTGTACTTTATATTTAGTGAGTGGGGAAAATCCTTGCAACTTACTGTGGGATAGGAGTTTACCTTGATTAATTGACCATGAAAACAAACCTAATGATGTTTCTTGCACACTTTCTTGATGGTGCTAGTTTAATATTGTCTCCTGGAGGTGATGGGAAACTGCCAGGACTAGCACTAATAGGAGGTGCTAGTGAGGAAAAAGGTACAGGCTTCTTAATACTCTTCAAATCGGCCAACTTTTCAACTTTATTTACAGTATTTATATACTGCTTTTCAAAAGTTTACAAAGCGGTTTACAGAGAAAAATCAAATAACTCATGGCTCCCTGTCCCAAAAGGGCTCACAATCTAAAAAGATGCAAAAGAACATCAGCAGACAGCCACTAGAAGACACTGCTGGAGGGAGATTGGCCAGTTACTCTACCCCTGCTAAATAAAAGAGGAGCACCACTTGAAAAAGGGCTTCTTGCCCAGTTAGCAAGGGTAGTAATAGGCAGTCTTTATTTTTAAAACTAGTTTGCATGTCTAACAAATCATTGTAGTGTCGACAACCAAGGGCAAAACTGGTATTTTTTTGCTTAAAAGTGTATGACATTGATGTTTGCAGTACTGTTTAGCACTTAAATTAATTTGCTGTTTGACTTTAGATGATCAGACTTCGGTGTTCCTTATGAAGTTCTGGTCTAGTCTCTATTATGCTGCCTAAAACTTAATTCTACCTAGATTAGTCAAAATCTTCAACCAGCTAAAGTCAAATGCTGTTATATTTGCTTGCACATGGACAAAGTTGCCACACTGCCTCTGATCTTCTCAGGCACACAGCAATACCAATAGCAAATTTAGTTTTGTAACAAACTCCCATATGGTCACAGCATGAATGTTTGCTTCCAGCTCTAGTGCACTGCACCAAAGCAGGCTTTGTCCTTGTTTCTCAAATGGCAGCTCCTCATGCCACATGTAAACTGCATCAGAAACTTGGAGTTCTGAAAGCAGTTTGTGATATGACTTGAAGATCTATTAAAGGGAAAAAAATCATGAGGAGCCTACTAGGCATGCCCAAGCCCTTGGGTGTGCCTAAAGTAATCCTTTGGATCTCAGCCAGTGTGACGGACTTAGTCATTTTTGTTGCATACCAGCATTTTCACAAATATAGAAATGCTTTTCTTAAGTCTTCAGAAATGGAAGGGTTTTATTTAAGACAGCTTTTTGAGGCAGGATAAAAGTGGCAGTTCTTCAGTGTTGTCAGTGGAGCATGGCACCAAGGATGTTTAACCCCTGCTAACTGGGCAAGAGGCACTTTTTCAAGTGATGTTCCTCTTAGATTTAGCAGGGGGAGAGTAACTGTTACTTCTCACCTCAGAGTGTTTTTTCTAGTGGCTGTTTCTGGGAGTTCTGCATCCTTTTTAGATTGTGCCCTTTTGGGACAGGAAGCCATTTAGTTATTTGATTAGATTAATTATTTGAAAAACAGTATATAAATACTTTAATTTTAGCTTCTTTTTCAGAGCCTTGTGCTATCTTTTCTTTAAAATGCTTAATACTAAGTTCCTGCTCTTCCTGAATATTTGCAAATGTAGCTTTGTTGCAGCTAATGCAATTTAAAAAATGAAAGAGTTCTTGATGTAGAAAATGTTCTGACTGTATTAACCAATACAGTATATATTGTAATTATACTTTGAAACTGAAAAGGTGTGATAAGGCAGTGGTGGATCCTGTTTGCTATTTCAAAATCTATTGGGGACCTTCAGAAATAATTGCCTACCTAGATAGATGTGTAACTTTAGGTTTAATAGCAGTGTGAGCAAAGTATCAACCCCTTTGCTAAGATTGCTCTTGAACTGTCTAGTCAGAGATACTGATAGGGAAGTACTTAACTTGGGGTACCATGCATTCACTTTGCTCATTACTACCAACTCCAAGTAGCAACTGAATCTTGAACATTATAGAGTTTAGGCAAGGTGAGTATAAATCAGGGGTGGCTAGACGTGCTTAACATCAGAACGACATATGATAAACTTCAGTGGTTTTGAGAAATGCTTGAAAGCTGCAGTTTTTAAGAAGAATTTAAGTTATTGAATAGTTTCACTCACCATGAGCATTAAACTTGTGTACCTTATTTCTCTTTAAACTATTTACCTTAAACTATGTGCCTTAAAATTTTAACTCACAATTTCTAGCACACGTGCTAGCACTGGTGATGTATATTTGCTGAGTGTTCACAGCAAGATATTTGTGTGTGGTTTTCAGCATCTAGTAGTGTAACTGTCTTAAATGGGCTAGAAAACCATGGATTCCATATAGATTCAGTTCTGCCATATAACTTTTCTGACCTTGATGTTTGAACTGACAATTTTGATCTACATTGGTGGATTCTCCAAGTTGTACTAGAACTTGAATAGTGGGGCTCATGAGATTTCTGCATAGAATATTTTGAAGGGTGGTGCTAGAGTGTTTTGGGATACCTGTTATAGGCAACTTAATGAATTACAGAATGTCTGTATTCCAGTAGCTTTTAAGATGGTGTTCTAATGCACTGTCTAAATTGAATGGTTAAATATGGTAACTGAATTAGATGAAGAGAGTAGGAATTTAATCTTCTTACTATTCCTATCCTACACTCTTGTACTTATCTCCAAGTGGAATAAATATCTTCAAGCTTGATATAATTGAAAACTGCTTTTTTGTCAAAATCAGTGAAATCTTAAATGTACTACTATACTGTATTCTCCAATGTGTGGCACTTTATGCAACAGTCTATGGCAGGCGTGTAAAGCTCGTTTCATACAGTGGTCTGAATAGCTTTATGATACCTGCTGAGGCCCAGAAGTGATATTGTTAAGCAGGAACATGCCATTAAGCAGGTGATGACCAGAAATGAGCACTTTTTTCTCACATGGGAACTCATTTTCTACGAATGACAAGGGAAAATATACACATCTTCATATTTTTAGGAAATGGGAGAGCCCAATTATCACATGGGCTGCCCTTTTAGTATTGCCACTTTTAGTTGCTTCACAGGTCAGCAGTGAGAGGTGCTCTTTGACACTTAGGCAAAAGTGGTGCTGCTCACATGATACTTGGGCTCTCCAGGTCTGCAGTTTCTGCCAGGGTGTCACTTCACAGCTCAACTGAGAGCAACTGGTGCTGAGGCAGCCCAGCTATCACATGGACTGCATAAAAAGCTCCCAGCGGCTGTATGTTTGTCACTCTGGATCTATGGTATATTGGAGACATTTGTAATTCCATGGTGTATTACTGCCTCTAGAATAGTTTTAAGAGCTTGAAGCTGGACATTTTGCAGTCATGGGTGGTGACTAAGGAGAAGCTTGAGCTAAGTTAGCATTTTTATGAACCGAAATGAAATAATACTTTTTATTAGTAGAAAACCATTATTCATGCGAGGAGAGGAATAGGGAAGAGAAAAGGGGTGGCTGATTTTTTTTTTGTCTTCAGCCCATTGCTTATATTGTGGTGCAGTTTTTGGCAGGAGGGCCACATTGTGTCCCTGACACTGTGTTGGAAGCGGGGGAAAAAAGAATTAATTTACATTTAAAATTTGAATAAATGTACATAAGTTTACATAAGTGAATATATTAAAGATGAACTTATATGAATGAATGAAGGTCTTGCAATAGCTCAAGGCCTATAAAAGGCCTTGCACAAAGCAAGGCCGGCCTTTCCTTTACTGTCGCTACTGCATCACAGACGTGAAACAACAAGCAGTGGAGGGAGCCCTTATCCCACAGCTCACACGAGAGGTCAAACAGTCGCCCTCATGCTGAGAACAGTTGTGTCCGGCCATTGTGGGCTCCAACAAATCTCCAGAGGGCCAGAGGCTCATTGGAGACTGGGGGCTCCCTGAGGGCTGCATTGAGCATCCTGGAGGACTGCAAGTGGCCCCAAGGCCAGGGTTTGGGCACTCCTGTAGTGTATAAAAATACTGCTCTAATCACCAGACCAAGAATTGAGCACATAAGATATAGACTGACACTTAGATGCTGTATTAAATATAACAGGAAGTAGCCGGTTTCTCTTTGGCAGTGGTTCTCAGGTGTTTTAGACCGGGACCTGCTTTTCATGATGAGTCCGTCCACCAGAAGTGGTGTCATGCCTGGAAGTGACATCATCAAGCAGGAAGTGACACTGTGATGCCAATGCTGGAAATGATGTCATTAAGCAGGAAGGGACATCACTTCCAGGTTCTCACCGAGGAACTCATAAACTTCAAATGACGAGAAAACATTCTAGCACAGAAGCTTTTCCAATTCTCTGTCCCATGCTACCATTGCTATCAAGCATTCCACCTGTAAAATTCAATATACTTGTAATGAAGTGTGTGTGAAGGGTGTGCTTGCTTCCGGCGAGTGTTGAACATGGCATTGATATATTTTGAATATGCCCTTCAGTGTTCATGGCACTAACTAACCTGAAGCCTCCTACAGATAGAGCAAAACCAGACTTGTCTGCACACCTATAAGATGGGAGTCTTCCATCTCACCTAGCCCTACAGATCACCCACATGCTCAGTCCACTCACCCCAGTTCCCCCCACCCCATCTCTCCTAGCCCACCCACATGCTTTAGTCTACTCACTGCAGTTCCCCCACCCCATCTCTCCTAGCCCTCTGATCACCCACATGCTCAGTCCACTCACCCCAGTTCCCCCCACCCATCACTCCTAACCCTCTGATCACCCACATGCTCAGTCCAGTTCCCCCACCCCTCCTTCTCCTGGGTGTCTCAGTGCTTCAGTTTCTGTATAGGAAGAAATACACTTTCTGCATTTTGCTGCACATCACAACTTTCGCCAAGTGAATCCTTCGTTATGGGGGGGATCCTTTTTTGAGCCCTGAATCCTCCCTCCCAAACTTTGTGCAAGAAGCTTTTCAAAGGAGCACATCCGAGGCAAGGGGAGGAAGGGGCAGCTTGGGACTCCCACCTGAAATTGAAGAGACAGGCTCTGCTCTGCCAACACAGCCATGCTCACTGGAGAAATGAAAACAGGTGCTGTCTTGCTCCTAAAAGAGCCTGTACATGCTGCTCTTTTAGACCCTGAGGTAGAGAAGCTTCTCCCATACATAACTGATGCAGGCTTGGAAAATAGCGGTGCCCACTGCCAGAATCCAAGATGGTGCCGCCCAGCTCATTTGTGAACTTTTAATTGAAAAGCGGTATATAAATACTGTTAATAATAATAATAATAATAATTTTGCCACAATCCAAGATGGCGTTGTCCAGCTCTTTGTGACCCGCCCAAAATTGGATTGCGACCCACAGTTTGAGAACTTCTGCTCTATGAAGAGGGATACTTTTCCAGGCATACTCAAGGACCAGAATAATCTGTCTTATTCATGGATGCTCAATATCTGTATAATGATGCAGACCCATTGTATTGGGGCTAGAGTGGTGCTAGTAGCAGTAGTATGTCTCTAATTCCTATTCTGTGTCCCAATCCTAGGAATGCCTGGTTTGTCGGGTTCAGCAGCCTCTGTTGGTGGTAAAGGGATCAAATTCTCATGTTAATACAAAGCATCCCAACAAACACTTCTGCCAGAAGTTCCCTCTGTGAATGGGAATTCTCTCTACTTTTTACACAAATAGCATACTTTTTTTTTGGAGGTAGTTTCAAGTGAAAAAACCATTGATGGGATGCAACTCTATTTGCATAGCTACAGTAATTGTATGAGGTGGTAGAAGGCAAGGATCACTTTCCGGTATAGCAGCCTCATATTCAAACAATAGTGGTTGCATATGAACTTGATTTAGCAATGGAACTAAACAATGACTTGATCTTAACATATTGCAATCCTTCCCCCCCCCCATATCTTATAGATGTAGCCCACTAGCTTTCTTGTCTGCTTTTCAACTTAGGAAGTGCTTAGTGCTTCAAAATTGAGCAGAGTTTTCAATGCTGGAAGCATTTCTGATTTGCTGAGAGAATATAACTTGGATTCTGCTGATTCAGGAGGTTCAGTTTTGAAATGTGATGTTCACCAGTAGCTTGCTTTTTAGTATTTCTTAAAAGGTGAATGCAAGCAATACATTTAAATCAAAATGGATTAGAGTTCCATGGAGTAGTAGCAATAGGTAATTGGAAACTTGAATAGCTTTGTGTGTAGTAGAGCCTGAAGGCCTTAGTGAACATAGTGCTTATGTACAGAATGACAGATGCCAAACTACAGTTGGATCACTTGAAATATTCAGAATATTGAAATATCTTTACATGAATTAGAAAACAAAGATCTTTCATGCTGGCCTTGAGAGATGGTACAGACATATTGTATAACAGGTTGACAACTTTCACCTCCCTTTGCTGATCTTGATCCTCTATCTGTTCATATGATTGCTATTATGTGGCATTTGACTGTATGCTAGCATGAGGTTTGTTGTAACTAGGAAGCATAAACTGAGAATCCAGGAGAATTGTGTAGGTGTTCTGTCTCCCACCATCCAAAACTGGAGTTGATGGTTTTGTACTGTAGTCTGTTAGCATAGGATAGGAAGTTGCAACTTACCCTTCCTGTATGGCTATGCAGGGCACTAGGCAATGCAGAAGAGGAAATCTACAAGGACAGGGATGGGAAGTAGTACTAGAAGACCACTTGGAAGTTAGGGTCCAAAAGAACTACAGGTGGGCCCGTGGATCTGGTATCCATGGTATCAGTTATCCATGAACCATGGGGTTGTGTGTGTGTACCTATTAACATTATTTAAATACGCCAGTGAAAATGTTCTTCCTTTACAGGGTCACTATAAGCATACAAACTTATAGTGACATGCAGCCTACCTCCCAGCAGCCTGAGCTCTTGAAAACAGGAAGCAGTCAACTTCCTTTTCCTGTTGCCGATCTAGTCTTTTCAAGTATTAATACTGCTGGGAGGCAGCCTGTGCGTCAGTATGAGCTTGTATGCTTATAGCAACCCTGTAAAGGAAGAACATTTTCACTAGGGTAAGCACTCAAATAATGTTAATGTAGAGACAGGGTTCCCTGTGATTTCTGTATCTGCTGGGGTGGGGGAGTGTCCCTGGAATAGATCCCTGCAAATATGGGGGCATGCCTGTATATGATGTGCTTTGCATGGTGGTAGTGTCCACCAAGAGCTTTATTAAGTATCTAATTGTTATTGTTAAATAAACTGGTACTGCTAACTTCCATTAAAGAGATCTAGTTTAAATAGAAGCTTGTAGGATTTTAACTTCATCTAGAAAAACAAGGGAAGATGTTGGGCAAACATAATGCTTTTTTTGAGGAAAAGCTTGCAGCATTTGCAAAATAAAATGTGTCTAGGGTCTTAAAGTTTTTAAGTTTGTGTGACTGTTGCATTGCTAGCAAAACTCTAATGTTCTGATATAGGTAGATCTTCCAAAGATATTTAGATTGGCCCTCTTTATCCATGGGTTTGGAACCTGCAGATTTGACTCACCATGGCTTCAGAACCCATGGTGGAGGGTGTCTCTGTACCTTAAAGTGGTCCCTATAAATCGTGTCAGTAAGTGTGTGTTTTAACCTTTGCAGGGCTTCAGGCAGGCAGTCTCTGGTGATTAATGTCTATTTCCAGGTTGCAAGCTCCTCCTTTGGCCCTTGGTTGCTCAAGAATGCAACACAGAAGTGTTTGATCACTTCCCCAGGGCATTCTGTAGTGTGCCAGGTCCAAAGGAGGCAGTTGTGACCTGGAAATAGACATCCTAATCACTGGAGACTGCCTGCAGCCTTGCAATGACAAGAAACCTGACTTAAAGGGACCACTACTTAAAAGCAAACTTGAGTATGTTTTTGTATCTGCAGGGATTCTGGGAATAGAAACCCCACCGATGCCAAGGGACGTCTGTTTAGCTCTTGGCCGTTTCAGATTTTCACCATCTACTGTAGAATGACTGTTAAGCACATTTCTGGCTAGGCGAATTCTAAATGCATTGTTTCAGAAAATGGCTAAAAATCATGTTGGGGTGCCTTAGATTTGACTATGCTGTTTAGTCTATCTAGAACACAAGTAATGGCTAAAAATTAGTTGCTTGTAGGAGACATCTGACATTAAAGGTTTGCATGCTTCACCTGTGGAGAAGGAAGGCTCAATTGGAACTTTAACGGATTGAATTCAAACACTGCATTTTGATGTTCAAGTATAACATCCAAAGCACTGACTTGCTAATCTTGCCTATTTCTGGAGCACATGAGCTGATTGCTGATTGTGGGTGAGATTTTAGTGCTTCAGCCATCACTAATAATGCTACTGGCATTGCTAAAAGCAGAAGTGGATGTGTAAACTGCCAACAGTGATAGAATGGGACTGCATTTTTCATTATCCTGACACAAGTAGAAACTGGATTTGCGTGAGAAGACAAAGTAACTGTTGTTGGGATGTACTGTAGGAAGTATTAACTCAGAAATGGCAGGCAGAGGTTCATAGTTCAAATGGATATTGGCAAAAATTGCTTGGATGCTAATGTGTGACTTATAAATTATGCATTGTAGGAGCATTTTAAAAATGGAGACCAGCAACTAAAACTGGCACAAGACTTTGCTATGATTTATATAACCAATTTAAAACTGTTTAAACCTGAATGAGACTTGGGCAAATTAAGGCACGTTGGCCAAATCTGGCACACCATAGCCACACCATCAGTCCAGCCCTCTGATTGCTTTCTATATGTGCTTGACAATCCTTTCTTTATATTCACCCCCTTGCACACACATGTTTCAAGACACAGCATTTCTGAGTAAGGCAGCTAACATTTGGGTGAGCAGCACCAGTATTCGTGCATTGCCTGAAAGAACAATGAAGGTGCATGTCTACCCACTACAGAGAGCAAGAAAGGAGATCTTACAATCATTCTTAAATTCTTAATTCCAGCTGTATCATTTTAAGTTGTGTTTAATGTTCTTATGTAAATGTTTTATTATGTTGTAAACTGCTTTGAGCACTGGAAAAATGGTATAGCAATCTGATTTTTTAAAATGGAAAATAATAGAATTCTAGAGTTTGGAAGGACTATAGGGGTCTATCCCCTGCAGAGTGTAAGCAACTTCACATCCTTGACAGATGGCCATCCATCCTCTGCTTCAAAGTCTGTAATGAGGGATAGCTAAATACTGAGCAAGGCAGTCTGTTCAGTGATGAATAGCTCTTATATTAGGAAATGCTTCCTCATGTCTAGCCTAAATCTTGTTCACTGTAGCTTCAACGTGTTGGTTCTACCCTTTTAATTTTAATCTCTGGAACTCCTCCAATTCAAGAGTGAGTGTCGCAAAAAGACGATGAATGCTGCAGTTGTGGTTCTGGCTGTTGCTGCCTGGGAGCCAGGACAGCCAGTGCTGCCCCCCACTCACCCAGAAGTAATTGTGGTGATGTGATGTCACCACAACTACTTCCGCCCATCCGCCCCCCCCCTAAAAAGCAGGTGGACTGGGTGGCTGGAATGACGCATGGCCAATCCAACTACCCAGCCCACTTCTCCCCCTCTTATAAAAGTGGAACAAAGTTGTGGCTGTTCCACTTTAGAAAATGCAGATAGGCAGCTGGAACTTTCTCGGCAACTCTAAGCCATCTGCTTGCCTTCTCAGTTAAAGTGGAGGAACGGGTGACAGCTTGGAAATGCTCCAAGTGGCTGTGATTGCTCAGCCACTGTCAGAGCCCTGCCACACTGCTGCAAGCTGCCTGCCTTCCCTGCTTTGTTTTTAAGTGGAGGAGGGCAGGTGACTTGGAGCAGTAGGGCAAAGCTCCACACTGCTGCGGACCACCCCTTCTTTCTTCACCTTTTAAAAAAGGGGAAGGAGTGGCGACTCTTGGACTGGTATAGAGCCCTCCATTCTCCACAAAGTGCATGGGGAGGGAATTGTGGTGTGCCTGTGCTTCCCAGGGGCACTTGCACCCCTTACCCCCCTAGGACACCAGTGGAATTCTGTAAGTTAAAAGAATAGAATTTGAAGCATTAGCTCCAGGTTGTTATAACTTTTATCATAACTGTGGTCTTTGGGGCAAGAAGATTGTCACTCCTGGTCTTGAAGTTACTCTAATATGGTAGGAAGTTGTTACCAAATTGAACCATGAAAGTGTTGGTTCAGGTTTTGTTATAGGGACACTTGCACACTAAAAAGACTACATACAAAGCATTGGAGATTTCTGCAACTGGTCTTACGCATGTGTTTATGAATGCTTAACTTAAAATAGTAATGATAAAAATATAAAATAGAAATGGAGTATGAACAACAGTTTGTGAATCTTTCCCTAGCCTAAGAGGGTTTCTTCAAAAGATGGAGTAATAGGAAAGGGTGGTATGTTGTGCATCTGTCCTCAATTCTCCCTTTACTCAAGTGAGACTTGCATCCTATTGTAATCTTGGGTTCTATTAGCAAACTAGATCAAACTTGGCAGCAGCATGTTAATCCCTCTATATCAGTTGTTCTCAAACTTTTAGTGCCAGTTCCCACTTTTTAGAATGAGAATCTGTCAGGTCCCACTGGAAATGATGTCATTACTGAAAGTGACATCAAGCAGGAAAACTTTTAACAATCCTAGGCTGCAGTCCTACCCAGGAGTAAGTCCTATTGACTATCATTGTTAAAAGCATATACACAATAGCCTCTTCAAAGTACAGATCAGATTTCTCCAAATGCAGTCGCATTCCATGGTAGCATAAAGTAATATATTAAAAATAAAATATTGAAATGAATGGGGACCCACCAGAAATTGAATTGTGACCCACCTACTGGAACCCGACCTACAGTTTGAGAAACACTGCTCTATATACTTCTACGTATATATGAAACATAGGATGTGGACAGGATGAGTAATGTAGCTCTGCCACCCCCAAATCTTGAAGAAGCAAAACTGTTTTATGCTTGTTGAATGAGATCTAAAATGTTACTGTTTGGTGTGAAATATTGCTTTAGTCTTGTTGAAATAAACCAATATGGAAATGCTTATTTTGCTTATTTAATTTTTTTCTGTTAGGAGCTGCTGGACAAATATCTAATAGCGAATGCAACTAACCCAGAGAGCAAGGTCTTCTACCTGAAGATGAAAGGAGACTATTTTCGATACCTTGCAGAAGTTGCAAGTGGAGATGACCGAAAACGTGAGTTTCATGTTCATTTAAATGCTACGTTTCAGTACAGTCAACTCGTGTAACAAGACCTTGTAAAAAAGATAATGCAAAAGATGTAGTTAAGAAAATGAGACTTGGTTGGTTTCTTGACTTGTTTTCCTCTGTGCTTAACACTTGCCATTTCTTCACAGAAACAATAGAAAACTCACAGGCAGCTTATCAGGAGGCATTTGACATCAGCAAGAAAGAGATGCAACCAACGCATCCAATTCGTTTGGGCTTAGCGCTAAATTTTTCTGTATTTTACTATGAGATCCTTAACAACCCAGAGCTGGCTTGCACGTTGGCAAAGACAGTAAGTTCACCTTTGTGTGGGGAAAGCGAATTTGAGTAAGGAGATGTGTCTTTGTAATGTGTTCATTTTTTAATATTGGATTATTTAAAAAATAATAAACACATATGGATGTGAACTCATTTCTTATTCAGGAGTCAGTGCAAGCATAGTGCTCCTTGCTTCTGTTATGGCTTTATAGCACATGGAGAATCCTTTAAATATTTTCTGACGTGCACCACTGATTTGTTACTAAAACACTTTTATTTAAAGGGCTGATGCCACTGTAACTAAATCTGCAATTCTTGGTGCAGTCTAAACTCCATCAGACTCAAACTTTTGAATGAATATCCTTAAGATTTGGCTGCCTGTGTCACTATTGCAGTCTTTTCACCATAGATGGAGCCAGCCTTGGGCAGTCTCCCACAGCTGCAGCTACCATCTGGGAGCCTGCAAGGGCAATGTAACAAGCAGAGTGTGGTCAGTGCTCACCCTCCCCTGGAACTGTTTGGCCTAAAAATGGGCCTCCCGGAAGTAGTTGGCAGTGACATTATGTCACTGCCAACTATTTCCAGGTGCCATGCTTTGTGTACAGCACTACAAGCATCTAGCTTGCTGTGACTGCAGTTGCTGCAGCTGCCTGGTGAGTGAGGGGCCCTGCGCGAGTGCCCTGCTGGCCCTAGGGCTAGCTCTTCTCACACAGGTTAATGCACTGTTCTGCACAGGAAAGTCTTCACCTACAAGTATTCAGGGATGAATGTTTAATTCCAAAATGACACTTGTGTCCTCAAAAATCTAAATATTGACATATATAAAAAAGTGACTGTAACTCTCCCCAGTTAAGCCCAGGAAATGTTCACTGAATACAAATTTATCTTGTTTTGAAACCTCCTCTTCCTGTATAGGACTTGTTTAATTGACTGTGCTTATAAGCTTATTGATCCTGGGGACTTTTAAAAAAAATAGGAATTGGTTCAAGTTAACTGGCATAAACTTTCTGATTTAGATGTCAAGTGATTTGGTAATCTGTTCAGACATTTTAAAAAGCTTTTGGACAGGCTCACGTACATCTGATGCACAGCAGATACATCTCATGCAGAGTAACATCACACTTGTTTGTATTGTAACTGTAAAATGAATATTAACTTGAGAAAATTTTAAAAGCTTTTCTAAGTTGGTAAAGGCTTCTTTTTAAATTGTTAGAGGCTTTTATGAACAAAATTTAAAAATTGAATACCTGATTACTGAATCACTTTCGTAATTGGCCCATATGGAGATTGTCTGTAGCTTAGTAGTAGGTGCACATACTGTGTGGAAGGTCCCAGGTTCAAGCACTGGCATCTCCAGGTAGGGTTGAGAAAGATGCCTGTCTGAAACCCTGGGGAACTGCTGCCAGCCATTGTTAGTATTCTGACCTGGAGAGACCATTTGTCTGATCTAGTAGAAGCCAACTTCATATGTAAATGGTTTTGTTTTAAGCCGATTACCGCTTTGTGTCTAGAGGCTAGTCCAGGTTCAAGGCAATCAAGATTTTAAGATGCCTTGGGTTCAACTCTACTTCACTGAAACCCTCTCTCAACTGGATTTGGTTCAGCTACTTGATCGCTCGTATGTAAAAGCAATTTCCCGTGAAAGAGTCTGAACCTATGAAAGGACACTACACTTGTTGTCCTCCCTAAATAATGCTTTACAAGCTAGGACTAATGTCATGTTCTATATGTTCATTCTTCAATTACTTCTTTAGGCTTTTGATGAAGCCATTGCAGAACTTGATACACTGAATGAAGACTCATACAAAGACAGCACTCTCATTATGCAGTTGCTTAGAGACAACCTCACAGTAAGATGTGCTTCTTGATTTTCTTCATTTGACTGTACTTGGACTCTGGGTTTCCCAGCTGTGTGGGGATGGCTCCTTCATGGGAGCATGGAAACACCTAGGTGGGGTGTACTCCTTCAGCAGTGGGTTGTGGTAGGAGGAAAATTGGACAGTCTATCTTACTTTAGAAGTAAGTAATATGGTTCTGAGTGATTTAAATTGGAGATTGTAATGCCAGTTATTTTAACAGGTAACGTTGGATTGATGGCAAAATATGGATTTAAAACTTTAAGGAACATTTGTTGAAAGACTCATCATTCTTTTCCTTTTGCCTCTTTTTACAAGTTGAAGTGATAAGGTTGTACCCTTAACTGTGTAATGTCAGGTTAGTATAGTAGTTGTGAATGAACTTAAATTGTGAATTTGCTACATTTAAGATGGCTGTTCTTCTTTCTTCTAGTTATGGACATCAGACAGTGCAGGAGAAGAATGTGATGCTGCAGAAGGGGCAGAAAACTAAGCTGCATATGGAGTGTCATTCCCTTTCTCCAGAAACCTTTTTACACGTCTCATTCCTTATAGCTCCACTTGGATTTCCTATAGCAAAGAGAACCCATCCATGTGTATGGAAATCAATTTATAGTCTTTTCACACTGCAGCTTTGGGAAAACTTCATTCCTTGATTTGTGTTTTGTCCTGGCCTTCCTGGTGTGCGGTTACTGCTGTAGAAAAGTATTAATACTGGCTTAATTTCATATAAACATAAGTAACTTCCAAACACACATGTAGCAGACTTAAAGTTGTCTGGTATTTAAAACAAAGAAAAATCTGAACCAGTTCCTAAAGGTGACTGTCCGTATTATGGTGAGACATGAAAATGTAGTTAATGCAACTAAACAGTTTCACAGTTCAGTTATCCACATTCCCTTTTTATTCTGCAGGGGTTACTTGTGATTTGACTTTCACATGCTACTGTGTATTCCTTTCTGTGGGATCTGGGAATATTGGGCCAAATGGGAAGCAAGGCAAATAGACTTCCTATGTTGAGTGTACAGCAGGAGCTACTGAGTGTTTAAATACAGGGACTCTTCTTACTCTTCAGTTGCTGCTGTTCAACTGCTATTCCTTCCTAATAAAAATTCACTTACACTCCTGCCTTTTGTAGTTCTGGTATTCACTTGATTATGTCTTAGAAGCAGCATGTTACTGCCAGAATACAGGGAGTGCCTTTTTGGCAGAATAAAGTGCATGTCATTTCTTAACACTGGAATGGGGGAAAGAGTTCACATGTCCAAGTATAAAACTTTTCCATGCAGGTTTGTGCACATGTATGAAGGTGTCAAGTTCGTTCAGTGATTGTTCCGTAGATAGATGGACCACTATTGTGTGTTGCTAATCATTGATTGTAGTCCCAAAAAAGCCTTGTGAAAATGTTAATGCCCTATGTAACAAAATAACATTAAATAAAATTACATTTTATAAACCACTAAACTGTTGCTTTGTAACATTTGCATGCAGCTACTTCTAGGAATACATCTTCATCTCAATAACTTTGCTATGGTAGAACCTATAATGGTTGCATCAAGTATACATTTCTAATGCATTGCATGATGTGATACTTGCTATTTGGTGTGCAGTGGGAGAAAGCTTTTGCCATGTGGCATGTGTTTAGCGCATTGCACTATTGCTACACAAGGTATGCAGGTAAATTGAAGCATTTTATTTTTATAACCTGTTTACATGAGGCTCTCATCCCAGCAGTGCCATAGCATCAGATGCTTTTAAACAATTAATTAGACCCAAGTAGAACCTTTACACCTAGTAAAGGTTTTGAGTGTCTAGGATTTGAGATGGTAAATACTAATGCTGTGATAATTGGATATGGAACCAAAACAGACATGACTTGGGCCATTGGGAAGGGCTCCTGTAAGTCTGTCCCATGTCTGTGTAGTATTTAGCATGCTAGTTGGACATCCTGCCCCAGGCAGCTTATTTCTGGGGTGTTAATCATACTCTTAAATGTTTTTTTGCTGGATAAATGCATTTTAAGTATGAGGTGGACATAGGACATTAGGTTAATGTTTTGCATGTGCTCCTGTTGAACATCTCTTAAGCAGATTTCTCAACATCCCCTGCGCACTCAACACTACTTGCCAGCTCATACTATTGTGAAAGCTCATGCCAGAATAGTCTTATACAATCTCAACACTTGCTAGCTCTTCCTCACTTTATAGTCAGTTACTTTAACTATATTGGTACTACTGTAGCTGATCCTGTTTGCTCCAAATATTTAGGTACCATCTTTGAACTTTTGTTGCTCATCTTTGTGTTTAAGATCTGCTAAATTATACAGCATTCATGCACTGAGATGAGGTTGAAGAGTGCAAGGCTTGTTCAAGCAATTTAGTTTTCAGTAATAGTAAAGATGACCAGAGGTGGTTATGCAGAGCAAAAGTTCCTAAACTTTTTAGCACTGGCACATTTTTTAAAATGACTCCATTGGGATCCACTTTACAAGACTAAAGAAAGGTTTCACTTACAAGCCTTTGCTTCATCCTTTTTCTCAGGGAGCACACTTTGCACAACACTGCTGTACACTAAAAGATGATGGTTAGAGAAGTAACATTCTTCTACTGAGAGAAACAATTATGTGCTTTGACTATCCATTATACATGGGTGGGGGTTGCTCATTCTTCAGCACAGTGTCTACTAGAACAGTCTTAATCTTGTCCTTGGTCTTATTTCTGGAGCATTAATAAAACTAAGAGATCCCCAGCAGTTCAAACTTAAAAGCATCACAGCTCCTTCTTCCCATGATCCACCATCTTGGATCCCCTGCTATTGTGAAAATATGTGAGACCGTGTGTGATTGCAACATGCTGTGAATCCTCAGGGAGCCACAGAAACCAGCTAGGGCAGCTGCTGAATCCTTGCAAAAAACCTACTGCCCTATACAATGCAGAGGATTGAAGCCTTCAGGGGGAGCCATAGCCAATGGAGCTAACAGTCAAAAAGGTTGGGAACCACTGCACTTGTGACTAATGGGTAGGGGTGTTTTTTTGTTTTTCTTTCTTGGTTAAAAACAAATACAAAAAACTTTGCCTTTTTGGTGTTAAAATAACCATATAAAAACACAAAACCACATCTTGGTGTTTATTTTCCAGAAATTAAAATAGATTACTTTTCCAGTTAGAAATAATATTGTGCCTGCATCTGCTGACACTATATCACCTACCTAGTAAATTTTTGAGCAATTAAGGTTGCCAGCAATGAATGATTAATTTATAATTTATTAAAATGTATCCTTGGAATAAAGACACCTAACCACAATTTGCTAGTTTAATGACATTTGGGGGGGGATCACTCCCCCAAGAGAACCCTTACTAATGGGAATGGCCATCTCCTGGCAGTGTTGAGTGAGCACTTTGTAGGTTGAACATCACAGGATCAGTACCTTCTGGCCGCTGCATCCTCTTGAACTCCCACAGCCTGAACTCCCAGACATGAACACCTTTCTTGCCAGCACAAGAAATGAATCCAGCAGGGGAAGGATGCAACATGGGTGGTTGCCTGCCTCATAAGAAGAGCCCCACTGGATCAGGCCATAGACCCATCTAGTCCAGCTTCCTGTATCTCACAGTGGCCCACCAGAGCCCTCAAGGAGCACACAAGACAAAAGGAGACCTGCATCCTGGTGCCCTCCCTTTCACCTGGCAGTGTGAGGCAGCCTGCTTCTGAAATCAGGAAGCTGCACATACACATCATGGCTTGTAACCTGTGACGAACTTTTCCTCCAGAAATTTGTCCAATCCCCTTTCAAAGGCATGCCGGCCAGGTGCCATCACCACATCCTGTGGCAAGGAGTTCCACAAGCTAATTACACAGCCCCCCTTCCCCCCACAGCTCTGCACTGCACCAGAGAGAGAGCACCCACACTGGAGCTGGCAACTTGGCTCACCATGTGCTTATCCCTACAGTGAGAACCATTCACTACGCTGCCAAGACTGCCATCACCACATCCTGTGGCCGGGAGTTCCACAGACTAAATTATAGGCTGAGCAAAGAAATATTTCGTTCTGTCCGAACTCTCCCAGCGCTCACTTTTAGTGGCTGTCGCCTGGTTCTAGTGTTGTGTGAGAGGGAAAAGAGCCACCCACCTCCTGCATAATGTCTTCCCCACATCACGTGGCAGGGAGTTTCACCGATTACTCTTTTCTTTTGCCTGTCGTAACTCTCCCAGCGCTCAATTTTAGTGGCTGTGGCCTGGTCTGGGGTTGAGTGGGAGGGAAAGAGCCTCCCTCTGTCTACCCACCCCCTGCCCCGTGTACCGCGCAGTGGCTAAGAGCAACCAGAGCCCCCGCCCGGTCCGCAGAGATCAGGCTGGTGCTGGCGCGCGGGCGAGGAGCCTGCGGGTCCAGGCGCCCCTCCTCCTGCGCCAGCGGGACGCGCGACCCCCGAGAGTCCTTCCCCGGCCGCCCTCGGGGCGTGTCCTCTCGCCGCCCTTTCGGAGCGGAACCAGATGGCGGCGCCTGTGGGCGCCCAGAGTGCTTCGCGGGCACCCCCGCCAGCCGGGCTCCGCTTCCGGGCTCGGCGCTGAAGGAAAGCGGCGGCCGGGGGTGGCCAGCGCCGCTGTGGGGACGGGGCTCCGCCCGCGGGACGGCGACGGCGACGGCGAGAG